>NW_026704990.1:600000-1200000 GCF_029867415.1 Vicia villosa | reverse complement strand
TTTCATTGTCTGGGAATGTGAATCTCTTGAGGAAGTGTTTAGTTCAACTAATGAACCATCTGACAAACCCAAGCGTGGTTTTATGCTCCTTAACTGCATAGAATTGGATCCACATTCATATCGAACACTTCTGAAAGATGCTATTGCTGGGATTAAACTTGGAGCAAGACTAAATTCAGAAAATAAAGATACATCTTTAGATGATGATGATGATGATGACGATGATGATAATGATATTATCGAGTACTTCTTACCGGCTATGCCTGGCATGAAAATTGTGTCGAGTTACCATTCTACACAAGCTTCTTTCACTCTTGAGGTTCCTCCCAATTTGTTGGGTTTTGCCTACTACTTGGTTCTTTCCCAAGGCAATGTGGGAAGTGGTGTAGATTTTGGATGTGAGTGCTGCTTGGACAATAGTTCTGGTGAAAGGTTCTATATAACAAGTTTCAAAAGAACCGATTTCCCCAGTACGCTATCTGTTTATGATGATAATTCAATGTACATGATGTCCAATCATTTGATTTTATGGTATGATCCAGCAAGATGCAAGCAGATAATGGAAGCAGTTGAAGAAATAAGCACCCGTTGTTACAATCCAAAGCTTACGTTTAGGTTCTTCATTGATGAAAGGCTATATAATGAAGTAATGATAGTCGAGTGTGGTTTTCATTGGATAAATCACTTTGATTTTTGAATCTGATGATCAAGAAAATACAGTTCCTCCAACAAAAAAATTAAGAAGCAGGTGAAAGTGAAGACTTGAGGTACATAATGTTCCTAGCAATCATTTTATTAATATAACTTGGAAACAAAATTTAGTTTACACACTCATGCATTGTCTGCTACTGTAGTAACTCTGTCTATGAACAGGTATTCACTTGAACGACTCCTGCATATTGGACTTGATGGAGACCTGCTGAAATAGAGAGAAGGAAATTGCTACTGATTTAACTGCTGTAATACATGTTAAATTGAATGTTGAATTAAAGAACATGACATTGTTTATAATCTGGTATTACCTGTACTATGAACATCTAGATTAATAAAATCTTGTTTGCTTTCTTTTTAAATATAAAAAGAATAAGAAGTTCGTTTTGGATACATGGAGTGACGTTGGAGTTGTTGGCTTTTTGAAGAAAAACTTGAAAAGGGCATTTCTTATTGGGGTCAAATATTAAACAAGTGTACAATATTTGTCTAAAAAACAACAAGACAATAAGGGGCCCAATTGTTGAAACTGTTTGATGGGCATCATTATGTATCTAGACGCAGAGTGTGTGTGGATGGAAAAATTGTTCGAGATATATTTTGGACACATTTTCTATCGTATTGATAATTGATTCAACATATGAGACAAATAAGTACAAACATTATGATATTCTACAAAGCTACCAAAAAATGCTTTAGTCATTAACCATCTCCTTCGAGAATATGATTGGAATTCTAGTCAACACATCAATCCAACTAAGTGTAAGTTTTATGGTAGAGGTAGCTCTGGATCTATGTTAAGGCACGTTATAGACATGTTTGGACTTACTGTAGGACGAACGCCATTTAACTATCTTGGAGTTCATATATTCAAAGTCAAGTCTAAAACTCATCATCTTCACATCATAGTAGATAGAGTATTGACCAAGCAAGCTATCTGGAAGGGACGCCTTCTTTCTATGATGAATATGGTTCAATTGATCCATTCAGTCATATAAGAACGCTTATGTATAATCTTAAGTTTTATGAATGACTAATCAATCTTCTTAACAAATTGGATTCTTGCATCAAAAATTTTGTATGGACATGTAGCATAGTCAATCAAAAGCTAATTACTACATTTTGAAAGGTTATTTACTCACCTTCGTCTGAAAGAGGTATTGGTATATGAGATATTAAGTTAATAAACGAAGATGTTTATTTATCCCTTTTGTTAAAAATTGTTACCATCAATAATCAATGGTTTTCTATGCTCTTATTAGTAGATACTCCAGATACAAAAAATTAATCATGCATCATATTTCTTCGTCAATATGCCCTATCATTAAACATTCTTGGAGAAACATATAGTAGATGATAAACTGGTAATGAAAAGGACATTGATTTATGGACTAACAATTGATTGGAATATAAAATTAAAGATTTACATCTAGTATTTCCAGTAGTTATTCAATTTATACAAACTACTAAGGTCGATTCAATTATTCAAGACATCAACTGGAACATTCCTCATGACTTATCCATTTTGACTCCTCAAATTGTTGAAGACATTTTGAAGATTAACTTGTCTTTTGATAATAATATTGATGAACTCATTTGGGCAGAATCTGTAAATGGTGATGTATCATATAAAGATGCCTACATTGAACCTTATTGAAAAACTTCATTTGGTATCCCTTCATACCTTCTGCTAAGTCATTAGTGACTTATAAGCTATAATAATATTGCAACAAGGGACAACATGAGTTGAAGGGGAATGTATATGATACCGAGGTGCTCTCTACAGTTATGATGTAGAAACTGCAGACTTCTTATTTCTTATATGCAAGTACAACTTGTATTTTTGACATTAGATGAAGCGATTGTTTAAAATGAACATTGATAGAACTAGTTATGAAAGTTTATTCAAACTCGTTGGTAGAAGTTAGAACTCTCAAATTCATCATGACTCTCATCATAATAATTATTTAAAAAACTTGACGTACAAGAAATGATATCATATTTCAAAATGGTAAAATTGACTTTCATAGAGATATTCTTCATGTTAAACAATTAGTTTATATGATATCAACTTCTTACAAGTGGCACATGTAACATCCAATTCACGAATTTACAATTATTAAAAATTTTGACTTCAAATGTCGACCTTCTTCCACATCTTAGAATACCAACTGATGATTTTGATCAAATAGCCTAATTGTTGGAATTCGGCCTTTAAAGATGAATAAACGGAAATGAGATGTTGTCGGTTCGAATTGACTGCATTCAATATTAACCACATATGCGGTCATTGGATCCAAATACTCCAAAAGACATTACATCCAACCTAGAGACTACAAACAAACTTGAAATAGCTTTAACAAGAATATATATGTGTGAATGCAAAGACTCAATTTTGATGATTTCCCTTTCTTTTCCATTTTATAATCTATGATTTCTTTGGTGTCCTTGTCTAAACACGTATTTATTTTATATATTCAATTAAACTATTGTTGACTAACCACTTCACCAACCCCTCCACCCCCAACTTGTCAAGATTACTGATTAAATATAGTTGGCTGCTGGTGATATACATTGACATCCACCTTCCTAAAATTCATAGATATATAGTACTACTATTGTCTATTTGTTTCTGTTTAATCATATCTATGAACCCCTCCAAAGAGAAACTAAGAGAAAGAAAAAGTGGAGATAACTGATTGATTATCTGAAATATGCATTCTTCAGACAAAGAGTACGATGTATTCATTAGCTTTCGGGGAGAGGACACACGTAAAAACTTCACTGCCCAGCTTCATCAAGCTCTTACAGATAAAAACATTAATACATACATTGATTATAGTCTTAACAAAGGAGATGAGGTTGGAGTTGGACCTTCTCTTGCCAAAGCAATCCAGGGCTCACATGTGTCTATTGTAGTTTTCTCGGAAAACTATGCAACCTCAAAGTGGTGCTTGGATGAACTCCTCCACATACTCCACTGCAGAGAACTTCATGGACAGGTTGTCATACCTGTGTTCTGTGGAGTAGATCCTTCACATGTACTTCATCAGAAAGAGAGTTATCAGATAGCATTCGCTAAATACCAGAGAGAATTCGCCAACAACGGTAAATCCCATCTAGACAAAGTGTCTGAATGGAAAGATGCTCTCACTTTGGCCGCTAATATATCTGGATGGGACTCTACCAAATATAGGTAACTATTTAATTTAATCTAATTCCTCTAAACTCATATATTCATTCTTATTTTCTATAAACTTTTCAAACTGTATGTAGTTATATACTCTTATATATTTTATGTTGAATTTGTGTGATGAACATGATATGATAGACATTTTTCGTTTATTTGTTTTTTCTTCTTTTTATCTAGCGATAATTATCAAGTCATCCAATATGTTGTGGAGGATGTTTTGCAGAAGTTGTCCCTCATGTATCCTAATGAACTGAAAAACCATGTTAAAGTTGATGAAAACAATGAACATATTGAATTATTACTGAAAACAACACCAATATTCGGAATTTGGGGCATGAGTGGAATAGGAAAGACAACCATGGCCAAACAGATGTTTGCCAAGAACTTTGCCCATTATGATAATGTATGTTTCTTGGAAAATGTAAGTGAACAATCAAAAAAGTTTGGACAACTGTATGTTCGTAATAAGCTTCTTAGTGAGCTACTGAAGCAAGAGATTACTGCGTCTGATGTTCATGGACAAGGCACATTCACCAAGAGGAGGCTGAGTGGTAAAAAAAGTTTCATTGTACTTGATGATGTTGATGATGCTATGCAATTAGATGATTTGTGTGGAGAACTTGACGACCTTGGACATAACAGTAGAGTCATTATCACAACGAGAAACAAAGATATTCTTAGTGGAAGAATTGACGAGATATATGAGGTCACACCATGGGAGCTTAAAGACTCTCTAAAGCTTTTTAGCTTAGGAGCCTTCCGGCAAAGCCATCCAAAAAAGGGTTACGAGCGTATTTCAGAAAGGGCAGTTGAATATGCAGGAGGTGTTCCATTAGCTTTAAAAGTTTTGGGTTCGCATTTTTATTCCAGAAAACCAGAATTTTGGGAATCTGAGTTGAACTATTATGAGAACAAAGGAGAAGCCTTTCCCTATATTCAAAATATGCTAAAGCTAAGCTATAATGGATTATCTTGGCAAGAGAAAGAAATGTTTCTAGACATTGCATTCTTTTTCAAAGATGAAAACAAAGACTTCGTCACAAGGATACTAAATGCCTTTGGTTTCAATGCTACTAATGGAGTAGAAATCCTAGAAGATAGAGCTCTTATATCCATTTCAAACAGCAATAGGATACAGATTCAAGGCTTACTACAAAAGATGGCATTTGGCATAGTCCAACAAGAATATAATGATCGAGGAAAGCGTAGCCGACTCAAGGAAGCTAAAGACATCTGTGGTGTACTTGGAAATAACAAGGTATGCGGGGTGTTACATTTTCTAAATAAAAAGTTACAATTGATTTATGTAGTAGTGACTTGTTTCAATTTGTCAGGGCATTGATGCAGTCGAAGGAGTACTATTTGATTTGTCTCAAAAACTAGATTTAGAAGTTCAAGCTTACACATTTAAATTGATGACTAAATTAAGATTTCTTAAATTCCATGTTCCTAAAGGTAAGAAGAAATTGGCCAATGTGCATCTTCCTATAAATATTAAGCCGTTTTTTACCAAATTGACATACCTTGAGTGGAACGGGTATCCCTTGAAGTTTCTCCCACAACCTTTTTGTGCTGAGCAGCTGATTCAGATTTGCTTGCCACACAGCAATATTGAACATCTTTGGTTCGGGATCCAGGTGCGTGAGTATACTTGCCTTGCATGGTGTGAAAATGAATGGATGCTTCAGAGACCAATTTAAATAAATTTTTTGAAAATGTGCATAAAATTTGAAGTGTCCGTTTGACTTATATTACAGGAGCTTGTGAATTTAGAGGTAGTGGACCTAAGTGAGAGCAAGCAGTTGATCAACCTCCCTGATTTGTCTAGGGCGTCAAAACTCAGACAGCTGCTCCTTTCCGGTTGTGAAAACTTATGTGAAGTCCGGGCTTCTGCTTTTTCTAAGGACACACTTGATACTTTGCTACTGGATGGGTGCACAAAATTGCAAAGTCTTATGGGTGAGAAGCATTTAAAATCTCTAGAGAACTTCAGTGTCAAAGATTGCTCATGTATTAAGGAATTTTCGCTGTCCTCGGATTCAATAAAAAAGTTGGATTTGAGCAGTACAGGAATCGAAATATTGCACCCATCAGTCGGTGGTATGAACAGGCTTTATTCGTTGAATCTAGAAGGTTTAAATCTAACAATTCTACCGATTGAGTTGTCTCACTTGAGATCACTTACTGAACTTCGGGTTTCTGAGTGCAGTGCAGTAACTAAATCAAAGTTAGAAACCATTTTTTATGGTCTGGGATCATTAACATTACTACACTTGAAATACTGCTGTAACTTGTTTGAACTCCCTGTAAACATTAGTTCCTTATCATCATTGCATGAATTAAGACTAGATGGAAGCAGTTTGGAGGAGTTGCCTGCTAGCATCAAGGACCTCTCAGAGCTAAAAGTTCAGTCTTTAGATAACTGTAGTAAGCTTCGATGTCTGCCAGAGCTTCCTTCAAGCATCAAAGAGTTTCAGGCCGACAACTGCACCTCGTTAAAGACAGTTTCCACTTTGAAGACTTTTTCAGTAAACATGATTGGACAGAAAAAATACATTTCGTTTAAGAATAGCATTAAGATGGAATTGGATGGACCCTCCATTGCCCGCATTGCGGAAGATGCCATGTTCACAATGAAAAGTGCTGCCTTTCACAATGTATTAGTGAGAGAGTACGGAGACCAAACCCACGGCTACAACTATAACAGCGCCGAGGTTTGTCTGCCAGGATGCAGAGTTCCACGTCAGTTCAAACACCGATCTACCATATATTCCTCCATAACTATCGATGTTTCCAACTCGGTGGGCTTCATTTTCTCAGTTGTTGTTACTCCATCTAACATAACACAAAAGCATGGATACTTTGTTGGAATTGTATGTCAATGTTATTCGGAAGATGGGGGGAGGAAGGTGGGGCCTAAGTCTAAGTGGAATCATAATGCGATTACAAATTTGAACATGGATCATGTTTTTGTATGGTATGATCCATACCACTCTGACAGCATACTCAGAAGGAATGAAAGAAAGGTTTCTTTTAAATTCTGCATTACTACTTATACAAGTAGCCGCAGAGAACTTGGTGGCCTTTTAAGTATCAAAGAGTGTGGGGTTTGTCCAATTTACTACTCAGAAAGTAAAAGGGTTTTAGGCACAGGGAATATAGACAAGGGCTTAGAATTAGACTTGTATCAGCAAATCGAATTTGAGAGATCAGTTGAAGGCTATGGTAAGGAAGAACGCATTGACACTGAATCAAATGAGATAGGCGACGACAAGGAAGGCACTGACATACAGAACCAAGAGTCGGACTGTCTAACCGGTATGAAACTTTTTTATAACTCCATTATTTCATCCCTTTGTTCTTCTTTATCAAACTCACGGTTTCTTTTTCTATAGTCTCTAATGATACCGCACATGACAATCATCAAGAGAAAGAAAATTTGGAAGATGATGATAATTCCAAAGAAATGATAAAATCTGAGATTCTTCATAATAGTACTTCTTTGAAGTCCGGAGATGAAACTGAATCTTCTTCCAACAAACGAAAACAATTCGAGAAGGAGGAAGATTCTACCGGAGGAAGTTCTGATGTAGAATTGTCTATGAGTAAAGAAATTAAGGTAATGCTTACATCTTTGATCTCTTTATCCCGGCTAATTATATCCCAATCATCCTCTTATTATCCATCAAATTAGTGTTCATTTCTGTTAAGGCAGTATATCGAGTTAAATTACCATTCCTTTTTGTTAATTGAAACTTGATGATTTCTTAAATTCGTGTATCCTTTATTGTGGTCAGAGATCAAGCCCTCATGTCAATGTTGACAGTATTCAAATTTTCGACACTCCAAATGTTATTGCTCATCATGTCAACTATGATAGCAACGAGAATGGAAGCTCATGTGGCGATGATGTGCAGTTTCAAGATGGACTAGAGTCATTCTCATCAACGAATGACATTCTCGATAATTCTGATATGCAAAAGCCTTGTGAAGATGTTCCTGAGAGTAGAAAAGATCTACAAATTGTTTATGCAGAGAAGCCACTTCAAAAGACAAACTGCAAATTTGTCTGTGGACTTTCTTTCCTGATTCTTGCAATTGCAATGCCTCTACTCTGGATCAACAGTCAAGAAGAAGCACATTTCCTTGTCCCTACATAATACGCTCGTTTATTCTAGTGAACTAAATGTTGGGAACTTCAGTGCAGTACAATTTATCACTTTCAATATGGTTTAGTTTTCTTTGTATGAGTTTTGACTGAGTTTTACCTTATGTTGAAGTTTAAACAATAAACACAGATGCTGTTTTTGGAATTAGATGAATCATTTCATTACATTCTGTAAAATAGATAAGTAGCAATGTTTTTAAAAACCTATCCGGATATTCAATTAGCAACACTACCTGGTCATTGGTTTAACCGCTTTTAAGTTTTAACCAATCCATTCCAACTTTTGTTTAATATATACTAAACTTTATGAGAGTGAGTTAAACTGCACACAAATAATAACTCTGGACATGCTTTTCAACTTTTGTTTAACAGAAGATTTCCATGTTTTTCTGAATCTTGTGTCGTCGCTCGAATACGGAGAACTCAAAAGTAAATTCCAATTCAAAAGGCGGTCGTATTGATCTCTCAAATCCTATTTATAAGATATTGAGATTAACGTGTGAGAATAACACTAAGTAGACTATATAATATATAGTCTCCTTTGTAGCGTTCTTCTCACCAGGTTGATCTCAATATTTTACATGATACTAGTTGAGGTTAAGATCCAAACACCTTTAGCACCGCCGATGTCGTTGCAGATCCTCCTCCAGCACTGCCATTCGTAACTCCTCCTCCAGTTCTGCCCCGCCACTCACTACTGCGTTCAGCAACCGTAGCCCTCCCACCTTATCGCATTGCGTCTCCCTTTGTCAATCACCATGCCTTCCTCTTCCATGTTCATGTTCTTTCTCGGCACCAGATTGTTGATATCTTCACCAAAGACCTCTCTAAAATTCTCTTTGATAATTTTAGGATATGTCTAAGCAACCGTCAACCTCCCGCTTCTATTACAGGGTGTGTGTGTTGTAGAATAGATATACTACCGGTTCTGTACCAGTATTATGTTTCTGGTTTTTAAAGAGGAAATATTGATTTTTTCTGCCACCTTATCATTTCATATATAACTGAAAGTATGTTTCCATTATTATGGAAAATTCATAATGCTTAAAATAGTAACCAGCATAGTCAACTATGATCAAACCATTTCTTCTTCTTTTCTTAGAACTTGTCAAAAATCCTTCCATTTTTCCATTCTAAATCTTCATTTTAGTGGTTCATCATATCAAAATGAGCTCAAGTGGAATTTAAGGTAAAGATGAGAAGCTTGTGTTCATCAACCGTGAGCTGAAGAACGATGCTGATATACGTGCTATGTGGAATACTTTTACTAGTTTTGAGGAGAAAGTTCCGATCGAGTTAGATGCGACTATTTCAAGATCGGTGGATAATATTATCATGATGTTGCAACGTGGACGTTGATTTGTAATGTTTAATTTATGTTAAAATCCTTAATTATTTCCTAAGAGTGTGTTTGGATGGGGTAATTAGAAATTTTAAAGTAATTTAAAATTCAAAGCAATTCAAATGATTCAATTCAAATCCATTCATTTTTAAATTGTTTTGTTTGGATGGAGTATTAAGATAATTTATTGTTAGATTTTTGGTGTCATTTTGTATAAAATTTAAATTTTTTGGACCAAATTAAAAAATGAAAAAGTAGGGACTAATTTGTAATTTTTAAAAATTTGAAGGACCAAATTGTAAAATTTAAAACTTATTAAGGACCAATTTGCAATTTTTAAAAAAAAATTGGGGTCAATTTTATAATTTTGAAAAATATGAGGACCAATTTGTAAATTTTGAAGAAATAATAATAACAAATACATTCTATGGAACATGAAAGGAATTTCAAATTCTTTGGTTTTTGGTGTCATTTCAAAATGATTAAATTTAACTTAGATGAAATACTCCATAAATTTCCATCATTTTAACAATTCTTCATTTTTGTATCCAAACAATGGATTTTGGTCAAATCATTTTAAATTTCCTCAAAACATTATTTTCCCTCATTAAAATACTCCATCCAAACACACTCTAAGTTTATGTTATGAATTGTATTTTGAGTTTGTGATATTGGTGTTATTCAACGATGTTTTTCTGGTTTCTGTGTAGCATAAAACCGAAATTACTTCTTCGGGTCAAAACTGAAAATTAAATTTTGATTGTAATGTATAGTTTATCAAATTTTGATGCGTACTGGAAATATACTTTCGATTTTAAGGGACATTTAAAAAATTTCGCGCTGTACGTAGAAAAAAGTATGGGGTGGAATAGAAAATCTCCTTCAAACAATCTATCGACCACAGGTCTCTCGGGCCGACCAAAGTAACCTCCTGTCTAGTTTGGACTCAAAAACATTTATTTCGCACAATCTATCGACCTCCTAGAAAACCATTCTTATAGAAAATTAATTTTATTTTCTCAATATATTTATATCTTTAATTTATTTATTACTCTTTTCTTTTGCTATTAATAAAAAATAAAATTAGAAAATAGAAATTTAACTATAATAGTTAAACTTTGGGAAAATGTCAAAACATTATGTAATTTGACAAAATATCTAGTTAGCTATGGTATCTATCCAAGCATGATTAAGGCTGCGTTGACCCTTATCTGAATATCTGTATACTGTATAGTACAATGCAACTATACTGTGTGTAAATAATCCCAATCCATTACAGCAAGAAAAAGGTATCCGAAAATGTCAAGCTCTCACAAAAAGAACGATGTGTTCATTAGCTTTAGAGGTGAAGATACCCGTGAAACCTTGACAAGCCATCTCTACGATGCACTCAAGAAAGAAAAAATCGAAACATACATTGACTACAAACTTCAAAAAGGAGATCAAGTTTGGTGTGAACTCGTCAAAGCAATTCAACATTCAACTGTGTCTATCGTTGTGTTTTCAGAAAACTATGCTTCCTCGAAGTGGTGTTTAGATGAACTTGTTCAAATACTTGAATGTAGAAAAAATAACGGTCAAGTAGTTATACCAGTGTTTTATAGAGTAGATCCATCACATATTCGTCATCAGAAAGAGAGTTATGAGAGAGCATTTGCAAAATATGAGAGACAGATTAGGAATGATGAATCTCATGAAGAGAAAGTGTTGGGTTGGAAAGCTGCACTCAGAGAAGCTGCTAATATTTCTGGATGGGATTCATCTACTTTCAAGTAACTAAGATTTCATTTTACAAGTTTTTTTGAACTTCTTTTTATATGATTTCTATGTTTATTTTAGTTTTCAAAGATATTAAAAATCCAGTTAGATTGTAGAATTATTGAATTTGTTATTTAGGGTTTGTTGTAAATGAAATTGGAAATTAAAGAAAACTAAGTAAAAAGCCAAATCACTGTGAAAAAACACATCTAAAATCATATCTTTTATGTTAAATTAAAAATCAATTATTCAATTCTTGATGGGTTGTAAAATCATAATTCCTTTATTTCCCTTAACAACTATCATCAGTTACTTTTACCATGATTCATTAATAGAACTGCATTATCCAGATCTACAACTCCCTATATTGCATTTTGATGATGAAATTTTGGTTAGCACATTTTATTTCAATTTACCCAACACATCATCCTCCTATCAGCAAACCTTCCCATGAAAATGACTTTGTATCCAAACAATCTCGGGAATCACCTTCTTGGTGCCTTATCAAAAGAAAGTAAGTAAAGAGATACACCCGCCCTTACATAAAGATTACCTCTTTCTCAGGGCCGTCTTTGAGGGCGTGTAAGGCGGGCTACCGCATAGGCCTCAAAATTTTCACAATTACACTGAACTCAAATAAGGCCATTTGGTTAAATAGAGCCTCTAATTATTTTTTTATGATTAAATCATGACTAACCTACATAGGGCCTCAAAGAACTTGAGACTGCCTTGCTCTTTCTAATTGAACATGAAAGAAATTAGATGTTGGTAGCAAAAAACTGTCCACTTTCAACAAGAAACAACCAATACGTCTCCTTCTCACCAAATCCAAAACTTCATTAATAGAAACGTGTTAAAAGTTCCACATTGGACAATATATGGTCCGAACATATGTTTATAAGTGATCCTCATTTTATAAGCCGGTTTTGTAGGGTTAAGTTAGGTCCAACCACAATTCTAAGAAAACCCATTAAAAACATTCATCTTTAAGTATAACCAAGATCAAACTTACAAAAATAAAATGTTCCTCCAACATGATTTGTTTATTTTAGTTTTTTATTTCACATTGTTATAACTTACATACTATTTATCTCTATTTTTGGTTAGGGATGATTCTCATGTCATCGAGAATATTGTGAGAGATGTTTGGCAGAAGTTGACCCTGATGTATCCTAAGGTCTTGAAAGGCATTCAAATTGATGAAAACAGTAAACATGTTGATTTATTACTGAAAAAAGTTTCAAGAATTGGAATATGGGGTATGGGTGGCATAGGAAAGACAACCATAGCAAGACTCATGTTTGTGAAAAACATTGCAAAATATGACAGTGTATGCTTCATGGAAAAGGTAAAAGAAGAATCAGAAAAGCTCGGACTAACACAAGTACGTAATAATATTTTTAGCGAGCTACTAAAGAGACAGATTACTGCATCAGATGTTATTGGAGACACATTCATTAAGAGGAGGCTCAGTGGTAGAAAAGTTTTCATTGTACTTGATAATGTCAGTAATGCTGCACAATTAGATTATTTGTGTGGAGAACTTGATGAACTTGGACCAAACAGTAGACTCATTATCACAACAAGAGACAGGCACACACTCAGGGGAAGAGTTGATGCTATACACGAGGTTAAAAACTGGAACTTCGAAGAATCTTTAAATCTTTTTATATTTGAAGCCTTCAAGCAAAGCTGTCCGCAAAAGGGTTACGAGGGTCTTTTGGAAAGGGCTGTTGAATATGCAGGAGGAGTTCCATTAGCTTTGAAAGTTTTAGGTTCTCATTTTCATTCTAGAAGTCCTAAATTTTGGAAATCTGAATTGGATTATTTGAAGGACAAAAGAGAATGCATGGATGAAATTCAAAAAGTGCTACAAGTGAGCTATAGTGGATTAACAAAGCGTGAGAAGGAAATTTTTCTAGACATTGCATTCTTTTATGAAGGTGAAAGTAAAAATTTCGCCACAAAGATACTAGATGCATGTGGTTTGAGCGCTACTAGTGGGATAGAAATACTTGAAGATAAAGCTCTTATAACTATTTCAATTAGTAATACAATACAAGTTCACGACTTACTACAACAAATGGCTTTTGATATAGTTCGTAATGACCAAGGAAAGCGTAGCCGATTGAGGGATATTGAAGAAGTTCGCGATGTACTTAAATATAAAAAGGTAAAAGGTGCTAATATTTTTAATGCGTGTTCATAGTTTTATTATAACTGGTTTTCTATCGATTACTAGCTTCTTTTGTTTAAGATATTGATCTTTTTTTTACTCAGGGGGCTGATGTTGTGGAAGGCATAATATTCGATTTGTCTCAAAAATCAAATTTATATGTCAAAGCCGACGTATTTGACATGATGGTTGATTTACGATTTCTTAGACTATATGTACCCTTGGGTAAGAAGAGATTGGCTACCTTGAATCATTCTGATCAAGGCATTAAGCAATTTTCTGATAAACTTAGATACCTTGAGTGGAATGGATACCCTTTCAAGTGTCTTCCAGATCATTTTTGTGCTGAGTTTCTTGTTGAGATTCGCTTGCCGCATAGCAATGTAGAGTATCTCTGGCACGGGATACAGGTGCATATTCTATGCACACTTAAAAAGCTTTTAATTTATAAGACTTGCTGTTTTGTGTGGATAAAAAAATGTAAATGCATGACGAAACATGGGGGATGTGGGCGGTAACTGCATTTTGCATCTTAAAAATAATTTTAAAAAAACAAAGTAGATCAAAATCATGCATGGTTGAATGGTTAGAAAACAGTCGTTAAGTTTCGTTAAAAGCGTATTCATACTATTTAGCTTCCTTAGCTTATAGGAAATGAGTATTTGAATTTATATGAAAAGAAATTATATTGTGACATACTTCTGTTGTTTGAATTGTTACAGGAACTTGTGAATTTAGAGGCAATCGACCTAAGTGAGTGCAAACATTTGACCAACCTCCCTGATTTGTCTGAGGCGTCAAAACTCAGATCGTTGTACCTTTCAGGCTGTGAAAGTTTGTGTGAAATTCAACCTTCTATTTTTTCTAAGGACACGCTTGTTACTCTATTGCTTGATAGGTGCACAAATCTGCAAAGTCTCGTGAGTGAGAAACATTTAAAATCTCTACAAAAGATCAATGTCTACGGATGTTCAAGCCTGAAGGAACTTTCATTGTCCTCTGATTCAATTGAAAGTTTGGATTTAAGCAATACAGGAGTTGAAATATTGCATTCTACAATTAGTGGTATGAGCAATCTTCTGTGGCTCAACTTAGAAGGTTTAAAACTCACAAATCTACCGAATGAGTTGTCTTGTCTCAGATTACTTACTGAACTTCGACTTTCTAACTGTGATATAGCAACTAAATCGAACTTAGAAGGCATATTTGATGGCTTGGAATCATTGAAAATACTATATTTAAAAGATTGTGGTAACTTGGTTGAACTCCCTACAAACATCAATTCTTTATCGTCATTGTATGAGTTAAGACTAGATGGAAGTAGTTTGGAGACGCTACCTTCAAGCATCAAGTTTCTTTCAGAGTTAGAGATTTTATGCTTAGACAATTGCAGAAAGCTTCATTCTCTCCCAGAGCTTCCTCCAGAAATCAAAGAGTTTCGTGCTGAAAACTGCACTTCATTGGTCACTGTATCCAGTTTGAAAACTTTTGCAGAAAAGATAAAAGGAAAGGAGAAATACATTTCATTCAAGAATGACATGATGATGAATTTGAATCGACCTTCATTCAACTGGGTTGTGGAAGATGTCATATTAACAATGCAGAGCGTTGCATTTCACAACATATTAGTAAGGCAATACAGTTTGGATGCCCACAGCTACAATTATAACAGTGCAGTGGTTTGCTTACCAGGAAGCGAAGTTCCATGCCAGTTCAAATACCGAACATCAGACTCCAAAATAACTATTGGATTTCCTGACATATATTACTCCTTGGGATTCATTTTCTGGGTGGTTATTTCTCCATCCAATAGAATGAAGAATGAGGATGGTAGTGGTGCTAAAATTCAATGTAAATGTTACAGAGAAGATGGCAATAGGGTGGGAATTGTGAATAAGTGGTATAGTGAACCTATTACAAATTTAAGCATGGATCATGTTTTTGTGTGGTATGATCTGTACTATTCTCACAGCATACTCGGTTATGGTAAAAGGAATGTTTCATTTGAATTTTTCCTTACAAATGATATGAAGGAACATGATGGCTTCTTCAATATAAAAGAATGTGGTATTTCCCCAATCTTATCAACAGAGTTGCCAAGGCTTTTAAACAAAATAAATTTGAGTGCGGACATGAAATCAGATTTGTATAATGCAGTGAAACTCCAGTCAAAGTGAATTGGAACATATAATGAGAAGAGTGTGGTCTCTTTACTATTGTTTGCTAATTCTTTTTTATTCTATTGAGTCAGACACGTTTGTATGATATCCATCAATATGTCAGAAGGTAGATTGTTTCAACTCAACCAATATGAAGTAGAAAAGTTGAGATCTTTCTCTAGTTAATTAGAGAAACCAACAAACACTTTTTCTTTGACATATTCTGATATGTTTCTATTTTCACTTCTTCTTGGTAAGTCTCAGTTTTCTTTTAGATTTTATGCCTTCAATAAACCCTATAACCAATATCGATGATTGCACTAGGATTACTTAGGTCTACTTGTTAAAACAAAACTGTGAAGTATGTAGGGTTGGTGTCCTAATCTTTTGATTTTCACATTGTCTTCAAATCTATTGAGATCGGCAGGTTTAAAATTTTAAGTTTTTTTTTTTTTTTTTTTTTGAGTAAGCAAGTTGTATTAAAAAGAGAACTAAGGGTTCTCAACACCTGTTTACATCAAAAGAGCGGAAGAAATCCCTCACAAAAAAATCAACAAGAGATTACAAACCGATTTGACACTACGAAATAAAGAACAAAGGATCTTTGTTGAATTCGTAGAAGCCACAAATAGGATGAGTAATATCTCCTATAAAAGCCCACTTCCACACCAAAACCTTGATGCTCCAAATAGTATTATCCACATTCCACACCTCATTCCGAAAACACACACCATTTCTATACAACCAAAGAGACCATAAAGTTGCTAACCAAACTACTCCTAATTTACCTTCTTTAACTTTCTTCATTTTACAAAAGGACAACCAATCCAAAAAACCACCCAAACAATTCTCCTCCATCCCACCATAAGGTTTGCCTATCCACCTAGCCATTGAAGACCAAACCAAAGCAACCGAAGGACACAAAAAGAAAGAGTGCATCATACTTTCCGGATGAACACCACAAAAAACACACTTGGAAAAATCTCCCGAAAAAGTAATACCTTTCCGAAGCAATAAATCCTTTGTAGGTAGTCTATTAACCAAGACCCTCCACCCAAAAGCCTTAATTTTAAAAGGAACTTCCATTTTCCATATCAAGCTCAATGCCCCATCAAATTTATTTGAAGGACCAAACGGAATACGGAACCCGGCAAAAAACTTATAACAAGAAGCAACGGAAAAGACACCATCCGCTTCGGCCATCCACTCCACGGTATCGGACTCCCCACTACCCGGACCGCGGCCTTCCAACAAAACCCCCAAAGAAGCCAAATCCGAAACCAAATTATGAGCGCTCAAATCCAACGGATTGATCCCTAAATTCCCCCACGACCACACTCCATCAACCCATCCTCCCATGCCCGCCACCGCCACTCTCTTCAACCCCGACACCTCAAACAAACAAGGAAAAACCTTCTTTAAACAACAAGAATCCAACCATGAGGCTTCCCAAAACGGAGTAGAAAACCCATTCCTAACTCTAAACCGACAAAAAGACTCCATAGGATCTCTCTCCCCGTAAACCCCCCTCCCTCCAATAGACACCAAATCCCTCCACCAAACGGAACCAAAAGAAGGAGAAGAAAAAGAAGAAAAAGAAGAAAGAGAGGAAGAAGGAAAAGTACCTCCACATAAGATCTTCATGTTTAGATCACCATATTTTGCTTTTAACAAATTGAGCCAAAGCACATCCTCACCTCTTAAGATTCTCCATCTCCATTTATTCAAAAGAGCCAAATTAAAATCCGAAATATTTTTAATGCCAAGACCCCCTTTATCCACCGGAAGACAAACATTCTTCCAACTAACCCAACTAATCCTCCTTTTTTCCTCCATACCTCCTCCCCACAAGAAGTTACCTTGTATACTAGAAATTTCCTTAGCCACCGTTGCCGGCATCTTATAAAATGACATAGTAAAGATGGATAAAGAACAAATAACCGATTTCAAAAGAGTAATTCTACCGCCCAAACTAAGATACCGATTCTTCCAACCCATAAGACGCTTCTTTAATTTTGATACAAGCGGTTTCCACGTGTTAACCTTTCTCGGATTACACCCCACCATAATTCCAAGAAAAGAGAACATCCCCTCTTCCAACTTACACGAAAGAACATAAGATGCCGCATCCAAAAAATTCTTGCTAACATTGTAACCGATCAATTTACTCTTATGATAGTTTATGCCCAACCCCGAAACAAGTTCAAACGCCCTTAGCACCGCCTTGAAAGCCCACACTTGTCTCCAAGAACCCTCCCCCACCAAAAGAGTATCATCCGCAAATTGAAGGATATCCACCCCACACTCCCCATTGATATTAATGCCATTAAACTCACCAATCTCCATCGACTTCCTCACTAAGCCCGCTAACCCCTCAACCACCAAAACAAAAAGGAAAGGCGACAATGGGTCACCTTGCCTCAAGCCTTTCTCTACCTCAAACTCCTTTGTAGGACTTCCATTCACCAAAACCGACATCTTGCTATGAAACACCAGAACATCCATCCATCTCATCCACTTAATGCCAAATCCCATCTTTAACATCATAAATCTAAGGAAATTCCAAGAGACTTTATCATAGGCCTTCTCAAAATCTACCTTAATTTTAAGATTGTCTCATATGTGTTTGCGCCAACTTAATATTTGTATTAGTCATCGTAATTAATTAATTAATTTATTTGATGTTGGAATATTTGGTTCGAAAGAGACTTATTACTTATTGTGCGTTATCACATGGGGTTGTTTGTTTGTGAATCAATTTATGTTGGCGGTTGGTTAATTCTTCGTTTTGAGAAGTAAAGACTCTCACTACTTGGATCGATGTATATCAAGAGAGAAGAAAGCATGAAACTTGACAAGGCTGATCTTCAGGTGTGAAGCACAACTAAAATGATCTAAAATATTAACAATAAACCTGAATTGAGACTTTTTGATCTAGGACGACATTATCTGCAAGCAAAAGATGGGAGATGTGAGACAAGCTAGAGGAGATATAGATAAGTTTTTAAGAGCCACTATGAACAACTTCTAATATGAAAATAGTGGTGAGTGGTGGAAAAAGCGGTTTGTTGGTGGTTGGTGCTATAAAAAAATATCCTTCAAAAAACTTGGATTTCCTATTGAATGATTGTGTTATTCGATCTCAATATGCCATTAGGGAGATTAATTATGTGAACCCAGTTGAAAATTCAAAGCTCAACAACTTCCATGGTGGTTCCACATAAACTATGCTTTGAGCTATGGAGGAATGATATCTTGATATTGGATTCAATAGCCATCATTAGTATATGATATATGATGTGGAACCAAATTATCAGAGTAATTTAAGGTCTTCCATACATTGGAAAAATAATATCAGGTGTACGGAAGAAGGATCAAGGAAGATCCTTCAAAGAAAAATGGTACAGTAACTCAATAACTGGAATTCATGAAAGCATTCCAAATCTTAGTAAAAATACCAATTAAAAATGGAGGGATAAAATCAAACAACTCTCATTAACAGAAAAACTTAACTACTAAAATATAAGCAGCACATTTAAGTACATCACATGAGAGCATTATGTTAGAAGAGTTCTTGTGAAAGTGTCTCTGGCTGTAGCCCAAGCCTGAGTTAGTGTCTGCAATATCAGAAAGTCAATGTCAGATTGACGATGGAATAACATGCCATTGTGCATTTGTGTCGCAAAAATCAATAAAATGCACACAGAACTGACTGAAACTAAGCTGAAAGAGAGTTGTGTTACCTGCTCTGATAAGGGGGCATCAGCATCCATGTTATGGGAGGTCACTTTTTCGGCTATAAGAGGTCCATTTGTTTCAAGAATAATCCTTCAAGCAAAAAAAAATGTTGTTAAGAGAACTAACAAACTTTCATTGGAAACACAATTTGTGGATAATAAGTATATACATACCCTCCATCAACAATCTCGTCAAGACATAAAAGAATGAGATCCAAGTTCTCAAGTGCCTCACCTTTGTCAACATTGCTCCTGTAAAAGGAACACAAAGATGAGTAGAGAGACCCATCTGGTTTTAAATTCGGATGGCAAAATACAACCATAAATACCTCAGCAAAAGGGTGACTGCATCGAAGAAACCTTGAAGAACTGATGCCAAAATGAGCTCATTTTCATCATCACCACCAGTGACAAAGAAATGCAGGTCTTGCACAAATTTGTAAACAATGATATTGTTCTCAAGCAGTGTTATCTCAGCTGCAGATGTTAAGTTTGTAACAATATATCAGTTTTAAAAGAAACCCGATAACCATGAGTGCTGACAAAAGTTTTTCTATAATATAACACCACCAGATACCGTCATTTAGTGCTTTTTACAGCACTTTGATTGCCCGAAAGGGAATCAAAAGAACCCGTAATTATGCCTCAGTGTTGTTGTTGGCGGAGCCAAAATCCCGCCATACCGGCTGTTTTGCGGCGCCATGAAAGCGGATTATGGAGGAAAAACCCGCAATATCGACCGATATTTACCATTGCGGCGAGCCCAAAAACCGCCATGTATATCTGCCATAGCGGCCATGGCCCCATTATTTGATAACACTGATTATGCCTGGGGTTTTCGGGAAAGTTCACGTCCCCTTCATATGTTGAAAAACAGTAGAACATGATATGGCCATCAGTACTAGTAAATGGCTTATGAACTTTTCAACCTTATCGTTTATCAGTAGATATAAAAGACACAACAAAATACTACATGTATGGTAGTATGGAATATTGCCAACTTGAATGGAATTTTTCATTACATCAAAGAAAGTTACAAAGGTTTTCTGTAAGCATTAATATTGAAGGTGTCAAAAAGGAATCCAGAACTTTAGTAAAGAATGGCCGAGTCTATTTTTTAACTAGTTATGCAGCAGATAGTGATGCTGGCTCATGAGAATGTTTCAAAATATAACCGAATGTTTTACATATTGATGCAAGACATCAACTGATGTAAACTGAGATAGCCACCAGATCTACTTTCATCCATAATATGAAAAGACACATAAATTCTTAATTTTATTATCTATCTAAAGGCACTACACTACTACTACTAGAACACAATACAAACATAATTGACTTCATAGCATGATGAGTATTTCTCAAACTTTGTTGCTTACCTTCTGTCCTCGCATTTGTCTTAACAGTCTTGGTGAACACAAACTTCTCAAAAGCTAATTTTGAACTGTTTGTTGGCCAATCATCTGAGTAATACTTGACCGCCACACGCTTCCCTTCCGAATCTAAAAGAAGAATGTTTTTAATCGAAGGACACAAGCCCTACAATTGTAACAACATGGAGACATGTCAAAAAAAATGAATCCCTTTCTCATATCATCAATCAATTATCTCAATAGTTGAAACTTATCTTACAAAATTAGATGAAAACACAGTAACAAAAATTCACATATATATAAGTTTATTATCCAAAGCATAACATTAACAAATAAACACTGGGAGAACAAGTGCTTAACACGGATCTGAAATGAGGAAAACCAGATATCTCAAAGTCCAAATCAAGGGATGAGACGATCCAACCAACAAACAAACACAAAACCAAAACTTTTTGGAAACCCAATTCCTAAATCTATTGGAATAAGCTGAAATAGGATCCATATATCTTCGGATCCATCAGAGCAGACAAGAATCTCAAAATATTTGCAGTAAATCTATATGCTTAGCTATTGCATTGGGATTGAAGTACATAGATTGAAATGATATAGAAGATGAGAAAGGGACTTACGTTGGATGCCATGTCCAGGGAGAAGAAAGATGCAGTGTGTGTTTTTTGTCGTTTGAAGTTTGGAGATCTGCGATATGAAATAAAGGAACAATTGATTTGGTGAGTAGGAACAATTTTAATATATATCAGGGCTTATTTTTATTTTTATTTATAATAAAGTTTTCATTTTCAAAACTTAATTAAAAAAAATCGATTTATTTATTTTTAATAAAACAAACTCAATGCATTTTATTATTTAATTCTTGTATAATACAAGAGAGAATCATTTAATAGTACTACGCCTGAATTGACCGCCTTCGCAAGAAAATGGGCAATCGAATTCGCTTGGCGTTTAATAAACTTCATCTTCAAGTTAGAAAAAAACAAATAATAATCTTCTAATGGACATAATAATTAGAGCATCTCCAATGGTAGTATTTTTCTTTGAGTTTTCCAGCTGGACATTAATATAATAATTAAATATTGAAACAATTTGTCATGTCATAGTACAGTTGCATTGCAATGTAACTAGTAAAAAATTGCGGTACCCAATCAAATTAATTTATGAGGTAAAGTTGTGGGACCCATTAGAATTACACCAATTAAATAAAAATTAAATAAATTATTTTGAGATGATATGGCTGGTGGGACCCATAAAGAACTTAAAAATGGGTTGCACCATTGGAGATGGTCTTAAACTACATTCTGAATCACCTTATGATTGGAATGGATAGCTTGAACTACCTGTTGAGAGTCACTTTTGAAAATGACATTTTTCAAGTGCAAAGCTATAGCTCTGCAAATAGCCTCCTTGAGGGCCAAAGCTTCGGCTTCTAAAATGGATAGGGTACCAAGATCCCAAGCTACACCTGGAATAATAAAATTCATAATGTTATCTCGCACACATCATCCCATATTGGTAGCTCCATAGTAATTATTAAACCCCGCATTTACATTACACTTTAACCACCCTTCTAATGGAGGATTCCAGCTAGTGATGTGATGATGATTATTCTCGCTTTCCTTATCTCCTTGGGCCATAGACCATTCCTTCCAATTATGAAACACAATCCTACCAAGTTTGGTTGCTTCCTCCTTCTCATTATGCCAAATAAGATTATTTTTATTCTTCCATATCACTTTCATCATAAGTGCAAATCTGCTTGCAACCTTCCTCTCCCCTGAGCTACATATATCAAGAATGAGGGACTTAGCATCACTAGAAGAATACAATCGATGTTCTAAGATATCTGACAAACTTGTTGCCTGCCAACACTGAATAATCGCATCACAACCAAAGAAAACATGTCATTCATCTTCATTATTATTCTCACACACCGTACAGACTGACAAGCAAGGGACGGAGTATTGACGAAGTCTGGTACGCATCGATAAACAACCTATACAAATTCTCCATAAAAGATGTTTGACTCTAACTAGGGCTTTCACATTCCACAAACTACACCAATCATCCTCCTCGATAATATTAGCTTGCCTTATATGCGATCTCCTCTACATTCTATAACTAGAATGCACATTGTACACCCCATTTTCTCTTCTTTCCAAACCATTCCATCTTCGGCTACTTCCTCCATTAGTGAAACCCGTGAAATACCTTTTGTAGATGCATAATAAAAAAGATCTCTTATCACCCGCATATCCCAACACTTATTATACGACAACATAAGATGTTTAACACTAATATCATATGCACATTGATTTTGGGGTCCAATCAGACAACCTTCTCTTCTTCCCCTAAGACAAGGTTCATTCATCACCATGATTTGACTTCCATCCCCTATATAAAGGGCCTGTTTGTTTTGATTTTTTTAAAAAAAAAAGATTTTTATAGTATAACATAATTGTGTGTAAAAAAATTTATAAATAAACTTTTCATAAAAAGCTTCAAATGAAATTTTGGTTTGAATAGTTATTTCTTAAAATGTCATTTTAGATATTTTATCATTTTAGTGAACAAATTTTGAATGTCAAAATTTTAAAAAATCACTTAATTTTGAAGCTATTTCAAATAGCTTTTCATAAAAATCATTTTTAAAGTACAATTTTTTTTAAAAATTGTAACTTCGTCTATGTTTTGATCTTCAATTAATGTATGTTTATGTTATAGGATGTCAAAATTAGTATTTCAATTTTTTAAAAAATTAATATTTTGAAAAACGATTTTATAAAATTTATTTTTTAAAATACAAAGAAAAAAATCCATTTATTTAGATCTGAAAAAAACTTAAACCTGAAACAAACAAGCCCAAAATATTTAAGTTGGCTTTTCTTTGATGAGTCTGGGACACTCATTCTTGTAACGGTCAGGCTCTTTGCATTCTAAACAGCTAACTTCTTTGTCAGGTATAGACTTCTTCTGCCCAAAGGTTGACTTAGAACGTCGACATGTTCTTTTACAACCGATGAAATTCTTCTGTCTTTGCTTCCAAAGCTGGTTAAATCTTCTGGACAATAGAGACACCTTGTCCTCTTCGTCATAATCTTCTTCAGCTTGAAGAGCTTTAGTCTCTTCATACTTGCCCTTATACTTCAAAGCTATGAAGTATCCTCTCTTCCAACTCTGTCTCATGACTTCTTAAATAACTAACAAGCTCTTCCAGAATCATACTGTTCATATTCTTGGACACTTTAAGAGAGGTCACCATAGGCCTCCACTTCTTTGGTAAGCTTCTAATGTTTTTATTTACGTGATTTGCAGTAGTGTAGCCTTTGTTTAGAAATTTTAAGCCAACTACAAGTGTTTGAAACTTTGAGAACATGTCTTCAGTAGTTTCATCATCCTCCATTTTGAAGGCTTCATACTTCTTAATTAAGGCCAGAGCCTTGGTTTCTTTCACTTGTTCATTTCTTTCATGATTCATTCTAGGAGAATTAAATATAAACTATGCAGAGTCTCTATTTATTATCTTTTTATACTCAGTGTATGAGATAACAGTCAACATGATGGTTCTTGACCTGTAATGATTTTTGTTATCTTTATTTTGTTGGTCACTCATATCATTTCTTCCCATCTTAGTACCATCTGCATTCAGGGGATGTGTATAGCCATCTATGACCATATCCCACAAGTCTGCATCATAACCAAGAAGAAACTTTTCATTATATCCTTCCAATAATCAAACTTGTCTCCAACGAAGATTGGAGGTTTACCAGAGTAGTGATCTCTATCATTGTTGATAGCTGTCATATTGTGTTTCAAAAACTGGATCTTTTTCTAACATGGTTAAGTGTTTGATAAACAACAATTAATACCAAAACTGGAGCTCTGATTTCAATTAAAGGTACGAAAAAACACAAGAAAGGGGGGTTTGAATTAAGTTTTTAGTTTAAGAATTTTTTCTTCCCAAGAACACAAACAACAAGAATGCAATAAAGATGAAAGACACAAGGATGTTATACTGGTTTGCTATTAATGAAACTATTTTCAGTCCATCCACCAAGGTGATTTTTCCTTCTCAATAAGGACTTAATCCACTAATTAAAACTTGATTACAACCTCAATGACAATCTGTCAAAGACTTCCTGAGAATCCTAACTAAACCCTAGTCTATCAAGGAATACAAATCAGTGTTACAACAAGGATTGTGTTTACAATATTGCTTCTAAAAATCTAATACACACAAATGATTTACAGACTTTACACTTTAGAAAAATATATAATGAAAGGTATAAAGTGTAGAGATGACGGTTTTTCTCTCAAAGATATATCTTGCTTTTTCTCTATTCTTTTTTTTTCACGCTTGTGTTCCACACTTGTTTCTTGCATTTTTCCAAACTTCTAAGACAATAGAAACATCCTCAATTTTTACAGTTGTTAATGAAAGTGCTTGCTGCATGTAGTGGAGTGAGGATGGAATGAGTGACAACAACAATGATACAATAGTATAATCCTTTTCCTAATATTTAGGTTAGTGGAAAGGGTATCAACTAATTTGTCCTTTTAGAGAACATTTGATTTTGTTACTTTTAATGTTGTACTATTTAGGAATATTCTTTCAATCATTTATCTAATCATTGGATTTATATATAAGAAGAATTGAAGCTTGATCAGAGTTCAGAGCATGTCTTCAGAAAGACAATGGGGAGAAAAAGTGTGTAATGCTATAAATGTGAAAAATGGGGTCACTTGGCCAAGAATTGTTGGTTAATGAAAGACAAGGAGTGATAAAAGGCAAGGACTATGAAGGAGCAAAACTTACACGTCAAGATTCAGATGATCATGAAGCTATGATGCTTAAGGCTGTAATTGCAAATGAGCATGTTGACTCCAAGATATGGTTCCTCGACACATGCTGCTAGAATCATACGGCTGGTCGAAGAGTGTAGTTATCAGAGTTTGACGATACAAAGAAGATCAAGATCAAACTTGAAGATAATAGCTCGTTGCAAGCAGAAGGTACTAGAAACATAGTTATTCAAAGGAGAAATAGAGCAAAATATATGATTAAAGATGTACTCTATGTACCTAGAATAAAGTGTAACCTGCTAAGTGTTTGAAAACTGATTTGAAAATGTTTCTTAGTGTTTATGAAAGATGGAGTCTTAGAACTGTTTGACACCCAAAATAATTTGGTCTTAAAATCTCCTTTGTTGAAGAATAGGACATCTAAAACCATAAATAGTTTAACTAAGGTATAATCCCTAAAAGCAGTTGTCGACCACAAGCATAGTTGGTTGTGGCATTTAAGGTTTGTCCATTTAAATTTTAGGTCACTAAATCAACTTATTACTCAAGATATGGTAACTAGTATACGAAGTCTTGTGATGCCTGACAAACTTTGTGAAGGTTGCTTAGTAGGGAAGAAATCTAGAAATTTTTTCGTCTTGACTATGCCAATGAGATCCTTTTGCATATTAGAAGTAGTATATTCATATGAATGTGGCTCGTTTGAAGATCATATCATTGGTGGAAACATGTATTTTGTCTTATTTGTCAATGCTTATAGTCGAAAGCTTTGGATATATGTGATCCAGCGCAAAGACGAAGTATTTGCAATCTTTAGAAGATTCAAAATGCTTGTTGAAAACCAGAGTGAAAATAAGATCAAGATTATGTGAACAGACGGAGGTGGTGAATACACATCCAAGATATTTGAGGAGTTTTGTGTAGAACATGGTATTGATCATAAGGTAACTTCTCCTAACAAGCCTCAACATAATGGAACTCATAAAGAAGAAATAGAACCATATTAGATATGGTGAGATGCATGTTGAAGTATAAGAATCTACCAAAATCCTTTTGGGGTGAAGAAGTCACCACTATATTCCATATATTGAACATCTTCCTTAATAAGAAGCTGAATAAAAAGGTTCTTGAAGAACTATGGAGTGTCGAACAACCATCAGAGAGTCATCTAAATGTGTCTGGCTCTATCTTCTACAAGCATGTTCCTAATGTAAGAAGAACGAAGCTTGATGATAAAAGTGAACCAATGATTATGGTAGAAAACTACAACATCGTTCCAGTCAATAATAAGATCGTAATGAGTCGAGACATTGTGATTGGTGAGAACTTTGCATGGGATTGGAATTTTGGGGATTCAACTAACAAGCCATTGATGAGTTTTGGTGTTGATAAAGAAATCAGTGAGCACAATCGACAAAGACAATAAAGGAGGTGTGGCTATCACAAGCCAAAGACCTCAAAGAACTAGAGTTCTCCCATCAAGGCTTCAAGACTGTGAAGTGGTTGGTGATGATGAAGTCACACAAGATGGAGAATTGGTTCATTTTGCTTTACTTGCAGGTGCAAAACCAATCAACTATAGTGAGACTTTAAATAATAAACATTGGTTTCTTTGGTTTAAAACTAGAAGCGTCAGAGAGATTTTAACAATTAAAGAACCCGTTATTTAAATAATCAACTAGTGTTAAAGCTTTGGTTCATTTTGATTAATAAAGTATGTTTCTTTGGTTTAAAACTAGAAGCGTTGAAGAGATATTTTAACAATTAAAGAACATGAGATGAACGATGGGTTGCAAAATGCTTGAAAAACATTGATTAGTGTTAGATGTTTTTCAAATACAACATAATTTTTCATATTATTATTTCCAAAAACAATTTAATAAAATATACGTTCAAAGAGGGGTTGGTGAACCAAACAATCTATATTAGACAAAATAAACTCAATTGTATTTTCTATCATTATAATGTCCTCTTGACATGTTCAGATGAACAAGATGAGAGTTGCACAAAGAATCATAAAAAATATAATATTAGTCTCAAACTCAATAGCAATAACTAAACCCTAATAATAAAGATTTCAAAACTTTGCCAAATATAACAACTAGACAACAACATCAATAACATCAACAACTCAAAACAACAATAAATAACAATAATATTAACATTATCTTCTTATTGGGTGAACTAAGATTTTTTATTTATTTTTTATAGTAGGTGTTAGAATAAATTTCTGCTGGATGTGCATCACGCTTCACAACAACCTTGATAAGTATCAGTTTCATTTCTTAGCTGATGCACACAGGTTTAGGTAGGAGACAACGCCTTTGAACTATTGGCTATAAACTTTGAGATATTAGCATATTTAATATTAATATTAGTACCATCTTTTGTATCCTTATAGCAGATTCAAATCAAGGTGCTAAGCTTTCATAGCCTTTGCCTCTACCCCGAATGGTGTGTAAGAGAACAAAAATAGAACAATATTTAACGAATGTAAGAAAGTGGATATTGACCTATGCCTATTATTTCCCAAAATGGTGAATTTAAAGATGACTGTGCCATTGGTAGTGTATGGTTTTGACCTATGCATAATTCTCTATTTTAGTTTATCCGAGCTTAAATATTTTCTAATTATGGAAATTCTTGACTAGGTTAAATTCTCATATAACTTGAAGTAGATATGTACTCTCAACTTTTTTCCAAGAGAAATGCGAATTTGAATTTGAGTTATATATTCTGATTGAAAGCTTGATAAAATATAATGGGAAGATTCTTGTGCATCTACTCAATTAAACTAAAAATTGTTACACTCACTTTATCTTCATTGATTTAGTCACAAGTTGATGTTTTAATTTTTGTTTATTGAGTTTGTACAATATTTGTTTTAATTTAATTTATTTATTTCAATTTTAGAATATCTATATTTTGATTGGGATGGTTTTTGGTTTTCTATTTTGAAAATTTCAAAAACAATGTTTAAGTTTTGAGCTTTTAAGCTTTAGTTATAAGTTTCACCTCTAAATTAAGTTTTATTTAAGTTGGGCCTAAATATGTTTAAAGTCCTTCTAAAGGTATTTTTACTTTTCGTCTAATAAAAAATCTTGTTAAAGAATCGTCTCTTTAAAATTAGAAATTTTAACTTTTAGTCTCTCCTATAACTTAACGACCGAATTAATGATGATTTGTTACTTAGCGACTAAATTAATAATGATTTTAATAGGATGACCAAAAGTTAAAATTTTTAACTTTAGGGAGATGATTCTTCAGCGAAATTTTTTAGAAGATTAAAAAATAAAAATAATGAATTTATAAAAATTTTAAATATTTTTATAACTAAAAGACTTTATTTATCTTATCTCACTATGAATTCATCCAATATAAAATAATTAAAAATAACAATTTTTTTTTTATAAAAGCCATCAGTGTTAGCACCACATTCGAGCCATGAAACAATTATTTTGAGAACTATCTTAATAATATTAATGGTTTCCCTAAATTAATATTTAAAGATATAAGTTTTTTTTAAAAATTTTGAAAAATAATATGAGTAAAATATATATCATAAATTATAACTTATTTATTTAGTAATAATTTTAATGATATTGGTTGGAAGTGATGGCCGATGATGGTTAGATTGATGATCAAAGTAGTGATTGACGATGATTAGAGTTAGAGGTGACAAACGGGCATGCCCGCTCTGCAAAAGCCCGCAAAAATATGGGGCGGGACGAGACGGTCGTAGTTGAGCGTGCGAGCCTAAAATCTTCGTTCACCCTGCAAAAAAAATGAGGGCGGGGCAGATTAAGCCCGCGATCATTGCACTTGTTAAGTCTAAAAATGAAAATTTTATGTTAATGAACGTGCCCGCAAAAGCCCGTATAAAAAACGGGGCGGGCGGGGCGAGTACACTAGAGGGTGAGGACCTAAATCCTTGGCCCGTCCCGCACAAAAGTGCAGGCAAAACGGACATGCCCAACAGGCCAGACCTGTTTTGCCACCCCTAATTAGAGTGGTGATGGTCAAATTCGTAGTTGGTGGTGGTTGAATTAGTAATCAAAGTAGTGGTCGGCAGTGCTCAAAGTGATGGTTGTCAAAATTGTAGTGGATGGTGTTGTTCGTAACAAAAAACACATAGAAACGTAAATGCCGACAACAAACATAATATTTGTTTAAGCAGTTAGACTATGTGTCTATGTCTATGACTATAGAGTAATTGTAGTTATTTATTATTACTTGAATGAATTAGGGTTTTAGTGTTACAAGGGATATGTATACTACCATAATTTGTATTCAACAATTTCAATCTTTTCAAATATCAAAATTCTATGAAGATTCTCTGCATGATACCCGTGTAACAAGTTTAAGTATTGCTTAAACTTGTTACTGGTGACTGAATTGGCCAACATATGAGCTACATTTTCTCACGTACGACATTTTTGAATTAATTTTTGTACATATGCAAATAACTCTCTAATATTGTGAAATCTCACATTAATATGTTTGGTCCTTGCGTGATATACCTAATTATTTCCCAAATAATGACACTATGACTATCACAATGCAACTCAATTCCTCCTTGCTTAACATATAATTCCTAAACCAATATTGTAATCCATAAGACCTTTTTGACAACCTCAGAACCTATGTACACTATATCAATTGTAGATAGGGCCACTATGGACTGTATTGTCGATTTCTAGTGAATAAGTCCACCTACATGAGTAAATACATATCATGTTGGAGACCTCATAAGATTTATATCACCCGCATTACATGAATTAATATATCCTACAAATTAAGGATCAAATTGTCCATTACTAAACATAATACCACGGAATATTGTACCTTTCAATTACATGAAAATCCATTTGAATGCTTCTCAATGAAATTTACATGGTTTAGACATAAACATGCAAATTCGACTTACACCTTGTGCTACATCTGATCTAGCGCAAACAATTACATAATTTAAAGAAACAACAACACTAACATAAGAAACATTTTTACACATACTCAAATTTTGCATATATTCTTGGACATAGGTCCAATAAGAGTTTAAAGTGATTCGCCAATGAAATACTCATAGCCTTCGAATTAATCGTGTCAAATATGTCCAAAACCTTTTTAACATAGATTTTATGAGAGAGCCATAAATTTCTAGAACTCTTATTCATGTGAGTTTCCATCGCAAGAATCTTCTTAGATGCACATAAGTCTTTCATATCTAACTCTTTTCCCAATAATATTTCTAGTTCATTTATATCATATACAGGAGAACATATCCTCCACGTATAGTAACAGGAGAATAAAAAAACATCATCAAGGCTTTTAACAGAAACATAAAATTTACACTCACACCTAATGTAGTTAATCTGAAGCATGTATGAATCAGAGTGTTGGTGTCAGTGTCCTGGAGATTGCTTTAAACTATACAAAGACTTCTACAACTTACAAATTAGTCTGCCTTTCCCAATATCACTGAAACCCTCTAGATGATCTATATAAATTTGTTTATCTAGATTACTATGAAGAACTATTATCTTCACATTCATCTACTTTAAATGCATCTCTTTAAAGACTACTAAAACTAACACTACACAAATAGAAGTATGTATGACAACCAGAGAAAATATTTATTCATAGTCAATCATCTTTATTGTGAGTACGCCTATGCTACAAGATGATCATTTAAATTTTCTTTTTCTTTTTTGTTATTGTTTGCTTTCTCTTGTATAACCACTTGTAACCAATAGCCTTTTCTCTTTAGGAATCTAAACAAACTCGTATGTTTATTTTTTCTTCAACGACTCCATATTTTCCACCATAACAATAGGCATTTATCATTCTCATATCTAGATATTACTTTTTGAAAGGTGGATGGATCTCTATAATTAATACGAAATACATAAGTTATTGAGTTTTCATATCCATATCTTTTTGGTGGCTTGGTCTAACACCGATTTCTGTCAAAAACAAGAGAATAATCATGTGCTTCATTTGAATCTCAATACCCACGATGAATTTCAGCATCATATTTTGGTTTGACTTATGGTTCACGTACTATCCACATATTTATCACTAGTATTGGATTAATATCCATCAGAAATTTGGTTTTTCCTTCGGATGTTGACGTATCTGGTGCAAATGAGTGTTTCAACATGAATCGCTCATGATCAAAAACATCTTTGTTGATAACCATCTCTTTGAAACTGGATCCCGTAATTTGAACATCGTCACACCTTTTGTTTTATCGATGAAGGAAGACTTTTTCGACTTTGGATTAAGTTTGGACTGATCTTCATTGAATATATGCAGATATGTTAGACACCAAAAATTCCTTAAATTGTCAATATCAATAGAGTTACATGTCCATACCATTTCTGCGACTATCATATCCAAAGAATCACATGGTGACCCATTGATAAAATAACACGCCATGTTAATACCCTTTGCCAAAAAAAAACTCTTTGAGAGTCCATCATTCAACTATAGACATCTCACCCTTTCAGTTAGAGACATCTCACCCTTTTGAATGAGTGTACTTTGTCTCATTATCCGAATAAAAATATTTGATATTTTTTGCTTGTTTGGTTTTCTACCTCTTCTTGCCATAACTCGAACTCAATAAAGACTTCATATTTTTATTTCAAAATATATATTCAAACATTGAAAGAAAAATCATCAATAAAGGTCACCAAATACATGAACTTTTTGCTAGGTCCATATACATCCAAATGCACATAATTCATACTTCCAACTTTTGTATGAAGTCATTATCCTCTAAGTCAAGAATGAACATAATTTTTGGATAAACAACTTTTCGTTTTCATCTTGACCTAGTAATCTTATATTAAAGATAATAAACAAACTCAAATAAATTAATTTAAAAAGCCTCTTGAAACATTAACAATAGTAACCATGAATAACCAAAACTCTTTTGAATATGAAGATTATACAAACTACATGATAAGAATTAAGAACTAGAGAATGAAATAAAAGAACAACATTGATATTTAGTTGATAATAATAATGATAATGGACAAGAATATTAATCATGGACTATAGAGAGAAGGACCACACTTGCATTTCCAACTCTCAGGCTCATAATTTGCATACATAATCCCTAAATGATTACTTGTGCTTGGAACTTGAATAGCTTCACATGGATAACAATCATAGCATTTGTGCTCACAACTTGGTGGACTTGACCCTATTTTACTCACTCCTCTATCATTTTCTTCCTCCCTTTTCTTTCTCATTCCATCTCTTCCCATTATACCCTTCAACTGAAAACAAAAACAAAAACATTAACATAATAAAAAAAACATAAAACATAAACATAAACACAATCAAACAACATAAAACAACTCAAACATACCTTTTTTGATTCAATGGTATAAGGTGGTGAAGATAGTAGTGGTGCCTTTTCTTGAGCTGAATGTGAAATGTCATGAGATGAAAGAAATGGCCTCTTTGCAAACAAACTTACTATATGAAGAGTTAGTAGTATAAGACATAAGAATCTTCTTCCCTTCATTTTTCTTCAAGAGAATGAACAAAATGATGAATGTGATGATGATGATGATGTGTGAGAGAGGTTTTGTAATATATATATGAAGTAAAGCTAGAGAAAGGGTACCAAATGAATTTTGAAGATGCAAATCCCAAAAAACAGGCCAGGACCCCCAAACATTCCAAGGCTACTGTTTAAAACCTTTGCTTTGGCCGAGAGATTTTGATTCACAAGCAAATGATTTTTTGGTTTCTTGTCAAACAGTTATAAACCTCAGCAAATTTTTTCACCCCTCATTTGACAACTCACTAGGTACTACAAAAAGTCTAGTCTTTTTTCACTGTCATTATTTATACACCTAACCTTGGTATTTGGTTTTTTTAGTAGCATGATGAGTCAGCCACATTTGAACCGGTCCGACAAAACCGTCTTATGTGTTCAGAGACCCTGTGTAGGTTATTCATAGTTTAACTGTGTCAAAATAAATAGTACTCCAATTTTGCCAGGGTTTAACCGTGACATTAATTTATAAGGCTACAATTTGATTATATCAAATTTTAGACTCTGTATTGTAGTTCGTCTTGCACGTTTTCAAAGACGACTCTGCCGTTCGATTAAGATTCAACGGTTCAGATGTGATTATCTGCGTACAACTTGAATCGTTACGGTGGTTAAGTTATCTTTCTATACAAGCCAAAATTAGCTTTTTTTTTCAAATCAATTTAAAGTGGAAGTACTATATATGGTGGTCCATAAAATCAGAATAACAGCACCTTTTTTGAGTCTGATATGTCAGAAAAACCTGCAACACCTCTATAATTATATCTGATATTTCAGATTTCTTTTTCTTTTTATCAAAAGATAAAATATTTGATACATGATGTATACAATAGTGTATACACTTATACTACCTTTTCTTTTCTCTGATGCTTCATTACCATATAAGGAAGAAAGAACTTCAAGGACATAGAAAAAAGCATCAGTTCTGAAGGAAAATATATATATATTTATTGAGTTTGTTAATGAAATAAATAAGGTACTATTGTTAACTTTCTTAAGGTTGGTTGTTGAAGAATAGTATGCAAATTTCATCACTAACTTCCAATATGGACTTTTCCTTTACTAGTTGGTATTAAATTTGGGTGTGTGTTCTCTTTTGTTGGATAGTTTACCACATTTATTGAGAGGACCATGTTGTGGTTGCATCATTTATTATGGTTCTTATGGCTCAAATGATGAAAGTGGAACTAACAGGCATGCGCAATTTGAGGTTGTTATACATAAGGGTTTGAGTTTGACTGTAGAGTTAATAGGAGAAATTGTAATAAAAAAGAGTAATAGAAAAAGAGATCATCTTTATTTTTCAAAAAAAATATTATGAAGAGTTTGTGCATTTAGATATAATCAAGTAGTTAATGGACTTCACTTAAAGATCAATTGTTCGAAAGATTCTGAGCTTAAATTCTGATCGAAGTTGTTTCGCTAAGGAACTAGAAATGCTTCATAAAAGGATGAAGTAGAGTTTTGATGCAGCGGAACAGATCTTTGATGCGGTGGCGCGGGGGAGGACTTGCAAATGCGCAAGTCAGTAAGAGAATGAGACGTAATATGAGTTATTGTTAAGAGAATACTTCGAGTTTCACATGTGATGCTTACATATGAAAGACGGATATGGACGTCCCAGGCGTGGAATGTGGGAGGCCGCCTGATGACATCTAAGAGTGGGTAGTAGTCCATAGCGTAGATCTAGTGTGGTGTGTGGGGCTCCAAAGTAGGGTTATGCTGAACCTTAAATGCCTTGATGAAGTGACTTTGGACTGATGATTGAGCCTCTCCTTTTGGGTCTGTGATCGGCCCAGAACAGAAACAATCATTGATTTAGTTTTACTTACAACTATTCAAACTTTAAATTATCCTAGTCTCTCTTAGAATCCAGGGTTAAGGCCAAACAATAATGCTTTAAACATATCTTCATTTCTACAAAAATAATGAAGAATTCAATTAGGGCGACCGAACCAAGAGGAACTTAGTAATCCACATCATGCTCATGCTGGAGAGTCGAGAGTACCTACTGTGCATCAATAACCGATTTATAAATAAAGAGATACCAATATTTATTCCTACTATATTTTTAATCTACCTGAAACTTGAGATTTTTTCAATACATCATACAATCGACTATATAGAAGATCCAATTTTGTGTATCAGCCAACAACATATTTTTAGTTGTGTATTAAAAGCTGCTAAATTTCATTCTCTCATTGTATAAGTTAATTAGGCATTAGTATAAAGCAAGAAACTGTCCACTGCAATAGACTGCAGCCAGGTCATTTTTATGTGATAACAAACATTTCACAAAGATAGACAATAGATAAACTTGGCCATATTGTATAAAGGTTAGTCAAAATGACACAAAACAAGTCATCAATCAGTCATTTTATAAAGGCAAACCAGGGGGAAAAAAGGTACAAGTAAAACAAAATATCAACCTATAAATACACTCTTTCTTAAGGTGGGGGTACACCATTGTCTCAGAATTATTTACTTATAGTGCAGCTTTATGATTTGAGTAAAATGATCTTTCATTCTTATTGATTTGTTGTTGATGTGCTATGTAGTCAAGGAAGAAGCTGCTGATGTTACCTACCTACTAACCTATGATAAGTTTTATTTTTTGCTATAAAGGTGATTCAAAAAGTTGCCTAGTGATGGTTTAGAGTTTAGGGCTGCTGAAAAGAAGTCATGATAAGAAAGACATTGAGGGAGGAAATTGGTATGTGTTTTAGGTTGGATTTTGTGCATGAATGTTTGGTCTTTCTGGTGACGTTAACTTGGAAATAAAATTACAAATGATGGATTTCAAATACTTAGGTGCAGTTTTTCTAGTTTCTTGGTGTTTGCTTCTAAGTTATCTAAAAAGGTTCCCTTGTTTTTGTGCTATATATATTTAAAAGAGAAAAAATTGATCAGAAGTTAACACTTTGTGTTTATTAACCATATTAGAGTATGATCAGGACCGCAAATTGTAATGGCCGAAGTTGAAGCCGACTGTTGTAACGTTCTTCAACAAAGCGACCACGTTATCTGTACGCACTCAAACACTTGAGTCAGCAAAAATTTATAAATACTTTTTCAGCGAAAGTAATCGTGCTTGAGTAGTTATTGAACATTATGTGGTTACTTTTTTCTATCGTAGTTTCTAACAGTGGTTGCCGCATTGTAGGACATTTTTCTATCGTAGTTTCTAATAGTGCTTTGCCGCATTGTGAGACCTTTTTCTATCGTAGTTTTTAACCGTGGCTTGCCACATTGTAGGACCTTTTTCTATTGTAGTTTCTAATTTTGGTTTTCCACATTGTAGGACTTTTACTATCGTACTAGTAGTTTCTAACTGTGGTTTACCACATTGTAGGAGACTAGTTTCTTCTATTGTATATTTAAGTATTAGAGTTCAATGTACTTAAACATCCATATTAGTAACATATAACTGAATACCAAATTTTATTTCAAGCCATGTGGAGATAACTATGTTCTTACAAACTAACCACCAACTAAGCAGAGGAAACATACTTGGAAAATCTCAAATCTTGTTGATGAAGAAACAGATCAGACTCTACACAGAACTTTAACATTGATAATGAAACAGTTAAAAATCCATGGAAAAGAATAATACTTTACTTTTCATATCTAAGGGAAACATTGACAACAACAAAAAATAGACAGAGCAAACATAGTAGTTTTGATGGTTAACATCATTGAGAGTACAAGGTTGATACATACTCTTTGTTACAAAATTTAAAGGTACATCCTTTCTAGCTAATAGCTATGATCACTTTGATGGAGAGTCTTTAGTGTCAGATTCTTTCTTGGGATGAATGGCTTCAACTACAGCTTCAATCTCCTCCTTCATCCTTCCAAAAACACTCGGAGCTTTCACTTCTTCGACAGAAGTTCGCTCGTCAATGTCATCGTTTCTCCCATGGGTTTCTTTGTGGTGGCGAGGCGATTTGTCATCTTTGAACACTGCTTTAATTTCCTCCTTAGCTCGCTCAAGAATGTTTGGAGATTTCACATCATTTTCTTTCAAATGAAAGAGAGAATACACAATAATCAGTTCCCATATATACCTAAAACCATTAATTACTTATCATGTTTTCTATAATGAATATCAACATGTTCTTCTTTGGAGATAGTATTGTGGGGTGTTTGCCCTTGATTCATATGTTTTTCACAGGATTACTATAGCGCACATTTGAATCAAATACTCTCAATTCAAAGTATATATCCTTATAAACATTCACCTACGCGCATATTGGTACTAAGTGCGTGTTTGGATCGTGAATTTAACAAAAGCTACACTTTTGAGCTCCAACAAAATTAAAGTGTGCCACCTGTAAGGTCTAACCTAACCATCAACGTTGAATTTGTTAGTCTAAAAGTTTTCTTTAATTACTCGGGTTCAAAACTTGGGATCCCCCCTTTGTATGAGAGTTTTTGTCACTCTGTCTACGAACCACCATAGTTTTGTTGTCTAACTCACCATCAATCCAAACAAACATGCACGGTATTAGACAAGATACATAAGAAATCAAATAACTTCCACACCGTGTTATCAAATAGCAGCGCTATATCGTAACATAATTTAAACTGATTGTTATTGTTTTACAATACATTATTATACTATTTAATACAAAATACTGTCAATTTGGCATTGCTATGTCACTATTATTGTGTTTGACAACGCTACTTCCATATAAGTTGTTAGGATTGGCTTAGTGGTGAGGGGTTTGGGTAGTATGCATAAGGCCATAGCTTCAAACCTTATTGTATGTTCTGAGCCGTTCGAAGTTTTTGAAGGCACCGTCTAAATCACAATTTTTCTATGACAAAACAAATAAAGACCCTATTTAATCACTATTTAACTAAACAAGTATTTTATGAGCCCTATTTAGCAACAAATTTGGGGTCTACGAAGTAGTCTGCCTTGCACGTTCTCAAAGACATCCCGACCATATCTCTATCTCTATCTCTATCTCTATCTCTATCTCTATCTCTATCTCTATCTCTATCTCTATCTCTATCTCTATCTCTATTGTACTCAAAATAAAACAAACTAAAAACAGTCCCTTTGACAAAAAAGAAAAGAACTTTAAGCAATGGAAAAGCAGAAAAACTCTTAAAATCCAAAAACAAAGCCATAAATGGATTATTATATGGGTGATTAACATACAAATATCTGAAATTACCCTCTTCTCTCAAGATTTTCTCTATCAAATATTATCGCTTTATGATAAATTTCAACAATAGCATTAAATTAATGAATTGAAACCAAGGCAACAAAATCAGAATCAAGAGTAATATAGGAAAATTATCTGTAAATACGAAGAGAAGAGAAGAGAAGATGATGATACCTGAAAGCGAACCTTTTGGTTTGGGTTCCGTTTCTGCCATTGAATTGATGGAAACAATGCGTGAGTTTGAGGTTACAAAAAAAGCTTGTATTTTTTGTAGTTCCGTTTTTACTTTTCTTACCATATAACCCATTGGTTGCTATTTTCTTCACTTTTTTATTTTTCTTTTCATAGCTTTTTTCTTTTTTAAAATCAAAATTGAAGGTGATATAGATTGTAATTTATTGATGTGAATATGTGATATCCCAATCTCAAAAAGTGTTATTTAATAAATTAATTAATAATGGTAATTAGGCAAACTTAATGAAGATAAGGTCTCAAATTCTCATTTAACTAAGTGTAAGAGCTTGGAGGAGAAATTCAACTTGATGAAGTTGAGGGCCAAAATTCTCACTCACCCAAGCATAAAAGCTTGAAGAAGGAATTTGACTTGTTGATAACAGGACGGAATTATCTTTTAGCCAAGCGTAAGAGTTTGGAAGGGAAAGTCTGACTTATAGTCTAGCATAAAAGAATCATGTATCAATTTTGGATGAAAACTCATTATCAAGTGTGTTTAAAAATTTACTATTTGTTAGAAAATTATTTTTTCCAAATTATTTCAATTTGCTAACTTGGTCGAATTAAAATCATCTCAGTGTGCATATGGTATAGAACTATGCGGTTATAGGTATAATAAGAAGTGATCAAAGCTCGCAGATAAGTAAGATATGCTTGGCCCTAATAACATCATGGTTTTCATGATGATAACGGCTAGTGATAACAAGCCTGAAGAGATCCAAGGACAGAACTTAAATCAAGGGTCAAAGATGCACAAGATTGTTGATCAAGCTATTCCTTCAAATCAAGTCAAATAATTAGGATTTATGATCACTAGTGATATTCTCTGATCATGGCTTCTAACTTGAAGATATATCAAGCCTCTTCCATAATAAGATTAAGTGAAGTGCTTATGTGATTGGCATATCAAACAAAAAGACTTGAAGCTTTCAGAGTGTGAAAGAGAGAAAGTGTGAAAGCTCACCAGATCGTGTCTAGTTTAGTGATCGATATTTTGTAAAAACACATGGGCATTTTAGAAGTAATATGGATAAATCACACAAGCACACCAAAACTAATTTTAAAGCCTCTATTTTTTTTAAAAAAATTGCCTAAAATGTATTTGGAGTCTGGCTAGATGAATTAGGAACTGTCAGATGGATTAAGGCTAGTTGTTGAACTGCCTAATCGATCAGACCAAATGCCTAATTGATTAGACAAGGAAGTAATAAGTCTATAATAGATTATGTTTGTGTCTTAATGAATGGTAATGACTCTCTATCAAAACCATCTATTTTTGAAAATAATAATTAATTATGGTATGTTTCTAATCGATTAGAACATTAATTTTGCCCAGTTTCATCTTTGAACTATCCTTTGGCCTATAAATAAAGCTCTTCCCCTTCATTTCATTTTATCCAGAAAACGTGAGATATCTCACTTTCCTCTCTAAAACTCTCAATACATTATTTTCCTTTCTCTTACATACTTTTAGAAATAGCACTTTGAGAAACGTTCTTTAGTTTAATGAAGTTGTTCTAGAAGGGGCATTATTCTAAATTTACCAAGAGTTCATTTTCCTCTTGAGTTAATTATTATTCCTTAGTAAGTAATTGTTTAAGTTTGAGCTAAACTTGTTAAAAGATTTTTTGGGGGGATTAGTATATATCTCTAATTGGTTTGTGAGCTCTGCTACTTGAAGAAAAGTTTTTGTTCAAGGTTCGTGAAGAATAACCAGTAAAAAATCTTCACATCAGTTCTTGAACTCAACCTTATATTAAAAATTAGTCAGTTTGAGATCATCCCGATATAAAATATCACTTCGATTCGTGGTCAGCCCAACATAAACCTTGTTTCGGATCAAAGGATAAACAATTCAAACTCCAACTTGGTTCAAGATAATTTCATATAAAGTCTCGGATTGGCTTAGAGACTAACCACTTGAAGCATTGTTCACTGTTTGGCGTGAAGACTAACTGCTTTATTCCCTCGTGTTAGGTTTTGTTTTTTGGCTACATTTTGTTAAAACAAGTATTCTAGCAAGATGTTGGATAAAATGTCGTGACAAGTTGGTACGACATCACAATCTGTATTGTTTCTATTTTTAGAATATTTGTATCTTACAATTTAGAAGATTTGATTTATGTTTCATGTGGACCAAGTTGTGCTTATAAAGATTGAATTCTCTGAAGATTTATTTCAAGCAAGAAACATATGATGATTTGGTTCTCAAGATTGGATGTCAAAACATTAATATTTTCCACCAGAAGATTTGATTTGTAAACTATTTTGGCCAGATTTATTATCCAAGCCCAAAACGGTTCCGTGGCTATAAAAAGGAAGTCTCTAAACCTAAGATAGGTACGAACCGCATATGTAAAACTGTCAATTATTAGGGTTTCGTATGTTCATTGTTTATTATGAGCCACTCTTGTATCATTTGATGCTAGGGTTAGATTGTTAGTTGAGTTGTAATTGTGAATTACTCATAAGATTTTAAATAGTAGTTGATTATGTTTCATTGGAAGTGTGCCTTCTATTTGTTTATTATCATTGTCATCATTGTTGTGTGATTGAAGGGAAGTGAGAGAGATATCATATCTAGGAGAGTCTTGGATAGAAATTACATAGAGTGATTAGGTGCAAAGTTTTTACAACCAGGGGTTGTTTAGAACTTCAAACTAATATTATTATAGTTGATTTCCTTCCTGACTTGGATGCCCCTAGATGTAGGTGACGTTGCACCGAACTGGGCTAACAATTTACATGTATTATTTATTTCCTATAGATTATTATAACTTGTTTATTGTTCTGTCTGTTGTTACGATGTCTTAACATTGCGTTTGACATCATGGTATCCAAACTTCGTATACAACATCTGTTCTTTCATGTTGTGCCAGAATTTCAATTGGCATCAGAGCAGGCACCCTGTTCTATTTTAGGTGAGCTATAAGAAAGATATTTTTTGGTACTATGGAAGGAGGGGGTGTGTGTTTTGGTATTTTTTTTATTCCCTTGAGGGGGAGTACTACTTGATGGGGAGTAGTAGTTTTTGCTTCTGATTTAGTGTTTAGGGAGAACATGATATTTTGATGCTTACATGACTGTGATATGTTTATGTGCTTAATATCATACCTGATGTCTTCACATCCTGACTGTGAGAATTTATTTTTCTCTAAAGTAATTTTTTTGTGAGAATTTATTTCTCTCTGATGATGTGCTCTGTGACGCTAGGTTTTATCCTTTATACTGCGTATGCCTTTGATGTGAGCTGGTGTAGTTCCAATTTCTTTTGTGCATTATTTTTGAAGATGTTCTTTTGAGGTAATGTTGAAGCTTTATCCCTCTTATTCTTAGATGTTTGTGTTATAGTTTGGTATTTGCAAGAAATTTTATGCAAAGGTTAATTTAGCCAAAATTTGCCAAAGGAGGAGATTGCTAAGTTTTGTTTTGTTGGTTGCATTTTGTTAAAACAAGTATTCTAGCAAGATGTTGGATAAAATGCCGTGACATGTTCGTACGACATCACAACCTCTATTGTTTCTATTTTTAGAAGATTTGTATTCTGTAATTTAGAAGATTTAATTTACGTCTTGCATGGGCCAAGCCGCGCATATAAATATTTGATTCTCTGAAGATGTGTTTCAAGCAAGAAATATATAATGATTTGGTTTTCAAGATTGGATGTTAAAACATTAATATTTTACACCAGAAGATTTTATTTGATTTGCAGATTATTTTGGCCAAATTTATTATCCAAGCCCAAATGCTTCCCTGGCTATAAAAAGGAAGTCTCTAAACCTAAGAAGGGTATGAGCCGCATATGTAAAAGTGTCAAATATTAGGGTTAGTTTAGTTGTAATTGTGAATCACTCATAAGCTTTTAAGTAATAGTTAATTATGTTTCATTGAAAGTGTGTTTTTTTTGTTGATTATTGTTGTCATCATGTCTAAGAGAGTCTTAGATAGAAATTACACGGGTAGTGATTAGTTTTTTGAAGTTTGTAAAACAAGAGGTTGTTTTGAACTTCAAACTAATAATATTATAGTGGATTTCCTTCCTGGCTTGGATGTCCCCAGATGTATGTGACGTTGCATCGATCTTGGTTAACAATTGACATGTATTATTTATTTCCTGAAGACTACTGTAACTTGTTTATTGTTCTATCTGTTGTTATGATGTCATAAAGAGTTCGAAATTGTGTTTGATATCATGGTTTCCTAACATCGTATACGACATACGTTCTTTCATGTTGTGCCAAAATTTCTCCTTGTTTGTTGTTTCGTTGGAAGTTGGCATGAAGCTTCATTTGCTCCGTGTAAGGGGGTTTATACGACATAAAGTTTTGAAGCATTATTGGATACGCTTATTATCATTTCTTAGGGAGAGGAGTAGATAACTTCTTTAAGATAGAACCTCTATATATCTTTGGTGTTGTCTCTTTTTCTCCTAACTTTTTGTAAGGGTGTATACAACAAGGGTTGGGAATTAATGAACAAAATGATTGAAATGTAACTTAACGAGATACATACATCATTTGGTAAAAGCTTCACAATATTAGAACATAAATTTAAGGACAAAAATATACTCACAGTTGACTGATAATATATCTTGACCAGAATTGAACTTTATCTATCAAGAAATTGTGCAAGCAGAGAAAAAAGGTTCAAATAGCTCCTAGTTTGGTTTTTACTCTTAGAAGAACATACAATCTTCCTTGTACTTTTTTAATAGCCAAAAAGATAAAACTCGATAGACCTATACATAAGGATGAGATAAACCTAACACATCATATATACTTTTTAATCTCGACATATTAATCTCGACTATGCAATAATGGACATATCTCATGTTTGGATAATAATATTCAAATGGGTCTAGAAAACACTATCCAGACGATTTGACAGCAGTGACAAATAAACATAACAAAAACCCTAAAACTTCTAAAATTATAATAGTGACACACATGCATTATATGGGACATCTAGAAATCAATAGTTGAAATATGAAGATATAAATAAACGAGACTTCAAAACTAAAAAGAAAATGAATTTATACAGTGAAAGTAATGTGAGGATGTCAATGTTACCACATATCTCTCAAATGCCGAAAACCTAATGCGAGGAATGTCCAGAATTTCTTAATGAAACTAAACGTAACATAATTTTGTGTAAAAAAAATTTTAAAAAAACTTTTTATAAAAATTTCAAATTTGGTTTAAATAATTATTCTTAAAATGTTATTAAGTATTTTATCTTTTTATTGAAACTTTTTTTGGATATCAAAAAATCCCTTAATTTTGAAGCTATTTCAAATAGATTTTTATAAAAATCATTTTTGAAATAACACTTTTTGAAAATAATTGCGATTTTGACTATGTTTTGGTCTTCAATAATGTTTGTTTATGTTATAGGATATCAAAAGGAATGTTTCAATTTAGAAAAAACTTGTAATATTTTGAAAAACGGTTTTGTAAAATCTATTTTCAAAAATACAAAGAAAAAATTCATTTTTTTAAAGCTGAAACCAGTGGCGGAGCTAGAAATTTTAGGGAGCTTGGGCAAAAATTTTACACCCTGTTTTTACTAATTTTACACTCTGATTATATTAATTTTTCCGTTGATTTTGTCCAAAAATTTCACACCTTATTTTTATTAATTTTGCCTTTAATTTTGTCTAAAAATTATTAATTTTACCTTTGATGTTGTCTAAACATCGACTATTCTGTGAGGAGTTTACAACGAAATAAGGAGTTAAACACGGACACGTGTTCGAACTCGCTGGACTATAGATCCGCCCATGGCTTAAACAAACAGACCGTAAAATGAATAATAATAGCAAACATTGTGATAATGTAAGGGTAAGAACACCCTGTATTCTATGTTAATACAATTCATTTGTTTATTAAAAAAAATAGTAAGAATAGAGAGATTTTTTTTGAAAATATACCTATTTCATGAACATGGAAGGAAATTAGAGGTTCCTCTTTTATTTTTACACTTATTTAATGAGGGGGAAAGCAAAACGTAATTTATAATAAAGGTGTGTTTCTATAACACCATTTCGATAGTCTGTCCCGATAGAGATGGAATTGGATCAATTTGGACTGGTTATTGATAAATAAAAAAAAAGTCTGAACCAATAATATTTTTATGGATTTGGTTTGATTTGGTTTTTAACATTTTTAAAAAACAGAATCGAATCAAACTAACCGGTTTGTTTTGGTTTGGTTCCGTTGATCGATTTTCAATGTTTTTTTTCTAAATATTATATTCATCAATGTATTCTTCACTATGGTGTTTTTGAGTGAATTTTATGCTATTATTTTTTAAAGTAATACATTTCATGTCATTTATTTCATACTCTATTTTTTCAAACAACTTATAAGTTGCTCTTAATTCATATGAAACAGTGACATGGTTTTATCGCATCATGAAATAAATTCACTATAAAATATAAAAGTTGAAACTTGACATTAGAATGTTGGAAATAGATTTGAAACTTTAACAAGTAAATACAAAAAAAACACACATCAATTAACATGTTTCATACCTTAAATACACATTAAAACTATTTTGTAACAAGACTAAAAGGAGTTTTGTTGAAGAAGAAGAAGCCAAAAAGATAAAAACAAATATGAAAATTAACGAAAAGAACTTGAACACGAAAAAGTAGACCATAACATATCATAATGACGATAGTGAGAGCAACATTTGAGGCAGACAACTAAAAAAATAATTTAATGAAAGTAAGTTTTTGTGACTTATGATTTCTACTTTCTATATTTTGGAGTTTGGTTGATGGAGAATGTTTAGAACGATATTCCTATGTACATACCAATATTTTGTTTTCTCAACTATTCATTTCAATTATAGAAACAACTTGAGATTGAGTGAATTTCGTATTTCCAAATTGTATAATTTAGACGAAACTAATGTGACAACTTTAGAGATCTAAAATCCTAAGAAAATTTCTTTACCCATCTCCCTATGGGGGTCACCCCCAGCAAAAACCCCACTTTACCCCTGCTTCGGAAATGCATTTTCGAAATATTTTTTTTCTAAATTTTTCCAGACTTCGGAAGTGCATTTCTGAAAAAATCCTAAAAATTGGGATTTTGATTAATTTGGAGATGCACCGAAAAACACAAAAAAAATCTAAAAATCCCAAAAATTAATTTTAGGATATTAATTAATTCATATATCATAAATTTGATATAATTTATGAGTAATGAATAATAATAATTATATATTTTGATATAATTTATGAGTTATGAATAATAATTATTATATATTTCTATTCTGATTCATATTTTAAAATTTAAAATAATTTTAATTAATAAAACTAAAATAATTTCACTTACAAAATGAGTTATAATTTTTTATTTATATATTTATATATTTATAATAATTATTATGTATTTACAAAAAAAATTAAAAAAATGAGTGTTTTAATTTATATATTTATATATTTATATAATAGTTATAATAATTATTATATATTTATAAAAATTATTATTTATTTATATATTTATATAATAATTATTATATATTAATTATAAATATATTTATATATTTATATAATAATTATTATATATTAATTATAAATATATTTATATATTTATATAATAATTATAAATATATTTATATATTTATATAATAATTATAAAAATTAAAAAAATGAGTGTTTTAATTTATAATAATTATTATATATTTATATATTTATATATTAATTATTATATATTTATATATTATATATTTCACTTACAAAATTAATAATTATTATTATATATTTTTATATTTTTATTCTGATTCATAATTAAAAATGAGTTATAATTTTTTATTTAGTTTAAAAAAATTAAAAAAAGATTTTGTCTTAATTTTATTTAATGAATAAATTTTATATTTAATTCTATATAATTCAAAATTTACTTATGGAATTAAAATGTTTTTGATTTATATAAGTTAGTAAAATAATTTTTAACTTTAAAATTGTTTAGGAAATTTTGATTCACCTTGATTTTATTGATTCACCTTAATTTTATTGATTTACCTTGATTTTATACCTATTAATTGTATTGATTCACCTTGATTTTAATTTTTTAATAATTATTGAATTCTTTCGGAAGTGTATATCCGAAACATTCCAAGACCAATTTGGTCTTGGAATATTTCGGAAGTGTATATCCGAAGACACCCCTCTCCCCAAAAAAATGTGTTTTCGGAAATGCATCTCCGAAAACTAAAAAAAGGGGTGTTTTCGGAAGTGCATTTCCGAAATAAGACAAATTTTGAAAAAAAAAAGCGTTTCGGAAATGCATTTTCTAAGTGAGGATATTTTGGGTTTTTCACGTGACCAAGAAGATAGAGAGATGGGTAAAGAAATTCTCTTTAACTAGCCTGAAGTTGGGCCGACCATGTCTTCAATATTAAGATTTACCATTAAATTTTGTAGATTTTTTAAAGGGTTAATGAACTTTTTCGTCCCTTTAAATATTTCAAATTTCGTTTTTAGTCCTTCCAAAAATTTTCTTCAAGAAATCGTCCCTTCAAAATTTTTCTTTCGAATTATTGGTCCCTAACGTCAAATTTCGTAGCTAATTGGTGGCTAAAGTCGTAGCTAATCTCTAGCAAATTTGACGTTAGGGACCAATAGTTTAGACGAAAAATTTTGAAGGGACGATTTCTTAAAGGAAAATTTTGGAGGGACTAAAAACGAAATCTGCAATATTTAGAGGGACCAAAAAGTTCATTAACCCTTTTTTAAAATTGTTTTTAAGAGAGGGTAGCATTTATAGTATACCTTAAAAAATAGTGTTATACTCCTATTTAAAGACGTGGAGAGTAGAGCACAATCAATTAAATGTTAAACTCTGTTAGATTGATTCTAAATTTCTAATGCATGGCCTTGAACATGAATCACACGAAACTGCGGTCCTTGAAATCAAAAGAAAAACCGAACATTTTCACGAGACAGGTTGAGTCATGGTCGGAGTCACGTGCGAATCTGCTATCAAGACACAAAGAACAATTCGTAAAAAGGAACCGCGTTGAAAACTCAATTCCACAAGTGAAAACCTAACTAGAAGTAGAACAACAAAGAAAATTGTCCAGTTTTCAATGCATGACTTGAACTTCATCTTACCTAATAAAATTTAAAAAAAGATTTTGAAACATGAAAACGAGGCGGTCCTGCATGTATTGGTCCCATGAAACACAGCTGTCTGATGTTTCATGTTGTTTCGGTTTTGTTGTCCGACTCATCCTATTCTTGCCCTTTTTTCACTCGTTGTATTAATGTTTCAGACTCGGTCTACGACAATGTGTAACCAAAAAAGTGTCACCATCATGCACATTTTAGACTCTTGATCTAGCTCAACTAGTACAACAAGCCAAAAAGAAAGAAAAAGAAAAAGGACTCACATTTAAACTCTTGTGCTCTTAATATGTACACACTTTGTATTCTCATCAAAGTCAAAGACTAAAAATTAAAAGTATGTTTTACTATTAAAAATAACATATACATTTAATCTTTCGAGTAGCAATAGAGATCATGGTTTTAAAAAACGGTTGCGGTCGTATATAGGTTTTGGCGATTCTAGTCAGAATAGGTGTTGCGACATTGATTGTAGTTGTGTGAACTACCCATAATTTGTTCTTCAATATAAAAAACGGTGATAATAATATCAGTATCGGCATCAGTCAAAACCGTTTTGTCGCAGTCATTTTCACGGTCGCGGTCAGTTTCACTGTCCAAAGTAAAATTCTATTCGAATGAATGGTTTGTATGAGTCATTCAATTCATTTGGGATTTTACTCCACAAGAGAAAGCCTTTTCATTCACATAAAGTTTATGGCATTAATGTTGATAAGAGTTTCAAATTAGACAGGACCGTCTTTAAGAGTGTACTAGACAGCCTATAGCATAAGGCCTCACATTTTTTTATGCTTAAACTATGATAAATAAAGAAGTTTCTCAACATATATTCCACAATTAATATATTGTTAAATAGAACCCTTAATAAAAATTCCACAGCTCAATTGAAACTTACTTTCTCAAAATATTGAGACGGCTCTAAAATTAGATGATAAATATGTGTTCAACATCATATAAATGATTCATATATAACTATCGTCTCTCTTAAGATTTCGATGGAGATATAATATGTAAGACAATTTATTTTATTGATCTTAGTCAATATGGTGAAAACCTAACTTTAAATACTTGAATTATATTAACTTTGTTTTTTAGAGATCTATTCGACCACATGCTATAATTTTGAAAAATAATTAGTCTCAGTTTTTTTTTTTTATAACAAATTAGTTTTGGTCCTGTCTCAGCTTGCTATAATTTTAAAAAATAATTAGTCTCAGTTTTTTTTTTATTACAAATTAGTTTTGGTCCTGTCTCAGCTTTTCTTTTAAACACCACCCATACACATTTTTTTTTTTAATGTTAGTGAACTTTTCATTGATCACCATAGATAATTAAATTTAAGAAAAAAAAAAGAAAATAACTTTACTTTATTTAGATTCAGGCTATATGGCCCTATAGTGGTCATTATCTTCCTACAAGAAGAATTTCAAGGAATTCATTGGCTTGTTGATGGAACATAGACAAATGTTAAGGTATATTAATAGCTTTCAATGTCGTGTTTTTCTTTTTGTAGAAGCATGCAATTAATGGCGGGGTTCCAATTTCCTAATTAAATATTGATGATGATAGCACAATATGAGTAGGGACAATTGAATCAAATTTTGTAATGGAAAATTGCAAATATTCACTCACCAAGACCCAGTCCAAAAATCCATATCTTAAGTCGTGAATTTTGTAGTTGTTTAGCGTATAATTAGTTTTGGAAAACATTTTTTATATTCTTTTTATTAATGATTAATTGGAGTTTTAATTACCTAAATCTGATGACATTCTTATATTTTTAGACTAAAAAATAATAAGCTGACATGTTTTAAATGGTATATTCTCTTTATTCTAATTATGCGTGGTTTTAAAATATAACATCAGAAGATTAGAGTTTGTTTGATAAGGTCATAAAAAAAGCTTTTAGGTTTTTAGCTCATATAAATAAAAAAGCTTGGTAACTGCTTTTAGTTTTTAGCTTTTAATCTTTTTACTAGCTTTTGTTTTTTTTTATTTTTAAAAGCTACATAGCTTTTAAGCTTGTAGATTTTAGCTTATGACTTTTTCTTTCATTTATATTCTTATTATTTTAACAAAAATATATTTTTACCCTTCGATATATATTATGATTCAATGTTCAATGTTTCTTTTAATCTTTAATGTTTTTAATAACATTTAAAGTATACAATAAATTTTGAAATAGTGTTGATAATTCTCAAATTAGTGAAACGTAATTGAAGAATCAATGAGATTAACCAAGATGAAGAAAATTAAAATTTTGTTATATTTTTATGGTATAATATTAAATAATAAACTTATTTTTATCATTAATTTTGATTAATTTAATTAAATTCAAATTTCATGTATATTGTTCACATATATTAAAATTGCTTTGTTTGTATTAATATATCTATTTTTATAAAATATAAATAAATTTAATAATATAATAATATAATATGATAAGATAAATAAATCACAATTTTTTTAATAAGAATGTTCTTTTGTGTCATTTTGTATTTATCAACTAGTGTAACAGCTAATTTATCAAACACTCAAATTAACTTATCAACTATCAATCACCCGTTACTAGTTATCAGTTACCAGTTACCAGCTACCAGTTAGTTTAACTTTAATGTTAGAGTGACTGATAATAAGAGTGTAGCTGGTTTTCCATGAACAAAATACAATCCAGTCTTGATTTTAGTTCTACCCAAAGCCGATGATACACCTGTGCATTCTTGGCCACTACATATGACCTCCAAATAATATGACATTATAATTTTTGCTTTCTACCCAACTTTTGTTTAGACATCATTAAGTAGATGATAAAGCTCCATAACAAATCCAACCAAAAAGAAAAAATGCATAACAAATTGAACTAATAACTAAAAACATATAACGATTTATGTTTTTTTTTTCTATCAAATTTTTCTTTATGAATTTTTAAGTAATAAGGCTCATATAATTAATTATTATTATTAGTAATATATAATTATTTATTATTATTAGTAATAATAAATAAATAAGAATTGTAAATTGTAAATATATAATTAGTAATAATAGGAAAAAACACAAGTGACAAATGAGAATAGTAAATCGGACTAGTTTGAACTATAAATTTATGTTGTTTCTATCACTAAGTTAATTTTATTTATACTCTTATTGAGTAGTTTTCACTTCTTTAGAGTTGTTTTGGTTCCTATCACAAATTTATTGATTATTCCCTAGTGAAACTATGAAGATTGTTCCTTAATGAAACTAGGAAGATGTTTGTATACACATTATTCATATAATGGAAGATTTTATTGGACTGTGGTTTTTATTATGTCACTTTGAGGGAAGTTTTTCATGTTAAAAAATTTGATGTTCTTTCTATTTTATTTTCTTGTAATTATTATTGTGTTCTAAAATTGGTTCGGCTAGTTACCTATTTAAATTGTACAGGTTTGGGAAAGTATTTCGCTTGAAAAATATTTTGATTATTTGATTATTTTCCAATAAAGTGGTACCAGAACTCTGGTTGACTTTTTTATGCATTTTAAATAGAAAAAAAATCAAGAGCCCGTTATGATTAAGCTCAAATCTACTAATTTTATACTTGGAAACACTCTCATGGAAGATATGTTATACAACAAAAAAAATTGTGATTCTATTGAGGGTGGAAAAGGTAAACTAAGTGATAAGTCTGATGCTGAATGGAAGAAGATGAATAAAAAATCAGTTGCTATAATCAGACAATGATTGGACTTGAATGTATATCCACATGTTGAAGCTGACACTGATGTACAAAAAATATGAAATAAATTAAAAGAGTTATATGAGCGCAATAACGTGCAAAATAAATCATGTTTGATTAGGAAGCTGGTTAATATGAAATACAAGGATTGTGACTCAAAGGCAAGGCATATGAGTATGTTTTAGAATACTATGAAACAGTTGGATGCCCTTGATATTAAGTTGGATGCTACTGATATTAAGTTGTATGATGATTTGCAAGCCTTATTACTACTTAGTTCCTTGCTTGATAACTAGGAAGTTCTTATTGTGACACTTACTAATTCAACTCCGAATGAAAAATTGGTAATGTCAATGGTTAAAGATAGCATGCTTAATGAAAAAGTTAGAAGAAATGAATGTGCTTTGGTTGTTACTCCTAATCAGTCTGAAGCTCTAGTTACCGAGTCAAGGGGGAGAAGCAAAACAAAAAATCTGCATAAGCGTGACAAATCTGAGAGTCGCGACAACTCAAGAACTAGAAAAGAATTCATATGCTATTATTTTGGCAATGTGGGACGCATAAAAATGAACTATAGGTTTCTCAAAAGAAAATATTTAAGGAAAAAAGATGAAGGTAATGAAAAGAAAAATGATAAAGACACGATAGCAGTTGCACGTGACAGTGATGTCTACATGGTTTATGATAATAATTCCATAAACATTGCATGTCAAGATTCAACTTGGATTATTTATTTCGGTGTCTTGTACCATGTTACTCATAGGCTTGATTTCTCCCCATCTTTTATGTTGGTGATTTTGGAACGATAAAAAGGGGGAAATGAGGGACTCTATGAAACTGTTGGTATGAGAGATGTTCGGTTTGAAACACGTGTTGGATATGCAAGCTTAAATTGAAGAATATGAGACATGTTCCTGATATTCATCTCAAATTGATTTAGGTCAGAACCATGGATATTGAAGGTTACCACACTTACTTTGGTATTGATGGCATATGTAAGATCACCAAAGGGTAACTAGTGTAGCAACGGAGCAAAGTCACATAACTCTTTACAAGGTGACTATAAAGCTATACAAGGAGGAAGTGAATGCAGTTGAAGACGCATCTAGTGATTTATGTCATACATGCCTTGCTCACTTGGGTGAGAAAGGACTCAACAACCTTGGAAAGAAAATATTTCTTCAGGTGAAAGATACTCCTTTATAGACATGCACTGATTATTTTTTGGTAAGAAACATAAAGTTTTATTTAATAGTAATGGTCCTCATAGGAGGCCAAATATTCTATATTTAATTCATACCGATGTTTGTATGATGGATGGTAAATCTTTAAGTGGTGCATCATATTTTGTTACCTTTATTGACGACCACTCTAGAAAAGTGTTGGCTTTTGTTTTGAAATCTAAAGATTAGGTACGCAACATTTTCAAGCCTTTTATGCAAGTGTTGAAAGAAAAAAAAGAAGGAAGTTGAAATGTGTTAGAGCTAATATGATGGTGAATATAAAAGGTCCATTTGAAGAATAATGTAAATGGCATGGAATCAAGTTTGAGAAGACTGTTCCAAACATGACTCAACCTAATGGAGTTACAGAAAGAATAAATAATATGATTAATGACATAATCAGGTGTATTCTCTCTCATGCAAAGTTATCACAATTATTTTGGGGGTAAAACATTGACAAGTGCAGTGAGTTCAATCAATCTTTCTCCTTGTTCCACTTGATGGTGATGTTCCAAACATACTATAGAGAGGAAAGTATGTCTCTTATGGTTACTTAAGAGTGTTTGGTTACAGGGAATTTGTTCACACACATCTCAAGAAATAAGAGACCCAAGGTTGATAAAAGATCTAAACAATGTGCCTTTGTAGATTATGGTCATGAAGAATTTGGATATAGATTATGGGATCAAGTTGGCAAAGAAATATCAGAAGCCGTGATGTGATATTTTTTGAAGACCAAACTATTTGAGATTTTGATAAAATAGAGAAGCCAAAATCTTATGGTGAAAGTTAAACTGATGTTGTGCCTAAACCTCAAAGTGAAAATTTTGTTAGTGGAGGAGATATAAAGGTATATGATGAGAATGTAACCAATGACCAAGAAACTTATCGTGATGAGAAAGTTGAAGAGGCTTCACCTGAGCTACCAGTTGAACCTGAGTTGAGCATATCTACTAGAGAGCGTTAAGTTTCTCAAAGATATCCTCCACGTGAGTATGTGAAGATCGCTGATAATGGAGATCCAGAATACCGCCAAGAATCCATTTCAAATATTGATAAAGAAAAATGGTTGAAGATCATGCAAGAATAGATGAATTCCTTACATGAGAATCACACATTTGAGTTGGTGAAATTTCCTAAAGGGAGAATAACACTAAAGAATAAATGGGTATATAAGATATATTTTGAAGAGAATAGATATCAACCAAGATACAAAGAAAGATTTATTGTGAAAGGTTTTAATCAGAGAAAAGGTATTGAATTTGAAGAAATTTTCTCACATGTGGTGAAGATGACATCTATTCGAGTTATGTTAATATTAGCCGCTAGCTTGAATCTATGGGTTGAAAAACTTGATACGTAGACTGCTTTCCTTCATGATGATTTGGGGGGAGAGATCTATATGGAAAAACTTGAGGGCTTCAAAGTCAAAGGTAAATAAGAAATTATTTTTAGATTAAAGAAAAGTTTGTAAGGCCTCAAACAAGCTTTGCAACAATGGTACAATTTTTTTTATTCTTTTATGGAAGTAAATGGTTATGGTAAAACCATAGCTGATCATTGCGTGTTTGTGAAGATATTCTATAATGGTGATTATATTATTCTCATGTTATATGTTCATGACATATTGATATTTGGTTATGACACTAAGAAAATTGAAAGCTTATAGAAAGAGTTAAGAAAATCCTTTGTAATGAAGAACTTGGGCCCTGCACAAAAAACCTTGGCATGAGAATTTCTCGTGATAGGAAGTAAGGTAAATTGTGATTGTCTTAACACAATTACCTTGAGAATGTGTTAAAGAGTTTTAACATGGGTAATTCTAAACCTGTGAGTACTCTACTTGCTAGTCATTTACAATTAAATTCTGAGCCACGTCCTACAAGTGAGGAAGACAAATAAGATATGAATAATGTTCCTTATGCATCTGTAATTGATAGTTTGATGTATGTTATGATATGCACAAGCCCATATATTACTCATGATTTGGTGATCTTAGTCGGTTTCTCTCTAATCGTGATAAAGATCGTTGGAAAGCAATGAAGTGGATTCTCAGATATCTTAGAGGTACTTCCAGAGTGTGCTTATGTTGTGCGAATGGTGATACTATGTTAGATGGCTACGTAAATGCATATATGGTCGATGATATTGATTTTAGAAAAATCTACTTATGGATACATGATGACTTTTGTAGGGAGATGTGTCTTGGAAGCCAAGGTTATACAAGTGTGTTGCTTTATCTCCTAATGAGACCGAGTATATTGCAGCAACTTAAGCATCTAAAGAATTTTTGTGGATGAAGAAATACTTATAAGTGTTGGGTGTTGAGCAAGAGAAGTTTGTGTTTTTTTGTGACAATCATAGTGTTACTCATCTTGATAAGAACCCTACCTTTTATTCTAAAATAAAGCACATTAAGGTGCAATATCATTGGATATGTGATGCATTGAAGACAAGGTTATTTTCACTTGAGAATATCCATACCGACGAGAATGGTTCATATGTTATGACAAATACTTTGCTTGTGACAAAGATGATTAACTACAGAAAGAAGGCGCATATGATGGAACAACTCTTCCCCGCTTGAGTCGTGAGGGGGGATTTGTAGGGTGAGTTCTCTTTTAGAGTGAGTCCCACCATTTATTTAGAAAAAGAAAAAAAGGTTTTTTATGTGAATTATTTTATTTGGGTCAAGCCCAATTGGCATGTATTTAAAAGAATTAATCATAAAGTAACACAACAAATAAGTAACAAAACAAGGATTTCAGATAACTACAATAAAGAAGAGGAAAAATAAAATTTTATCAGTTTGAGCTACAAATTCAGTATGTTGTTCTTATCACTTAGTTAATTTTATTTATATTCTTGTCAAATAGTTTTACCTCCTCTTTAAGTTGTTTTGGCTTACCCATATTTTGTGGAGGATTTTTTTGGTGTGTTTCTCACCTTTATTATTAATCAGAATTGTTTATCAAATTGTTTGGTATTCTTGCTATTTTATTGTACTGTTAATATTATTGTGCTCTGGAATTGATTACGTTTGTTGTCTGTTTAAATTGCCCAAATTTGAAAAAGCATTCCTCTTGAAAAATATTTTGATTATTTAATTATTTCCTAACAAAAATTGTTTTTATCAACTCATTTTTTTAAAGTTTTCAATAAGATTCCTATCATGGTTAAGATGGCCTTTATGGTCATGAAATTCTAATATGGAATCGAAGTTACTAATGAAGCACTAAAGAATCTAATGCTAAATATGTAAATAGTAGATATATTGAGTAGAAACATAAATAGTAGAAAATCCAAAAATATAGTCTCTTATTTAGCCAAAAAGGAAACAAGTTGATCAATTAAACTAAGTACAATAAGGTCAAGGTTAGTATTGCAAACAAGCCGAAGATTAGGCAACAAATTACCTTTATCATTAAAAACAAAAAAAAATTGAGGTTTGATTTAGATAAAAAAAAACTAGCAGAAATGACATCTATATTCATCCAACCCTTAACTGAGAAGCAAATATAAGGATTTTTTTTTACAAGTCTCTTTAAAGCAAATCTTCCAAGGGAGTTGACAAATCCCTTCGAATTAAAAAAAGATGCAATTTATTTGAAAGGGTATAGCTTTCCTACCTTGGTTCTAGTAATGTATGTCCCTATGCAATAATCAAACTTTTATTTAAGTTTGTCCCGTTGCAGAATAAAAAATGGAGAGGATTGCAGAAACTACGACTCAACGTAGCTTCCTAACCATTATGATGATGTGACACCGTGGATCGAAGATTGTGATCACAATGCTTCTTGAATATGCACTTGTCATCTCTGACACGGTGGACCTAAAAGGGGGTACCTGCATGGTTAAGACTCCAACACCCAAGTCAGTTTAGGGTTCAAGATAGTGATAGTAAAAATGGAGATTAGAGATTGTGTACCTAAAATCTCTTTATAAAGATATTTATATCTTGAGCCTAAAGGAGTAGGTTGGATAATGGGCCTCGTGTTATTGGGCATTTGGATAGTGCAGAGCGGTGGGTTCCTGACCTTTGGCTGATAGAGAACAGTTGCCCCAAAAAATTTCTAGGCATGCTTGATATTGGGGGAGTATTCCAATAGTCATGGCCGACCTTTAAGGATATATTTTTCCATGTGGTGGCTGGCATACGCGTATTAGGTTTTACCAAAGCGTGACGGGTATGTGAGCATTAAATGTAATCCTATTATTGAAATGTTTTGCTATTTTTTCTTTGACGTGTGACTTGAAAAGGCATGGATTGATGTGACACCACTTTTTATGTACTCGAGTACACTTGAGTTTGGCTGTGTTCCCAAGGTGACATCTAATAGTTGAGTCACCCTTGTTTCCTGCTTCTGATTTGATCCATTTGATTGCCTTTGTCTATATAAAGATAGAGATAGATCATGGAGAAATTTTGTATTTATCTTGTAGATCGAGTTTCCCTTGTCTCTTTGAGTCCTTCCCTCTTATCTGGGAGCACTTTTATTACAGAGTAAGTGTCGTAGCACGTTCAAAATTTCAAAGCATTAAAGCTTAGAATTTTCGGCCCTCTTCCTTGTTCCAGCATTTCCGCCCTTATATTTTAAGGTACATTCTCTTCACTTCAGCTTTTTACTCAAGTATTTACCATATTTTTGTTACGATGAATGATAACCATATTATCATTGAGAGTGACTTGGAGGGTAGTGCTTCTTCATCTTTGAAAATGGGAACAAAGTAAGAATCATATTCCTTCCCTTCTATTAGTGGGGATTTTAAACTAGAAGTCATTCTCTTGAATGATGGTTCAAAAATGAAGGGTCGTGTGCAGAATCTCTTTCAGTCGAATTTCTTTCTAGGGGTTCTTTAGAGAATTTGTTTCCGGAAAAATCCGACAGGGGTGAAAACCTTGTTGAGAAGCTAATGCCTCCTCTTCTCTTGACTAAGGCAGAAATAGAGCTTATCCGTAAAAGGAGAGAACGTGCATGGAACTTTGTCAAAATATACTGGGGAGTAACTGGTCATGACCTTAGTGATGCTAAAATTGCTCTTCATAAGGAGTGACAGGGGCAGTTTGATGTTGTGTCTTGGGTCAATCCCAGTGATCATCATATAGTTGACATACTGGCCCGTAAGGGCCTTCGATTAATTGAATCAGCGAATGTCAATATATACCATTGGATGGCCGCCGAAATAATTGGAATTCCTTCTATTTTGAACATCGTCGATATTGTAACCAAAGCCGAAGTCATGGTAGATAATCCCCCAGATTGGGTGATTCTACCAAAAGGTACGGAGGATAATGTATTCAGCTCTTTCGAGGGTTGTTCGGTTCCTTTGTACGAGTATCACTTCACCAGGTTAGGGATATGAAAGCCCTTTTCTAATTTTGAGGTGGCCGTGATGTACCGTCTAAAATTTGACTCCTCGTAGCATCATTCTAGAGCTTGGGTTTTCATGAAGTTATTCCATATCAGGTACAAGTCTTGAAAACCTTCATTAGGGCTCTTTTTCGACCTTTTTCTATAGCTCTTACTTTGTTGGATGATGCCCTGGACAAAGTATTGATCTCCCTTCATCCTCAGTTATGTTGGTTCAGCTATTTTGCATGTGATTAGAATGGTTTTCTAGAGCATTTTATATTGGTGAAGCATGTCACTTAAGAAGCTCATATGGCCTTCTGTTCGTCTTTGGCCCTAGTGGAAAGTACTCGCTCTTGCAAAAGGGGTTTTCGAAATTATTGGTCCAATGTTTATTTCCACCGATATATTCTTTCTAACCTTTCCAGGCTAACTCCTCTGTTTCCCGAGGAAGTAAATATGAAAGTGGATATATACGCCTGGTATCATGGGCTCGAATTTGACGAAGAATTTTGTCCTGGTGATGTACTTTCTTTTCACCAAAATAAAAGGTGAATAGATACTTATGTAATAATTGTTGCACCGGATCATTTAGAGAGACGAAAATTATTTGGTGAGGATGGGGATCTAGTCGCCCTTTATTTTATAGTGTAACTTATGTCTTGCATATAACATGGGTCATTTGGTTCATTTGCGAAAAGCTCTGGTGTTCACCAATGATCAAGGCCTTACAACTGGATTGTCTTTCTAGGTGCCGATGGCAAATGTTGTGGCTTCCGCAGCAGTAGTTGATGATGCCAAACCGCAAGTTCACGACATTGTCATGTAGTATAATAAGATAGATTCCACAGGGAGATGTGTATGAGTATTAAGTTTTACCCTAATGGTGTTTAGCTAAAGCAATCACAATGATTGGTTGGTGTAGTGCAGATTGAAATAAAGTAGATAAACGTGTGCGACACCCACTTTCGTGGCGTGCACATCTAGATGAGTTTATGGCACATATAAACAATTCAACCAATAGCGAGAATGCCTTATCATGCGACGCTGTATCTTGGTTCTTTCTCAAATGAGATCATATTTCCTTGTTAGTGGTGCCTTGATTCAAGATACACAAGGCACTATCGGGAATTTATAAATTTAGTTAGGCATGTAATGCATTTCTGACAACACCCCTAAATTCTGAAAACGCACAAGGTGTTATGAGGAATTAATTGTAGTAGTTGTGAGAACAAAGAGTTTCTGACACCACCCCTGAATTCTCTAGACGCATAAGACATTGTGGGGAATTGGTTGTTGTAGTTGGACATGCAAAGCGTTTCCGATTGCACCCCTAAATCTTCATGTAGGAAAAGTGTCAAGGGGTGTTGATTGTTGAACTATGACGTGCAAAAAGTCTCCAAGAACATCCTAGAATATTTATGTCGGGCATCAATTGCATTGGTTGTTCCCTAGATCGTTGCTACGTGCATTCACGTTTTTTGTGCCCTCAAGAGAGGACAAAGTAGAAAACAGAATAACAAGAGTATAATGTGTGTGTGTGTATATATATATATATATATATATATATATATATATATATATATATATATATATATATTAATTAAACATTGTGGCCCGCCACAAGTGTATACTGATCGCTTTCACTCGGATGTGTTATCTGGGTGTCTTGATGGTCAATTGATCTGGAGGACTGGGTCCCCAGCTGGTTAGGTGTTCGCCTTTGTGTCATGCAAAATCTCTTGGGTAGTTATATGTGGCACGCTCCACCGCACACGGGCAATCCTTCTTCTCAACTGGCACCCCAACTGCCTTCCCCCTACTTTTTTCCCAGGAGTAAGGTCGAGGAGTAAGGGACTTCTCCAGCCGATGGAGAGCCATGTGACCCTTTCTTACTCCATCGACTGACCATCCAAACAATCTTCTAATCCCATGAGTTACCCCACGTCTAAGACTACCCCTCACCCCCTAACTCCTTAATAATTCCACAGGCCTCAAGCCTTATTGATTTGCTGGGACTTGGTTCTTGTCATTACGATGATGCGACATACGATGTGAGGATTTTACGATGATGAAACATTTGGTGTTGGTCGGAAGTGGTGGTATTTGTGCCGCCACATTTCTTGGAAGTGATTTTTCTGCTCTTGCTCAGGTCCGTGGTAAACTTTGGCTCGGATTTAACGAGGCCCATCAGAAGGTTCATCCAACGAGGTAGACCCATAATGCTACTTGGTTGAGGGCAAAATGGTACTCGGTCAATCTCATACTCGTGAATTTGAGCCCGACTAACTGGAAGGCCCTACTCTGAGTCTAGATCTATAGGATCTTGCTAGCGTCTTTTCAAGGCGGTTCGAAACCGTTACAAATGATTGATCAGAGCTAGATCAGAGTTCGATAGATCCAAATGATATATATATATATATATATATATATATATATATATATATATGATATTTTGGCTTCTTGAGACTTCAATTTATTCACCTGATACACTTTTGGATTTCAGATTTGAAAATCATATGTGAAATCATGGGAATCATAAGAATTAAAAGTCGTAGGAATAAAAAATGGAGAGAAGCATGGTGCTAAGCATGATGGTGAAAAAGAAGTTAACTTGAGCGCTCATATGCTCAATCGAAGTCCTTCCATTACTGTGAAAAACATAACGTCTCAAGAAGCTTGGAGCAATGTCAGGCCTTCAGTTGACCCCTTCATAATTTTTGGGTGTACATGGTATGCCCATATTCTGAACGAGAAGAGAATAAATCTTGATGATAAGAGTGTGAAATGTGTTTTTATTGGTGTTAGTGAAGAATCCAAGACATACAAAATATATAATCCCATTACCGAAAAAATAATCAAAAGTCGAGATGTTCTCTTTGATGAAGAAAATATATGGTATTGGCGTTGCACCGAGAAACAACAAACTTTATTTAAGCCGTTAATAAAAAATCAAAGACTAAAATCTATAAGCGAAAACAACAAATTTTAAGGTAGAAAATTTAAAAAAAAATTAAAATACTAAAATCTATAAGCGAAAACAACAAATTTTACACAATGGATCCCCTCATTCTATCCATCCCTCTCCTTCAACTAAAACACATGCAATTGTGTAGGGAGAATTAAAAAAAAATGATAAATAGAATAAGAGAGAGAAGATATTAGAAAGAGATGGAGACATAAATGAGAAGGAGAGTGTTGGAGAGAAAATGTTAAAGGAGAGGATCCAAACCCCAAATTTTAAGGTAGAAAATTAAAAAAAAAAAAATTAAAATACTAAAATTAATTAAAAGTTAGTATATTTGATTTTAATGTGATAAAAGAATTCTATATTATATAAACTAAATACCCCTTTTAAGGTTTAGAGTTTTGACTCATTCTGTTTCAGTTTCATTCAATTCATTCACATCACCGCGTATAACACTTTTCATATACACACACTCATGTAACACCTTCTTCAACAAGTCACACAATTTGTTTTTTATTTCTTTCCAATAATTTCTCCATTCAAAACAACCCATTTTAGGGACTAGACACAAATTTTCCTTATTTAATTCCATAATTAATATTTCAAACCATCACCACCATTTTTCTTCAGTCTCTTTCTCTAACATATTTGAAAATACATTTCACCTTTTCATATACACCAAACTTGTGCCTTATAAAAGAGTGTTCATTTTCCAATAACTATAATCAGTTACAAATGATGACAATAACAGGAGATGTTATGAGTTTCAAGAATGAAAGAAATTTACATGATGAGGCTATTGCTGAAGAAGAATCAACATGTTCTAAGAGAAGAAAAGTTGGAAATTTGAAGCTGCAAACTACATTCTCATTCAAGTATTTGGTTACTGAAAATTCTGGTTCAAAAGATGGTTTTATTGATGATGTTTTCGATAAACAAAGCCCTTCGATTTTATTAGATAAACCCGAAATTTGGTTTTCGCCGAAATCCATTGGAGAGCTTGATGTTGCTGCAATAAAGCTGCAGAAGGTTTATAAGAGTTATAGGACTAGAAGGAATTTAGCAGATTGTGCAGTTGTTTGTGAAGAACTATGGTTAGTTTCAATTTCAGTGTTCAAATTTTTTTTTTTATGTTAATTTTTTTTGTTGAATATTTTTTGATATATTTTTTAAATTTTTTACAGGTGGAAGGCTTTGGATTTTGCTGCACTTAGTAGATGTTCTATATCACATTTTGATTCAGTTAAATCAGAAACTGCTCTTTCAAAATGGTCTAGAGCTAGAACTATGGCTGCTAAGGTACTTTTTAATGTCAAAAGCTATAAGCTTTGAATAATCTTTTGGATAATGGAGAATAATACCTTTTTAATGTTACTTGTTTCAATTATATAGAGATTGAGACACAGATACAGACACGCGGTACTAACACAAATATCAAATAACAATAACCATAATAGAGATTGAGACACCAGACACGATACTAACACAAATATCAAATAACAGTAACTATAATAAGTGTCTGTGTTTGTGTGTCCGTGTTTGTGTCAGATAGTGACGTTTGTGCTAAAAATTTGTTACTATTTGTGTGGAAGATAATTTATTAAATATTAATTTGGATTTTTCAATTATATATTTGACTGGACCATAGAGAAGAATTCAAAGTTTTCATTCACTTTCCGACACAATCTTTTAAGAATTTGTCATCAATTAACTTTTTTTTTGTTTGTTGGCTGTTGGTAGGTGGGAAAAGGATTGTGTAAAGATGATAAAGCACAAAAATTAGCACTTAGACATTGGCTTGAAGCTGTAAGTTCATATATCTAATTATTGACTTTAACAAAGAAGCTGATTAAATTACAAAAAAAATTAACATTCATTCATATTTATTTAACAAATCAACCTCATTAATTGAAAATTAAAATTTTCTTGTAATTTGCAGATTGATCCTCGACATCGATATGGACACAACTTGCACTTATACTATAATGTTTGGTTTCATAGCCAGAGCACTCAACCTTTCTTCTACTGGTAAATTTTTTAAAACTTTCCAATACTAAACATGTATTAACTAACATTTAACACAATTTTAATCACTGATTTTGTAATCTAATGTTGTGACATAAAGGTTGGATGTTGGAGATGGAAAAGAAGTAAATCGTGACGAATGTCCAAGAATTGATTTACAGAAGCAGTGTATAAAATACCTTGGACCAGTAAGTGCTTTCACTTTCATCTAATACAAACACATAATATATAATTTGAATGGACTTTATATTATAATTTCTTTTTCATATTGATCATGATGGAATTCAATCCATGTACTATGTAATTTGGTCAATTATAGAGTGCAAGTGGTGCATCTTAGGACTTAATTAACAAGTATATTAAATTAAAGCATTAAACCATGCTTTATGAATATAATATTTGAGCAGCCACTAAAATATTCTCTATTATAAGTGATTTAACTTATTTTTTGGTTACTTATGCAGAAAGAAAGGGAGGTTTATGAAGTGATTATGGAGGAAGGAAAGTTTGTTTATAGAAAAAGCATGAACTTTGTACACACATGTGAAGGATCTAAGTGGATATTTGTTCTTAGTTCATCTAGAATTTTGTATGTTGGAGAGAAGAAAAAAGGGCATTTTCAACACTCAAGTTTTCTAGCTGGTGGTGCTACTATTGCATCTGGAAGATTGGTTGTCCAAAATGGTGTTCTTCATGTAAGATATCATAATTTTTTCTCCATATTTTTCATTGATTATCTAAATATACTTTCGGACACGTGCCGATGGTGTTCTAGCACAATTATCAACTGAGCTGACATGACATTCAAGAACTTGTTGCAGAGCTATTAAATCTAAATTGAGTGTTTCTCTCTTCTAGATTCAATAACTTTGCAATGAGCGCACCATGTGTTACACGCCAAAAAGTGTTCCAATTTCACATAAAGATAAGCCAAATGAATGATTAATCACCAAAAGATAAATTTAAAGAAAAAGTTAAAAAACAGTTAACTTTCTTTATATGCAAATTGATGTTTGATTAATTTTTTTTCCAGGCTATATGGCCCTATAGTGGTCACTATCGTCCTACAAAGAAGAATTTCATGGAATTCATTGGCTTCTTGATGGAACACAATGTGGATTTGACAAATGTAAAGGTAAATTAACAACTTTCAATGCAAATTTCTCTTTACTATTTAGGCTATATTTGTCATTGATTTGAAATCACTGAACATTAACATGTTGAAAAGTTATGTATAACTATTTAGTAATAATTCAATGCTTTCCTAATACAGAAGTATCCAATTGATGATGATGTTCCACCTTCAGAACATGTTGACAATGAGGTTCAATTTGAGTCCACAAAAACTAATGTAACATCAAGTGACTCTACCAAAAAGTGTAGCCAAAACAATGTGACAACTTCACAACATAAAGAGTGCAAACCTTTGTCAAGCAAATGGACCACAGGAGCTGGTCCTAGGATTGGTTGTGTGAGAGAGTACCCTACAAGACTCCAAGCTAAGGCTCTAGAACAACTCAATTTATCACCAAGAATCAACAATGGAAAAGTCACTAATATGATGCCTATTCCTTCACCAAGACCTAGTCCAAAAATTCACATGTCTCCTAGACTTGTGCATATGGGAATTCCAAGTCCAAGAGTACATGTTACTTCAGCAAATTAGAATCTTGTTTAAGTTAGACGGTGAATTTGACAGAATCATATTGTTTCATTGTCAATTCAAATATGCGTTTATATATTTTTTATTCAATAATGTTGTTTAGTTTATACCTTAGTTTAGAATTATAGGATAAAGATTACAACAAGATCTAACTCATGATTATTTTTTCATGTACTTTTTTCTTTTGGCCAATTCTTTTGGTCATTACCATATGATGAATAATTATTTATTTTTTTCTCCATCCATATGTTTAATTACCCAACTGTATTTTGTGAGTTGGGTCAATATTCAATTCTTGTAAGTCAACTAATATTTAAAAAAGTTTTCTAGTTTTCTATATCACTCTTCACAGTCATGAAGATTCTCTACCACTTGTCACTTGGCGTGTAGATGAGGCATCATGTCTATATTTACCAAAATTGGTCTCAAATTCAAGATACAGATAATGTGGACATACTAGGAGCAAGACATGCAATGTTCCCTTATGTGTGATTTTGATAGTAATAGTAATGTATCTATGTATACTCCAAAGTCAAGATTTGGATATTGGTCTAAAAGGGAAAATAAAGATAGAGAGATAAAAGAAAAGGTGAAGATTGGTTTGGGTGGAGAATATAAATGTTTTGGTGTAAAGATTAAGAACTTATTCCTTACAATAGAGCTAAGAGATAACGGATAGACATTTAAAGTGGGTTTCATTATAAACAGTACATCGTCGACAATCCAAATAATAATGAATATGAGGGAGTGACTTAGAGAGGTTGATTAGTAGAAACATATAATGAATTTTAGAATAAAAAAGTCTATTTATATGTGCATTGAGATATGAAATCCTCCTGATTCATCTAGACCAAATAATTATTTGTAGAATCATCTTTACTCTTTCAAAAAGATAGATTATAAAAATCCAACTAGAAGTGATCTACACAAGTAACATAAGTTAGACAGTAAAGTTATTCTTACATCGTGTTACCGTAAAAAAATAAAGTGTAAAGTGTTGTTCTTCAAACAAATCTTGTAGATTCGCCAAACCCTAATATAACCTTAAAAACCTATAGTAATGAGTGTTTTTGTTGCTTGTAGATTAAGTGTGTAGAATTAATTTAAGTCCATTGTAGATTCGCACTTGTTGTGAAATGGGCGGTAACCACGTAAAAGAAAATCGAGAGGCATTTAACAAAAATGTAAATAGAGATTTGAGTAAAATCCCATACAATCTTGTTAGAACGTAGAATTGAAGTCTTTGAGAATCTTATTGACAACTCAACTTGAAGATTGAAGAGAAATATGAAAACTTTTGAAAATTCTAGTGACCACTGAACTTGAAGATGAAAGAAAAATGTGAAATTTTTTGAGAATCCTAATGACAACTGAACTTGAAGATGGAAGAGAAATATGAAAAAAAATTTAGAATTGATTTTGAATTTAGTTGAAAAATTGTTAGGGTTGACTATGACTTTCATCTTGTGTTTTCTTATGTTACGTTTTTTCAATGACAAATTGTTAGTGGTTAATTATTCGCAATTATTTATAGCCTTGCCAAAATTCGAACTCTAAATTTTCAACTTTTTTTAATCTCTAACGCATCTATTTTTAAGTCAACTGAACCATCTCTCTCATCCCTTTTTTTTTTTTACTTAAGGATAAACAACAATCTAAATTTGGAGATTGATGACTTCTCAGCATAAACAAATATTTAGTGTCTTTTTAGAGTTTCATACGAATTTAGTAGATCATGAGTGATTCTAGATATGATATTGCATAGAGTCGAAATATTTACTCCCGCTAATCTTATTAAAAAAATCTAAATTTTTTATATTAAATATAAATGAATGTCAACAAGTCTATACATATTTAATAACTCTATTCTTAAATTATTTCTATATTAATTACTTAATATTATTAAAGAATCACAATTTAATTATGAATAAATTAATAACTATGTTTATTCTTTTATATGAAATTAAAAAGGTTAAATATATCTAATTATCAATTATAAAGTTCTTTGTTTTTTTTTCTTTATAATTAAAGTCAGAGTAGTATTCTTAAATTTTCTAACCAAACAATTTTGTAGTGTGTGCCGTGGATGTCCTTTAGTATTAGCTAAACATGTTGACCGTTTGGCCCAACATTATGACCACCTAGAAGAGCACAAGAGCTTGACTGCCCATATTTCATCTCTGTAAGCATTGTTTTATTACTCTTTGTTCCGCCTGGCAGAGAAAACTTGTCTGCCTAGCAAAGAGACAGTTTGAAGCAAGCTCACATGGAGATGTTCAATTGCTAAAATCAGGTTCCTCTATGTCGTTTAAGGTTAACCCTCCATAGGTGACATAATAAAAAGAAAGTTTCTTCACCCACCTCCTAACCTTCTTGCCCACCCCTGGTGAATTTACCACACTATCCCTTGTTTCGGAAGTTCATTTCCGAAAAGGTATTTTTTTTGTTAAAAAAGGTGTTTTCGGAAATGTATCTCCGAAAACGTGTTTTTTTTAATATAAAATATTGATTTCGGAGATGCATCTCCGAAATAAAGTTACTTTTCAAAAAATGTGGTGTTTTCGGAAGTTCATCTCCGAACGCACCCCCTTGGAGGAATTCGGAAATGAACTTCCGAAATATTCCAAGACTAAATTGGTCTTGGAATGTTTCGAATATACACTTCCGAAATAATTAATAATTATTAAAAAAATTAAAATCAATGTGAATCAATACAATTAATAGGTATAAAATCAAGGTGAATCAATAAAATCAAGGTGAATCAAAAAATCCTAAACTATTTGAAAGTTAAAAATTATTTTACTAACTTATATAAATCAAAAACATTTTAATTCCATAAGTAAATTTTGAATTATATAGAATTAAATATAAAATTTATTCATTAAATAAAATTAAGACAAATTTTTTTTTTAATTTTTTTAAACTAAATAAAACATTATCTCATTTTTAATTATGAATCAGAATAAAAATATATAAATATATAATAATAATTATTAATTTTGTAAGTGAAATATATAAATATATAATATATAAATATATAATAATTAATATATAAATATATAAATATATAATAATTATTATAAATTAAAACACTCATTTTTTTAATTTTTATAATTATTATATAAATATATTTATAATTAATATATAATAATTATTATATAAATATATAAATATATAATAATTATTATAATTATTATATAAATATATAAATTAAAACACTCATTTTTTTAATTTTTTTTGTAAATACATAATGATTATTATAAATATATAAATATATAAATAAAAAATTATAACTCATTTTGGAAGTGAAATTATTTTAATTTTTTTAATTAAAATTATTTTAAATTTTAAAATATAAATCAGAATAGAAATATATAATAATTATTATTCATAACTAATAAATTATATCAAAATATATAATTATTATTATTTATTACTCATAAATTATATCAAATTTATAATATATAAATTAAGTCATATCCTAAAATTAATTTTTTGAATTTTTAGATTTTTTTTGTTTTTTCGGAGATGCATCTCCGAATTAATCAAAATCTCAATTTTTGGGATTTTTTCGGAAATGCACTTCCGAAGTCTGAAAAAATTTAGAAAAAAAAATATTTCGGAAATGCATTTCCGAAGCATGAGTAAAATGAGATTTTCGCTGGAGGTGACCCCTATAGAGAGGTGGGTAAAGAAAAAACCTAATAAAATAATGTCAACATGAAATGCGATTGAATAGTTGTATATCGTACTAGTAAAGTTTTATCGAATTGGTCAGAAATTTTTGGTCAATAAGTTATTGATTGACCTAATGATGATCCAACAGTTGAACTAGTTAAAATAGCACATCCAAAAAAATACACTAATAATTTAAGATTTAAGTACACCATTTCCATAAAAAAAATCTGTGTTCTGTTTAAAGATGATAAAATAATAGTCTTTTTCAATTAGTAATAACTTGTAACTAATCAAATACAATATTTTTAATATATTTTTTTATCTATTCATATTAAAAAAATTGGGTACAATCTCTCATAAAAATCAACTTGGGTAGTTTTAACCTACTTTATTTTCACTCACATGCAAACTCTCACGATACGATGTAATTCGCAGACGAATCAAACAGAAGATGGTGTGCATGTCACACTTGAGGTCAACGAGGATGGAGAGTGGTCGCGGATGCACAGGACAATGAGTGGCTCCTGACAGCTTCTAGACAAAAAATTGAATTCACATCATAATAAGAGATCCGGAGGCTGTGTAGGTATGAGACTGCATAATTGAATAAATGTTTATTAAGATTGATTGATACTACATATACCAACAAGATGTCTCTTTTTTCGGTAGCCTAACAAATAAGAACGTCATAGTTAAACATGTTTGATTTGGAGTAGTATTTGGAAGTTCAAAAAAGATAATGGTGATGTGGTTAGCAACATGTTGGGCTTTGTGGATATCAAGAAATGCGGTAATTTTTAAGAAAGAGGCGTAGAGGATGATCGGGGTGGGGGAAAGTGTCAAACTTATAACTTGGTTTTGGCATGTTATTGGATTTAAATCTAGAGGTTATAGTGACGATTATCTTTGGCGTAAATGTCTAGAGATTTTTTGTAAAGCTTTGAGCATTTGTAAATGGGTGGGTACCCCTTGTACTCAAATTATAACATGTGTTTTATTGTTTACAAAAAAATATTTGTGAGATCAGTCTCTTAAAAGACATTAAATAATTGATACATATTTCTTCACCACTGAATTTGTATTTTTACTTACATGTTTTGTTTGAACTTTTGAAAATTTTAATCGAGTTATGGTATATATGAGTAATTCATTATATGATTTAATTGATACATATTTCTTTCAAAAACCAAAGTGTTATCATGGGGCACAATCTATTGAGATCACCATGGTATAACTGTTGTTATTGATCATTCTGATATAACAAATGGGCAAAAAGAGAGGAAATACAAATTGATTATGGATTGTGAGAGGGGGGAAACTACAAGTGCCATAAATCGTCTCAAGCCACATATATTAGAAGAGTTAAATGACCATTTAAGATGAGATATGTTCCAAGCGGTTGCGGTAGAGACACAATGATTAGATCAGGTATCCATAGTCATGATCTAGATAAGAGTTTAGTGGGTCATTACATACTATGTTGTCTAAAACATGATGAAAGATTGTTTGTGAATGAAATGACAAAATACAACATGACGCCCAGGTACATATTAGCTTCTTTGAAAGATAGAGATCCTGATAATCTAACGAGTACTACACATGTGTAAGACAAGATCGACACCCGGTTCTACCATTAGGGGTCCATTCGCGCAAATGCAACAACGGTTGGAACTAATTCATGATGAGAAATGCATGTGTAGGACCATAAACATGGAGGAATAAGATGTTAATGTTGATATATTTTGGACACATTTTGATTTTGTGCAATTGTTGAACATGTTTCATTTAGTGTTGATCTTTGATTGTACATACAAAACTAACACGTAATGACTCCCACTATTTGATATTGTTGGTGTTACGTCAACCAAGTTGACTTTCTCGGTTGGGTTTGCCAACATGGAACAAGTAAGTGAGACAAACTTCACATCAACATTAGAGATGTTGAATGAGTTGTTCACATTCGTGAAGTTGCTTCAGAAGGTCATGGTGAATGATCTGGAGTTTGCCCTGATGAATGCCATGAAAGTTGTGTTCCATCCTCATTTCATATGTTATGTGTATTCTATATTTCAAAAAAATTAATTTGAAATGCAAGGAGTACATATAAGTTAATAGTCAATAGCATGCTATAAATATATGGAACAAATTAATGTATTCAAATAGTGTGTTTGAGTTTGAGCAACACTTTTAATATTTTGAGGTAGTATTTGTTGATATCTCTTCATTTGTTAAGTATATGCACCAATCACGAGTTTTAGTGCACTTGTAGGATCAAACTCGAAAAGACAATAATTTGTGTAAAAACGTTTTTGAGCGGATGTAATTATGTTAGAGAATTTCTAATGCAGACAACAAAAGAAATGAAATGAAATGCGCTTGATTTAACAAAAGCAAAAGCAAACTATAAAAACAATTAAAATGCTTGAATTAAAAATGGAACACAAATTCATACGTTGTCAAGAATAAAAATTGAAATGCGAACCTTGATTACGGAAACAAAATCTAATTATATACTAGGTACATTGTCAACTGTCAACAACAGTTATTTTTTCAAAATCCACCACATATACTACCACATGGGCTTTTGTATTCTGCTTTATTACCACATGTCTTTGGCTTTTGAACTGCTTCAAACCGCCAATGTTGTTGAAAACGTCTTTAAGTCCTCCACTCACATTTGCCGAAAATATTAACCTATCGAGTTTATGACCTAATGTAAAAAATATGACATGATTACATGCACTTAACATTTATGTACATCTTATATCCCTTATTTATGTCGAAATGTCTAAAAAAATATCTCAGGCTAACAGATGTCTCTCAAAAGTGTCATTTCATATTTGTAATATGGTAGGGATGGCGTTTTTAGTTCAACTCCTAAAACTATTCTAACCATCTTGCGTATGTCATTGTCATCATGACTACTTTCATTCCACCGTCACGTCTGTAATGTGCAAGTATTGCCATCATGTCTTCGGTTTTCAAAATCATTGTGGACCACAAAAATATTCGTATTAAAAAATCATTAATTACTAATAATCTAAAACAAAAATCAAGACGTTTGTGTTTTATTTTCAAAGGAAACTGAAAATGTTTTACTTCACCATCTATATAACTTTCTTTTGTTTTCACAATATTACTTCTTCCTGAACACTAAAAATTCAGTTTCTACAACATTTCTTTCACTCTCTTTTCATCTCAAACTCTAAAATAGCTTCTTCTTCCACCTCCGACGCAAAAAAGCTACTCCAAGTCTCTTCTACTGTCGATATTGAGGGTCCTACCTTTTTCGAAGATCGCATCTATGTCGTCAATTAAATTGATGCATCTTCTTACGTGTTGTACATTATCGCCAATTGAATTGACGCCTCTTTTATCTTGTAAACTTTTTTTTGAAACATACTTTGAGAATTAGTGGATAAGCTTAATTGAAAAATGTGTTTAAAATTTTGGTTATATTTTAATAAAAATATTGTTACTATAGTTTGTATAAATGTTTAATTACCACATTCATGTTTATTTACTATAGCATCAATTTAACTTTTGTTCTTAATCAAATTTTAATTAGTATTTTCTCTATATTTTTTGTTATATTTGTGAAGAAATGTGGTACCATGTCCATGCATAAGCACAAGTTTTTTTTTACTAGTTTCCTTTATACATTCCTAACATTTGGTTTTTGTATAGAAACAATATTTACCTTTTATATAATTGGGAGTAAAAATTGGAAGAGTGAAATTTGAAGAGCATGTTTGGTTAATTGATTTTTTTTTGTGTGGAGTGGTAAAAATTGTCTTAATGTTCCCACTCATTGAGGACAAGTCAACTCAAGAACAAGACATGAGTTTAAAACATGTCAAACAAATAACAAAAAAAAAAAAACAAACAAAAGAAAAGTGTTTGCGATTATATCCGTTATGGTTCTTTCTTCTTTGTTTTTCCTCTTTTAGACTTTTTCTTTTCTCAATCATTTCAAATTTCAAAACCTCTTTTCTCTTCTACAAGAACACCTCCAAACTCCATCAACAACAGCTACATTCCCTTGTAGCCATTCTCAATATCACAATCTTCCATTTTTCTCAAATGGGTGGTGGTTCAGGAAGCTGGTTTAAATCACTCATTCCTCCTAGAAAGCTCTCCACAAATAATCAAGTTCGCATTTTTATTTTCTTTGAAGCATTTACACAAACACAACACTGACACATTGATATTGATACTTTTGGATACTGAACTGGTGTTTGTTTATTATGTTTTGTTTTTTCAGGTTAATGGAAGTGATAAGAGTAAGAGAAAATGGAAGTTATGGAGGAATTCTACAGAAGTTAATGGATTTGGAAGTTCTATGAAGAAGGGACATGGTTTTGTTGGTTATGATAAATATTCTTGTTCTTCCTTTGTGGTGAATGAAGAAGCTTTTGCTGCTGCAATGGCTGCTGTGCTAAGGACCCCTCACAAAGATTTCTTGGTCATCAAGCAGGAATGGTCTGCCATCCGAATCCAGTCTGCATTTCGAGGCTTCTTGGTAATTTCTAAGCTTATGCATAACCATATAATGCTTCTGTTTTGAAAACTGTTGGATCTAATCAGAAAGAGATCGAGGGTCTGGACTCTGGAAGGCGGAATTGCTTGTTCCTGAAGGAATGAGGGATCACCCGCTCCATGCGCATTACCGCCTAGTAGTGCTCCCGGGCCTTGCGAGTTGCGGACATAGTTGTGGTAGACCATCAACATTTTTAGAAACCTTGCTTATGTTATTTACGTTGCAGGCAAGAAGGGCTTTGAGGGCTCTGAGGGCATTGGTGAGGCTGCAAGCTATATTTCGCGGCCGGTTAGTGAGAAAACAAGCAGCTGTTACTCTAAGGTGCATGCAGGCTCTTGTGCGAGTTCAAGAACGCGTGAAGGCGAAGAATGTTAGGAATTCTCCAGAAAAGAAAGCTAAGCAGAAACTGTTAAACGAGCAACGCAATCGAGCTGATCCTGCTAAACAAGCTGAGGTATCATAATCTATTATATAACATTTTAGGATGTTGATGCTGAATTAAGTTGACAACATGATGTTAACATTGTAGCAAAATTTTCCTTGTTATTTTTAGAAAAGGTGGTGTGACATACCAGGAACTGTGGAAGAAGTTAAAGCAAAACTAAAAATGAGGCAAGAGGGAGCAATTAAGAGAGATAGAACAATGTCATACTCCAACTCCACCCAGGTAATTGAGTTAAACTTTGCAATGAATCTATTTGTGATGAGCCTTTTGACATGTTTAGATATTCTTGAATAGAATTGATTTTACGTGAAGAATTGAGAACCAACTTTTACACGAACTTATCCAAACATTAATCACTTTGCATTTGACTTGCTTTTAGTTAGTATCAATTTTACAAAATCAATTCATTCAAAACAAATTTTGCGATCGTAGAACCAGATCTGTCTTTGAAGTAAATAGTGAATTGATTACCAAAACATATGTGCTTAATAAACGTTTCTTGTTTTTCAGCAATCAACAGTGAGTTCTAGTCCAAACTCAAGAGCTTCTAAGCCATTGAGTCCTCTCAAGCAGCGCAGTTTTGACCGTAAGATCTTGTTAGAACGCTGGATTGCTGATAAGCCTTGGGAGAGCAGGTTGATGGGAGGTGTTGATTTGGACTCAACTGACATGACTCCATTGTCCAAGAAGAGTGAGAATGATGAACTCTCTTTCAACACATATCAACAAAATGGCTTAGTAAAAGCAAGAAGGAACATTAATGGTGTGAAAACTAGGAGTTCATCTAAATCTCTTACAACCAGCCAATCCACTCCGTCGTCTTCGGCTAAAAGTTCCGATTGTATGTATGATGATAGCCCTTTATCAACTTCATGCACATCTGAATCACCAACCAAGATAGAAGCTACAAATGAAAGGGAAATCGGGAAACCGAGCTACACGAATTTGACAGCGTCGAGCAAAGCTAAACTGAAACCGAGTAGGCATTCGTCTCCAAATTTGAAGAGACTCTTTATGGATGATGATTATCTGTCTCATAGCACGCGGACAAACTTTCTAAATGCAGATACTAGAAGCATTTCTGGTTCATATTCTTCAGCTAGTATATGGAAAGATCTTTATGGAACACCTTCAAGGACAAGTTATCAAAAACAATTTACATTGGGAGATAAGTAGTGACTACCATAATCAATGAATCCAACACCTTGTTGTCAATTATTACTTTCATAATAGTGAGAAGAATGTGTGTTGAAGTTCATACATACTAGCTAATTGATAATGTAGATAACAAAAGTGATTTGGGAGGTTCACTTGTTATTCTTTTGCGCATGTTCATGTTCATTTTTTGGGCTATATTTATAATTAGTAGCTATGTGTTTTACTATTCAAAATAGTGAGTATGAAAGTATGAGTTTTATGATTATACGTAGTCCTTGAAGACTTTGTAAGTGCATAGTTACATAGATGCATGTTTATGCGGAAAAAAACTGCAGTTAAGAATGAAACAACACATTAGTTTGTGTCACTCACATTTTTGTTCTTACCACTCATTGTTTGTGGTACCATAATCATCTCTCAAATTGCTAAGGTATGTTTGGATTGGCATCCAATTTCAATTTTTCACGTTTCAAAACCCATTGGATCTTGAGCTTTTTAGAAGTTGCAAATTGTAGAGGAATGCTATTTCAACCCTTATGCGTGGCCGTACGCCCTACACCTCTGTAAATCTGAAATTGTCTTTCATGGATTTTGATATGCATCTCCAAACGTATTCAAAATCACTCAATTCTTTGTATTTCTGATATCTATCATATTTTAAACAAAATATGATTAGGAGATGTATCTCTGTACGTTATTTGCGTATACTCGAAGATACATCTTCGAAACACCAACTCATTTGTTTTGTTTTTATTCACCAAATTTGATATTTTTGAGACGCACATAATTTAGATCATTTAAATCCAATATATTTTATGTCATTTTAGGCCATGAATTAAAAGAAAAACACATACACTTATTGATTCAAGCATAATACTCAATTATGAAGGAAAAAAAACATAGTACTCAATTATGAAAAGAGTCATACAATAAGTTGTTCCAAAAATACAAAATAATATAAACAAACAAAAACGTATTAGGTATTTCTAAACCCCCGCCTTCTCCTCCGCCTGTACAACAAGACATTATGTGTCTCGCAATTATGTCTTCCACGAAGGTCAACTGAGGACTGCCATCCTAAAAGAGTCTAGCCTCTATGTTTGATTTCCCCATTTCCACAATACATCGACAGACCGTTGACATGTCCTTCGTGTGGTCATCCCTAGCCTTAAGCACCTCCTGATTAGCTGGGCTAAGTGGTATACCAGGAGTGTTTGGTGTCACGATAAAGTGTGACACCCTATAGAACCATGTCATGTAGTTGTCAGCATAAGCCCATTGTAAAGGAGTTGGCACCCTGTGATACTTTTCTGGTATCAAGTGACTCTCGTCCTCCAATATCGCATCAAGATCTTTGGGGCGAACGGTGGGAGGAGCATACTCTATGGGGTATTTTGGAATAATCTGCAAATAGCCAAACTGACGCATCACTCACTCAAAAAGATAATGATACATAAGAGATGACCCACATGCCAGCCATCCAGAGTATAAGGAAACGAGGTCCAATAGACACGTCTCGCGGTGACTCTCATATGGCATAAGGAAATGTCATCTGGTACATGACGGTCAATATGCACTCCAATTGGCTCGATCACATTATTCTGATTTCAAAGATGGACGCTCCTGTAAAAAAAATATCACCATCAGTATCGATTTAATTAATTGAAAACATACATATTGTAAAAGAAGATAAATATATCTCTCCTTCTCAGACATGCCTAATGTAACATCATGAGTTTTCAATTAATTATTTATTTGAATTTTTAATTGCTTTTATTTATTTAATTGGGTGATAAAATACTTTATGTGTTTTTTTATGTAATTGGGAATTTTGGAGAATTATGAGATTATTATTTAATTAAAATAATAGAAATATAGGAATTGTGAGTTATGGGGTGAAATTAGAATTTTAATGAAATTTGAGTGATAAGGAGTAAGAAGCCAAGAATTGAGGGAGAGTTGAGAATTAACAAAAATATTATTAGGGCATTTAAATAGATAAAGTGAGGGGAGTGGGAATTTGTCTGATACGTGAAAGTGGAGAGAAGTGAGAAAAGAGGCATGACCCAAAGAGAGCTCGAGGAAGGAGAAACCATAGCCAAGACCTTGGATTTGCTGATGGAAAATTGAGGTAAGGGGAAATTACTTTAATATTGGTGTCAAATGCATGAAGGATACAGAGGGATCATTTCGTGGATGAGGGTGTGTACAAATCTGAGTTTGAATGTTTATGTTCATAGGGTTTTGGTTTGATAAACATGTGTGTGTGCATGCTTGCACGGGTGCGTGTGTGTGATTCTAGCGACTATTGGTTGCTATTTTGTCGTGTTTTGTGAAATGGTGAATAGAATTGATATGTCATAAGTGTCATGTGAAGGCTTTATTCGATGTATGATCATATGTTATTGAAATGTGTGTATAATTATATAATAAGTTATAATTATATGTTGGAATGTGTAGTTCAGAGTGAGAACTATTGTGATTGTCTTACGTGTTGTTGTGTATGGTTCAAATGGAACTAGTGGTGTCATTGCACATGTATGTTGTTGTTATATTTCATCTATCATGTGGGTTGTGTTGAGCAGTGAAAATTCGTTGGTCCAGAAGAGGGGATCAGTAATGAGTTTGGCTTCGAAGAAGTCTCAAGTTCGAAGAAGAACCATGGTGAATGGATGAATGTCAGTAACATAATTCTCATGTCCACAAAATGGTACCACGTACATTGAGTCGAGATGTTGTTTGCATTACATATATAAAGTGCATGATTGATGATTGTGTCGAATATGCTACTCTTACTATATTTTGCACGATTAATATATTTGAGCGTATTCTCACCCCTAATTTAATTGACTCAAAATAAAGATAAATGATATCTTGCAAATTTTTTAGTTTAGATATAAGACAAAAGTTTGCAGATTCTTGCAGTAACAAAAATGGCTGCCAAGCATCTAGGAGTTCCTGCAATATGTTGCTTCTTAGAGAAAAAGTAGAAACTTAGAATGCTTATGACAAAAGAAAAAAAAAGTTCAAACAAGATTCCTTATTAATTGTTGCACATGCTACATTTATTACTACAACACTCTACACTTTATTTGTTACTCAATCAAAGACTATGTAAATTATTTGTCGAGTTGTACTTCCGTAATGGTTTTGGTATAAGTCATTTTCAATCAAAATTCCATTTCTCTCTATCTTTTATTTTTCCTCTTTTTTTGTATTTAAGATAGGTGTAATTAAGGTAGCTTCTAGCTCACGTAAACTAATTAATCTTTTAAGTCACGCGTATGGTTATGAACTTTTACATCATTAGGGGAAATGGATATGAACTTTTAAATGGAAGCATAATAAAATGTTATGCTCGTTAACTATGTCAAGTATATAAATTATTTCACTAAATTATAAAAAAAGTTAAATAAAAAGTAAGAGTTTTATTAGTTTTTAATATTAAGACTATCCGGAAAAAATATGAGTTTTTGTTTTTTTTCAATTAAGTAAAATCGAATAAAATTAAGCTGTGATTGAAAGGTTCAACAAATACTTTTTATGTGTGATACAAATAAAACAATGACAAACAAAATAACAAACAAAATTAATATGCATGTAAATAAATGTTAGCAAATACATAAAATTTATTTATTCAGTTTTATCAAATTACTCTCTTATATTATTCGAGAATTATATCTGAGATTATAAAAGAGTTATAAAAAAAATTAATTTTCTAATTAAATCGCAAAAAACAAATTAGTTGTTTATAAGTGTTTTACAATTTCATAAAATATTTATAAAGGTTTTCTAATTCTTAGCTTTTTACGTTTAAGAATTTTTTTGGCCAAAATTACATCAGAGATATATTTATTAACGCTAAATTTATTAAGAAATATCACGGTTTTGCGATTGGGAGGAGGTTGGAACCATTTATGTCAGAACTGACCCCAAATTAGACTAGGCGATCTAGTGGGTCAAATACTGGTGGTGATAACAATATATATATATATATATATATATATATATATATATATATATATATATATATATATATATATATATATATATATATATATATATATATATATATATATATATATATATATATATATATATATATATATATATATATATATATATATCAGAGGTCCTTTAAGTTATTTTTGTATAATAGGTAGGTCTTTTAAATTTTTTTTAACAAGTCCTTTAAGTTACTAAAGATGTGCATTGTTATCATTTTTAATAGAGTGAAAATATTAATTGTGGATGCGATTATTTTGAGTGGTATGAAAATAATGATGTGCAACTAAAAATACAACCTCACAACTATCTAAATGTTCAAAATGTGAGAAAAAGGATGTAGAAATTAATCAAAGGACCAAGTTGTTATAAAACAAACTTAAAGGACCAACATGTTACACAAAAATAACTTAAAGGACTTCTGATGATGTAATGTTGCCAATTCTTTCATTTGTTTCTCTAGATTTTTTTTCATTATGATTGCACCTAGGGATAGCAAATAGGCATGTTTGTCCTATTAAGATCCGCCCGACAAAAACCCAAAAAATATGGCCGGGCAGGGTAGATATTATTTAGAGATTGAGCCTAAAACTTATACCATTCATGCAAATATGTAAGGGCGGGATAGAGAAAACTCGTGGACACTACACATTTAACGCTTAAAAATTGCAAAACTTTGAATGCCCACGATTGTAAAAACCAGAAAAAATAGAGCAGGGCGAAGCGTGCATATTAAAGAGTGCGAATCTATAATATTATATCCTTTACAAAATTGCGTCTTTATTTACGACGAAACACGCTATGTTTAGGTAAAATGCAAGAACGACTGTGCCTTTCAATTTCATAACACAAGTAGTGAAAAATCGTGTTAGAATAGGTTTCATTTCAAAGACTTTATTGTGGGTTATGTTTGGTAAAATCAAATTTAACTTTGATTTTATTCTATTTCGATTGAAAAATGCTTATTATAGCGAACATTTACTTCCCGGACATATAATGAATGACGCAACATTAATTTGTATTTTTTTATACAAGCGGTACCCACATGTTTAGTTATATTTGTCTCTCTAGGTTTATTTTTTACAAAGATTAGTTTATCTCTTCTTCTTTGACAAATTTAGCTTTTTTATATACAAAAGTTCATTATCTCTTTTAAAAAAATGGGTTTGATATTCATAGCATTCTACATTTAGGTTCTGTTTTGTATGCTTTATTTTAAGCGTATAATTTATAAGCTCGTATGATAATAAAATACTTGTTGGGAAACAGTCTTTTTATCTCGAGTTTATAGCTTATTTTTCAGACGTTATTTTAAATAGCGATTTAGCTTATAGCTTATAGTTTTTATTTTTTCTTCCATTATTACCCTCATAAATTTTATTTGTTTTTAATATACATTTAATTATTAATTAAGAAATATATTTTTATGTCATTTTACATTTATCAGCTAGTTAAACCGTTAATTTTACCAAACACTTTAATTAGCTTATCATCTATCAGTCATCAGTTATAAGCTATAAGCTATCAGCCATTAGCCATCAGCCATTAGCCATCAATCATAAGCTATAAGCTAACTTATCATCGAACCGTTAATTTTACCAAACAGAACCTTAGTCTCCCTTCACTGTATATCAATGTTGATTTCATGGCAACCACCAGAAGTTGGAGCTAAGTTTAATGGAAGATTTGAAATGAAATTTATAATCTTTTAGATTTTTTTAGATATTGCTTCTTAAAAAAAACTATCTCATACTTTAAGAAAGAAGAATCTGATTGGAGGAAAAGAATAGAAAGATTTTGGATATGAGGGTTATAGAGGGTTTGATTTTATTCATAACACTAAAAATTCTCTAATATGAAGGAACACAAAAGTTGTATTAAACGAGGATTTTGGAGAATTTTGAAAGGTTTACATAAATTTTCCAAATATATATGTTGTTATAGTATTTTGAAAATAAAAATATAATAATGATAATGACTCTTTTATCATTCTAAACAAAATTATTTTTTCAAAAATGTCAAATATTTTCTTTTTTTTAAAAAAATTTTGTTTTGGAAAGTTTTTTTCCCCCTTCAAACTCACAAACAAAGTCTAAGTGCTGATTAAAATTAGAGATTGAGTTTTTTAGGTTGTTTGAATGAATTTAATTTGATGGTTTTATATGAAGTTCCACTTAGAGGGTTTTTATTTATAATAGTTTTTTTTTTTAATTTCTTTAGGAAAAATATAAAAAGAAGGATTTGTGATGGTTCGTGAGATGTTTATTTGCGACATATAACATCACTCATTTCGATTTTACAAACAATTTAGTTTGAAATTTATAGCTATAAATGTAATGTCGAGAGACTTTATATATGTTAAAAATTAAGGCTCTGTTTGTTTTATCTTTAAAAAATGATTTTTTTTAGATTTTAAAAATTAATTTTATAAAAATGTTTTTTAAAATATTATATGTATTTTAAAATTTATTTTTTATAAAGTGAAATACTAATTTTTTATATCCTATAACATAAATATTCATTATTGAAAATTTAAACATAATTAAAATTATAACTTTTTCAAAAAAAAAATCTCGAAAATGATATTTATAAAAGAAAAAAATTTAGATATAATTTAGTAATAATTAGGGGTGTGCATGGTTGGTTATTTTCAAAAACCAAACCATAACCATTTTAAAACCATTCAAATGGTTTGGATTTATAACCATAACTACATTTTAATCAAAACTGGTTATAAATTTGCTTATGATTATATAACCGGTTTTTTTTTAAAAATCCAGTTTTGAAAATTATTTTTTCCGAAAATATTTTTTTTCAAAAAAAAAAGTTAATATTTTGAGAATTAAAATATTTGGATTTGGATAATAACCGGATTATAACCAAATCCAAAATATTTTAACCGGTTAATAACCATTTAATTATATCCGGATTATATGAATGGATAACCAAACCATTAATAATTAAACTGGTTAATAACCATTCAATTATATCCGGATATTTAAAAGTGGTTTAAGTTTAGTTATGGATTTGGATATCAAAACCGGATATTTTGCACACCCCTAGTAATAATATAAAAATCACTTAAAGAAAACTGAGTGAAAGGAGCCCTAAATTTAACAACCTTGCTTCCAAGATTATAATGCTCTCTCTTGACAAACGTTATTGTAAAAGCTCCCAACTCATTTTAATATATTTTATCTTAGAGTTATTAAAGATGTGAATGACATAAATATCTGTCTATTAAACTATCTATTTGTAAACTGTAGTAACATTTTGCAAACAAATTTGTATATGATTGGTACTTATGTTGTATATGGCTTATAGGTACTGAAAAGTTGGTTGAAACAAATGAATGGATTGATCCAAATCCTATCCTTGTGTTTGGCTTAGATACTTGTTGTGGAGAGATGACTAGGGTAAGAGAGTTCCATCTCCGCAGTATCGTTTAAGAGTAATGTTGTTAACTGAATTATAGCAATTAAATACAAATTAGAAAATCAACACAAAAAATAAAATAAAAATAAAAATAAAATTCTGTTGATGAGGTGAAACAAATCAAAAATTTCCTTATGTAGAAAAAGAGATATCCAAGATAACAACCTTTCTATAATCACACAAGTCCCCCATTTTTCATATTTTCTTCCATTCAAACACTATGTAATTTGAAAAATTACCCCAAATTAAAGAAAACATTAAAAACTTAGTAATATAATATTTTGAATTATTTTTTACCGCACATCCGTATAATAAAATGTACATTAGATTGAAAGCGATTATATATAAATGTACATTAAATTTTATACACGTGATCTATTTGACAGGGTCAGCCTAACGTAATGTGAGGTCTAAGGCGACTATTAAAACAAGATATTTTTTATAAAAAAATCTAAAAAATCATTAGTTATAACATAAAAAAGAGTAAAAACAAATTCCTAATAGTTTCACCAGATTCAAACACAAGACTTTTCAAATAAATAACAATTTTGAGGCATAATCACTTTAAAAAATAATAATTTTGAGGCCCAAGACGGGCCTAGTCCGTCTTACCCTTAGACCGATCCTGCTATAAGATAATAACTTTTTATTTAATGATAAAATTTATCATATAAATATGCGATAAAAAATTATGAAAAATATCATTTTAATAAATGTGACACCTTAGTTTCATTTAATCTCATCCAATATATATGTATTGCAAAAGTAAGTAGGGCATAAAGTACACCCAAGTCAAACATTAAAGTATTGGAGGAACTGTTTAATTAAAACCTTTGCATGCTTTTGTCCATATCCTGAGATTGACCTATGAACTTTTTCGTCGTTTAGTTTAATTGGTAATGAAAACGTTGTATCCGTATTATTTTGTATGTTTCTGTGATGTTGAACAGTTAAAGTCATGCACAAATATATTGGGGAATCTGTGGTCCTTTTAGAGCATGAATTAATCTTGATTATTGACTAGATCAATTGGTCCATATAGTATAGTTGCTGTTGTGTAGCATCATTGCATATTTTTTTAGTGTTTTCATCATGGACCACTAGTTTTTTTTCAATTAATTATTATTCTTTTTACTCACGTGGTGATAAGAAATGTCGAATAAAGGTTTGTCACTCTAACCTTTTATTGGCAATATTTTTTTAGCTTCTTAGTGGTACTGTTAGTTACTGGAAACAGAAAAAATAGAGTAAGAAAGGAAGATAACGGTGGATCTTTGGTTTTGACACGGTAAAAAGGGGACTCACACACACATGTATATATATATATATATATATATATATATATATATATATATATATATATATATATATATATATATATATATATATATATATATATATATATATAGTTATATATATATATAACTATATATATATATATATATATATAACTATATATATATATATATATATATATATAGTTATATATATATATATATATATATATATATATATATATATAGTTATATATATATATAACTATATATATATATATATATATATATATATATATATATATATATATATATATATATATATATATATATATATATATATAGTTAAAATTAATGTATTGTAACCACCACTATTAGTAAGCATTATGAAAGTGTTGGTGCACAATGAATAAAGATGGTGACAAAGAGAATAATAGAGTAACGGCGCAAAAGAGATGAGAGAATAAATGTTGTATTCTACTATTAATGATAGCTATTACAAGGCTATTTATAAGAAAAGAAAATCTTGCCACATAAGCCCTAAAACAGTAAACTTAGTGAACAAGTCTAAGGTACAAACAATACAGTACTACAAAATACTAAAGTACCCTTACTACTAAACAGCTAAGCTAATGGGACCCAGATAACATCTTCTGGTCAATACTATCTTCTGAGTAACCATCAGAAGATCAGTCCATCTTCTGAATATTGAATTACTCTTCAATACCATCCCTTAATTCATATTCTTCGATTAAAACTGACAACGCCAATTCCATCCCTCAAGAGCAGAAATTGATCCGTCTTGATCGCCTTCGTCAGAACATCTGCCACTTGCTTCTGAGTGCTACAGTGCACAACTTCTAATGTTCCATTCTGGACTTGGCTTCTCAAGAAATGATACTTAGTCTCAATATGCTTGCTTCTTCCGTGTAACACCGGATTCTTGGCAAGATTGATTGCAGACTTGTTATCAATCATCAGCTTCAGAGGCTTCTTCACCCTAATCTTCAGGTCTTCTAATAGATTCAGAAGCCACACAGCTTGACATGCAGCTACAGCGCCTGCGATGTACTCAGCTTCACAGGTTGATAGAGCAACAACAGGTTGCTTCTTGGAACTCCAAGAGATAGGGCCTCCCAGAAACATGAACAAATATCCAGAAGTACTCCTTCTATCAACTCTGTCTCCACACCAATCAGAATCAGAATAACTCAATAACTCTGATTCTGCCTTTCTCCCAGAAGGAAACAATATGCCAAACTTCAGAGTTCCCTTGACATATCTCAAGACTCTGACAGCAGCTTGGTAATGGGACCACTTAGGTTTACTCATGAACCTACTAACCAATCCAACTGCATAGCATATATCAGGCCTGGTATTACACAAATACCTTAGAGAACCAACCAGTTGTTTGAATACCGTAGCATCAACATCTTCACCTTCAGAACCAGAGTCCAACTTCTGATTCACTTCTGACGGTGTAACAGCAGCTTTGCAATTCTCCAACTTGAATTTCTTCAGAAGTTCTAACTCATACTTCAACTGATGCAGAATGATACCATCTTCTGAGTACAGAATCTCCATCCCTAGAAAATATGACATTTTCCCAAGGTCTGTAATCTCAAACTCATTCATCAGCACCTTCTTGAACTTCATCAGATCTTCTGGACAACTCCCCGTAAGCAATATGTCATCAACATAAAGACACAACAGAATCATATTGCATCCAGAATGTTGCACATAAACTCCATATTCCATCTCACACTTCTGAAACCCTTGCTTCTTGAAAAATGAATCAATTTTCAAATTCCAAGCTCTAGGCGCTTGCTTCAATCCATATAGAGCTTTGTGTAATTTGTACACCATCCATTCCTTATTCTTTTTCACAAAGCCAGGGGGTTGTGACACGTATACCTCCTCTTGTAATGAACCGTTCAGAAATGCAGACTTTACATCCAGATGCATCAAGGACCAACCTCTGTTCGCAGCTAACGCAATCACCAGTCTGATTGTTTCATGTCTAGCTACAGGAGCAAACACCTCAAAGTAATCTAGTCCAGGTTTCTGAAGAAAACCTCTAGCCACTAACCTTGCTTTGTGTTTACCAACTGATCCATCTGGCTTCAGCTTTACTTTGAAAACCCATCTGACGCTGATGGCTTTCTTCTTCTTTGGAAGTTCTGTCAGCTTCCAAGTTTTGTTTCTTTCTATAGCCTCAAGTTCTTCTTTCATGGCATTCAGCCAGACCTACTTCTTGAGCGCTTCTTCTATACTCACTGGTTCAGAATCTACTAACATGGCGCACTGAATGACCTCTCCTTCTGAGTCAACTTCTGTGTCTTGCAACATGTCAAAATCTGCAAACCTTCTTGGTATAGTTCTGACTCTTTGTGGTCGCTGAGCTACTTCAGAGTCAGCTACTCCAGAGTCACCACCTCCATGATCATCTCCAGAAGCTTGTCCTCCAGAACCTATGTCTTCAGAGTTTTCCCTTCCAGAATCATGACTACCACCAGACTCTGGGTTATCATCAGAATCTGGATCAGAATCAGATTCTCCATCTGACTCATCTTCAGAAGATGCTTCATCTTCTGACTCGTCTTCAGAAGATTCTTCATCTTCTGACTCTAACTTTTCTTCAAAAGTTATCTCTACATCAGAAGTTGGTTGAGACTTTCTTCAATCCCAAACTTCTGATTCCTTCACAATGACGTCTCTGCTGACTTCAACTTTGTTAGTCTCTGGACAATAGAGCTTGTATGCACCTGTACTGTGGTACCCCACCAATAACATCACTTTTCTTCTATCATCCAGCTTCTTCCTTCTAGCTTCTGGAACGTGTTTGTAACACACAGAACCAAAAACCTTCAGATGACTAACACTCTGTTTCTCTTTAGTCCACTTCTCTAAAGGAACAATTTCCTCCAGCCTCTTCGTTGGACACCTGTTGAGCACATATGCTGCAGTAGCAACAGCTTCTCCCCATAGATTATGAGGAAGCTTCTTCTCTTTAAGCATACTTCTCGTCATATCAAGCAGAGTACGGTTTCTACGTTCAACAAGACCATTGTGTTGAGGAGTATAAGGAGCAGTAACTTCATGCTCAATTCCATTATCATCATAGAACTTCTGGAATTCTGTAGAGTTATACTCGCCTCCACCATCCGTTCTGAGAATCTTTATCTTCTGACCACTCTGCTTCTCAGCCTTCACCTTGAACTTCTGGAATTCTGTAAACACCTCATTCTTAAACTTAATGAGAGTTACCCACGTCATTCTTGTGAACTCATCCACAAAAGACACAAAATACCTATTTCCTCCAAGTGAAGGTTCTGGAAATGGTCCACACACATTAGAGTGCACTACTCCCAGAGCATGCTTTGCTCTTGGAGCAACTTCTGATACAAATGGCAATCTGGGTTGTTTGCCTTTCATGCATACCTCACATGACTTCTCAGGCTTTACAATCTTAGGAATGCCACGTACGAGCTTCTTAGAACTTAGATGCCCCAGACTTCTATAGTTCAAGTGCCCCAACCTCTTGTGCCACAGCTTACTATCACCTTCTGAGCCTTCAGCACTCAGACACTCTGTTTCAGATGTTTCTACATTCACCTTGAATGTTCTGTTGATTCCCTGTTCAGATTGCATAATCAACTTCTGATTGGAATCATACAACTTCAAGAGGTTGTTCTTCATAACAACTGAGAAACCTTTCTCAATGAGTTGACCCACACTCATCAGATTGCTTATGATTCCAGGAACATACCAAACATCTTTGATCAGAACAGTCTTTCCATTCTTCACTTTGGCTTTGACATTTCCCATACCTTCTGCATATAGGTACTTATCATCAGCACATCTGATCTTTGTCCTCCTTTCAGAGTCAAAGTCTATCAGCCATTGTTTGTTTCCAGTCAAGTGATTTGAACACCCAGTGTCCATATACCACCATTCTGACGAACATCTTTTGTCCGACTCTGAAGCCATCAATAGCACAGGTTCATCATCTGATCCTCCTCTGGCTATATTTGCTTCTTCTGATCTGCTTCCTTTGTTTGCCAAACAGTCTCTAGCAAAATGGCCAAACTGTTTGCAACAGTAACATTGAACTTTCTTCTTATCCTTTCCCTTCTGATATTTCTACTCATCAGAAGTTGAGGCTTCCTTCTGGAATCTATCACCACGTCTATGCTTCTGGTCCTTCTTGACAAAAGAAGCCTTCAGAGCTTGCTCAACTTCTCTCTCATAAGTTCTCTCAGTCAGACGCAACTCTTGTGCTTCTAAACTGCTTTGCAACTCTTCTATTCTCATGGTTTCCAGATCTTTAGAATGTTCAATGGATACAACAATATAATCAAATTGAGGAGTAAGTGACCTCAATATCTTCTCTATGATTACTTGTTCAGAAAGAGTTTCTCCACAAGCCTTCATCTCATTAGTGATCACAATCACTCTAGAGATATACTCAGAGACTTTCTCATTGTTCTTCATGTTGAGATTCTCATATTGCTTTCTCAGGGATTGAAGCTTCACCTTCTTCACTGATACGTCACCACCGTAACACCTGACCAGTATATGCCACGCCTCCTTTGACGTCATAGAATCAGCAATCTTCTCAAACACATTCACATCCACACACTGATGGATGAAGAACAACGCCTTTTGGTGTCTCTTCTTCGTCTCTCTCTGCGCTTCTCTTTGTTCTTCCGTTGCATCCGCTGCAACCGGAATATATCCTCCAGTGACAAGATCTAGAACATCTTGAGCACCAAATAATACACGCATTTGAATCATCCATCTATTCCAGTTTTTACCATCAAGAACTGGAAGTTTGGTATTCAAGTTGCTTCCACTCATCTTTAAACTTGTGCAGACAAAAACAGATTTCACTCACACTCACACAGTGTTTCCCAACCCACAAACAATCAAGAAAAAATGTGATTCAACACAACTTTGTTTCCCAGAAACAAAATCAATCACACAGTCACACAAACTCACGTTCACTCGTGTTTCCCTGTGTTTGGAACCGGAGCTTTGATACCAATTGTTGGTGCACAATGAATAAAGATGGTGACAAAGAGAATAATAGAATAACGGCGCAAAAGAGATGAGAGAATAAATGTTGTATTCTACTATTAATGATAGCTATTACAAGGCTATTTATAAGAAAAGAAAATCTTGCCACATAAGCCCTAAAACAGTAAACTTAGTGAACAAGTCTAAGGTACAAACAGTAGAGTACTACAAAATACTAAAGTACCCTTACTACTAAACAGCTAAACTAATGGGACCCAGATAACATCTTCTGGTCAATACTATCTTCTGAGTAACCATCAGAAGATCAATCCATCTTCTGAATATTGAATTACTCTTCAATAGAAAGAAGTGTAACAATCAGATTATGATGATTGTTTTTATTTGTATTATTAAGATTGAGAGAACCAAAGAGTCTTCATCTTAATTATCATCTTATTGTCTTCTAAGTCAGTTTTGATTCAAGCCTATATAGAGGCTTTGTCATGCTAAGAAATATATAGTAGTGGGTGGTGAATTCAATAAAATCAACAGTTTTTTCAATGTTCTTCCACCAGTAGAAGTATAGTGCAAAAAGTGACTAAAACCAATTTTCCTCTGCAGAATCCTGCAACACTATAATTTATAACATACCACCTCTAGAATACCACCAACAGAGTGGTATCAGAGCTACAGATCCTTGCAGCTGCAGCAAAAACAACAAAAGTTATGGATTTTACAAACAACCCTTCCGCAACTTACAGCAATGTCAAAGTTCCTCTATTTGAAGGAGAAACCTATGATTTTTGGGCTGTTAAAATGGAGACTCTATTCACATCTTTGGATGTTCTAGAGTATGCCAAAAACGGATTTGAAGAACCGGTACCAACGGAGGCTGAAAAATCAAAAGAAAAAGCTGAAGAATCAAGCCAACGGCTTGAATAGTTGAAGAAGAAGAAGATCACAGATGCTGGAGTTCTCGGAATGATTCAAAGAGGAGTCTCTCTATCCATCTTCCCAAGGATTATGAGAGCTAAAACATCGAAAGAAGCTTCGAGTATCCTACAACAAGAGTTCGAAGGAGACTCGAAGGTGCGAACGCTGAAGCTTTAATCTCTTAAGAGAGATTATGAAAATGAAAGGATGAAGGAGAACGAGAGCCTGAATGAGTACTTCAACAGACTCTCCGAGTTGGTGAATCAGATGAAGTCGCATGGTGATACGATAGAAGATCGCAGAATTGTTGACAAAATTCTGATTAGTTTGACAGCAAGATTTGTCCCAATGGTGTGTGTGATAGAAGAAACCAAGGATCTATCAACCTTGACTGTTCAGGGGTTGATGGGGTCTTTGAGATCCTACGAGCAAAGGATGTTACGATATTATGAAAAATCAATTGAGAGTGCCTTTCAATCTAAACTCAACATTCAGCCCAACAATGGTGAAAATAAGACCCAAATACAAACCAGAGGTGAGTCTTCTAGAGGTGGCATATTTGGAAGAGGCAGAGGCAGAGGTCGAAACTCACGTGGCAGATCTGGAAGAGGCGCAAATGGCGGAAGATGGAATGAAGCATCAAACAAATGGTGCAAAATTTGTAACAACGACACTCATGAGGAGAAGGACTGTTGGAACAAAGGCAAACCACAATGTCACAATTGCAAGAGATTCGGGCACCATCAAAAGGATTGTCGTCTTGTAAATCAGCAACATGCTTCGTACGCAGAAGGAGAATTTGATGAAGGAAATTTGTTTTTTGCTTGTCAAAAAGCATTGCATGAGGAAGGTAAAAATGTTTGGTATTTGGACAGCGGCTGTAGCAACCATATGACCGGACAGAAGGAAGCATTTATGAACATTTATTCTTCATTTGGCTCAAAAGTTAAATTGGGCAATAGAGAACATGTCGAAGTGAAAGGGAAAGGAAGCATTGGAGTCACCACGAAGCAAGGAAGCAAAGTCATACATGGCACACTTTATGTGTTGGAATTAGACGAAAATTTGCTTAGCATTAGACAACTTCTAGAGCACGGCTATTCTCTAAACTTTGAGAATAGAGAGTGCAGAATTTTTGACTCAGAAAGAAGAAGTGTTGCCATTGTGAAGATGACTAGCAACAGGAGCTTTCCACTATCTTTCAACTATGAGAAAAATGTAAGCATGATGGCCAAAGAAGAGAATGACTCATGTTTATGGCACAGGAGACTTGGACATTTGAATTACGAAAGTCTCAAGTTACTCTATCAAAAGAAGATGGTGTATGGGCTGCCAAGAATCGAAGAAAAATCTGGTGTGTGTGAAGGATGTGTCCTTGGCAAACACCACCGGCAACCATTTCCAAAGGAAGGTGCATGGAGAGCCAAGCAAGTGTTGGAACTTGTACACACAGATGTGTGTGGCCCTATGAATACTTTGTATCATGGCAAAAACAGGTGCTTTATCTTGTTTATTAACGACTTTACCCGCATGACTTGGGTATATTTCATGAGACAAAAATCTGAAGTGTTTGTAATCTTTAAGAAATTTAAAGCATTAGTTGAAAAACAAAGTGGCAGATTTATAAAGATGCTGAGAAGTGATCGAGGAAAGGAGTACACCTTAAATGAATTTCACAAATTTTGTGAAGATGAAGGTGTTGAAAGACAGCTCACTGTTAGATATACACCTCAACAAAATGTTGTATCTGAAAGAAAGAACCAAATTGTGATGGAGATGGCAAAATCTATGCTACTTGAGAAAGGCTTGCCTAAAACCTTTTGGCCCGAGGCCGTTAACACCGCTGTGTATTTGATGAACAGGTGTCCAACAAAGGTCGTATGGAAAAAGACTCCATTTGAAGCTTGTAGTGGAAGAACACTGTCGGTGAACCATCTTAAATTTTTTGGATGTGTTTGCTATGCTCAAATTCCTAAACAAAAGAGGACAAAGCTGGAAGAAACAAGTTAAAGATGTGTCTTTATTGGCTATAGTTCCATGTCAAAGGGCTATAGACTTTATAACTTGAAGACAAACAAGGTGATCATTAGCCGGAATATTGTATTTGATGAGAACGCTTCTTGGAATTGGGAAGACCAAATGAAGGAGAAAACAATCCCTGCAATCATATTACAACAACAAAATTCAGCAGCTGAGAATGAGCAACCAGCCCTATGTACACCTTTATGTTGATGATTTGGTGTGTACGGGTAACAACAAGAAAATGATTGAAAATTTTAAAATAGAAATGATGAAAAAATATGAGATGAGTGATCTTGGGTTGCTACATCATTTTCTTCGTATTGAGGTTTACCAAGATGAATATGGAGTTTTTATTTGTCAAAGGAGATATGCTAAAAATATTTTGAAAAAGTTTGGGATGAATGGTTGCAAACCTGTTGATATTCCTTTAGTGGTGAATGAAAAATTAAAAAAGGAAGATGGTGGAAGATTAGTAAATGCAAGCATGTATAGAAGTTTGGTTGGAAACTTGTTTTATCTAACAGCTACACAACCCGACTTAATGTTTGCTGCTAGTTTACTCTCAAGGTTCATGAGTAAACCAAGTCATTTACATCTTGGAGCAGCAAAATGAGTTCTATGGTATGTCATGGGAACCATGAAACATGGAATCAGGTTTGAAAAGAATTCTAAACTTGAAGCTAAAGGCTACTGTGACAGTGATTGGGCTGGAAGTGTTGATGACATGAAAAGCACTTCTAGTTATGTGTTCAGCCTAGGTTCAAGAGTAATTTCTTGGTGTTCGAAGAAACAAGAAACTGTAGCGCAATCTTCATCTGAAGCAGAATATTTGGCAGCTGGTTTGGCTACACAACAATCGTTGTGGTTGAGAAGAATGCTTGAAGATATCGGAGAAAAGCAAGAAGAAAGTCTGTTGCTTCATTGTGACAATAAATCAGCAATAGCCATGGCGAAGAATCCTGTTTTCCACTGTCGAAAAAGACATATTAATATAAAACACCACTTCATTCAAAGTGCGATCGAAGATGGCGATGTGCAGTTAGTGTTCTGCAATTCACAAGAGCAGCTTGCAGACATTTTTACTAAAGCACTACCAAGGGGAAGATTTCAGCAACTTAGAGAAGCAATGTGAGTTAAAGAGCAACACATTAAGGGGGAGTGTTAAAATTAATGTGTTGTAACCACCACTATTAATAAGCATTATGAAAGAAGTGTAACCATCACATTATAATGATTGTTTTTATTTGTATAATTAAGATTGAGAGAACCAAAGAGTCCTCATCTTAATTATCATCTTATTGTCTTCTAAGTCAGTTTTGATTCAAGCCTATATAGAGGCTTTGTAATGCTAAGAAATATATAGCAGCGGGTGGTGAATTCAATAAAATCAACATTTTTTCAATGTTCTTCCACCAGTAGAAGTATAGTGCAAAAAGTGACTAAAACCAGTTTTCCTCTGCAGAATCCTGCAACACTATAATTTATAACATATCACCTCTAGAATACCACCAACATATATATTCTATGTGGAACTTATATACAAATATAAATTAATATTCTATCGCATCTCCGCAATCGAAGTGGGAGTTAACGAGCGCTTAAATCTACTACTAATATAAGAATTTTAAAGCCTCACATAATTACATATTAATCCTTAATTAATCAACATATTAATCATATTTTAAGGATAAAACAGTCTTTTGGGTGTTTTAAAAACTAAAAATAAAAATTTAATCAAAAAAATAATTATTTGTATAATTATTACTATTCACGTGACACCTTAAGTACATGAGGCAAATCTAATAATTACTTATCTTTTAATAATTACTTTATTGCATACCATTTATTTTTTTCAAAGAAATCACGGAAGACTACATTTTCACACCCAGCTTTTATGAGTTTGCCTTGAAAACCTTCACATTATTCCTAAACCCTACAAATTTCCAATTTTGCTTTGAAACTATCAGAACCCTTCTAATTCTCTTTTAATTCCTCTGCACTCTTTACATTGCTCTATAAAACATGGAAGTATATGCTCCTTCCGAATCCCCTTCATCTGTTGACTTCAAATTTTATGGTATGCTCCTTCTTCATTTTTCACGTTTTCACATCCTATCAATCCCATACGCAAAGTTTCATCCATATTTTCTTCTTCCTCTAAACTCTAAATTATACTATAAAACATGGCAGTATTGTCCTTCAGAAACCACTGCATATGGAACCCAAAAGAATCCACTAGAGCATGCTCCTTCCAAAGTGAAATATTTATTCCGCTGCGAGTAATTATTGTAAAGTGTTTGAAAAGTATGCATGTTAAGTTAAGTGACATCCTGGATTGTGGTTTAAATCTTTTAAATAAAGCTTTGGGGTTTAGGGTGTTCCAAATTTGATCCACAATCCTAATGATATCTTCATTGTATTCAATTTTATCCAAAGAAATCAAATCCTTGTCAATCTTTTCATAAAAGAATTGCAAGATTTTTAAAACTTTAATAAACTTTAAACATCCGACCAATCAAATAATCATTACTATTATTACTTTATGTACTCTTGAAAATATTTATCAATCATCACCAAACCATGACACTTTTGTCATATTAGTACAATTATCATATACAAAACATATTTTATATTTTTTATAGTTTCCACAAACATAGTTATGAATAAGGAAGCATAAGTGTTCATTTCTCCCACAAATTTGTAGTCACAAATAAATGGCACAAAAAAAATTGTAAATCAAAATCATATACATTATAAAAATGATATGAATTAATTGTGTTTTTTCATCATAATAAAAAGTTGTTATTATCTCCTTTAAAATTGAACCATTTAATGCTAATTATAAACAAAGTATAAATCAAATCGAACCTAAAAATTATTAGATCTTGTGTTAGGATATACTGCAAATAAGAAGATGAAAATGATATGATGAAAGTTGTATGCAATATATTCCAAAACGTGTGTTTACACAAATTTTTAGGTTCTATCATTAAGCATATAAATCATGATATTTGGCTCTTAAAACCTATAATTTTCATAATAAAAACATTAAAATGCTCCCACCAAACTTTGAATTTGGGACACCAATACTACATCTAACTATTTTAATCACTATGCAATTGTTTTCTTTTATAATTTTTTAATATAAATTAAATCAGATATTCTGACGCAATTGCAGGCACTAACCCTCCAGTCGAAAAGAACTATACTCTATGACTTCTTTGTCTTGTCTAAACATCGATAAATTTATATTAAAGATATTTTGAAAATTCGTCAACATAAATAATTGTGAGGCATAAAACAACCATCTTCCTCATCACTCCCTTAAATTTGTTCTATCTATTTATTAAGGGATTTTGTGTATAAATTTTAATATTTAACAAAAACATATATAAGAATTTTATTTAGCCAAGAGTTTAATAATACAAATTTTTTTTTCATATACTAATTTTTTGATCATATACAGTCGATCGCATTGTCCTCATTAATTACTAGTCTTAATTAGATAAAAGTGTACCTTATTCGAAATTAAAATATAAAGTCATAACTTTTTTAAAGTGGTCATTTGAGTACTTTTAATTTTATAAAAGTAAGAAATAAATAAATTTAGTAATTAAAAAAAAATATTGATTCGTATGTTTTCCTCTTGGACATATGGTGTAGGAAAAGCATTGTTCATAAGCTAATATGGGATTTTTTTATCAATATGCCACAAAAATAAAATAAAATACCAATATACCGCAAATTGAAGAAAAAAAATCAAAATGTCCTCTTTGCAGTTGGGGTTCGTCCAACCTTTGCCTGATTCTATGGAAAAAAAATTTATTCAGTTGGAGTTCAGTCAACCCTTGGACGAATAATTGAAAAATTATAAAAAAATTGTTAAGTCGGTTAAACAGGATACCTGACTTAACAAGTGGAAATTTCAGGTTTCGTATTTAAAATGAATACCTGACTTAACAAGTGTGGAACCTGAAATTTTCCACTTGTTAAGTTGGATATCCTTTTAACCGACTTAAAACGTTTTCTACAATTTTCAAGTGTTCGTTGAAGGGTTGGCCGAATTCCAACTGAATAAATTTTTTTCATGGTATCGGTCAAGGTTGGACGAATCACTAGGTATTTTGAAAAAAATTTTTCAATAATTTGTGACATATTAGTATTTTATTTTCATTTTTATGGCATATTGATAAAAAAAATCCTAATATGGTGCATATATTGTGAAAAAGTAGAGAGACTTTTGCAGTAGCTATTCTTGTGTAATTAGTGTAGGGTCCTGTCCTTCACCTTTAGTTACTCACAGTGCTTTCCACGCTAGGTCTTTTATAATTTATACATGCATGCAACATTTATTTTATAAAAGTGCCTTTTTACTAATTACTACAGTTTTTTTAACCATAAACCTAAAAGAATAAATTTCAATAATTTAAAAGAATCATTCATATCAAATATTGGAATGGAAGTACAATCTCAACCGTTCAAATCATAGACAAAGACAAAACTTAGAGGTAAATCATCAAGTTTTACCAACTTGTTGAAAACTTTATTCATATCTTCAAGGTGGGACATAGCTGCTACCACAGAAGGGTGTACAAACCAGTAATTCTAATGAGCAATGATAGCATGCCTCCTCTATAATTTGAATTGTTAGTATCTTTTCATAAGTTTTAAGATTGTGAGAATATTTATCAAATTTTAAGTTTGAAAATATGCTATTATATTTACTATAGTCTATCATACATATGTTAATAAAACAGAAACTTAATCTTTAAAAATCTGGTAGGACATCTTAGCCTATTTAAGATTCTATACTACATATGAATATATATATATATATATATATATATATATATATATATATATATATATATATATATATATATATATATATATATAGTTAGTTAGTTAGTTAGTTAAATAGAATAATGAAATAATATATAGATTAGAACTCTCAAAAAGGTTAGTACATATGAGTTGGTCTATAAAATCGATAAAACATAAAATTTGGATCTTAAAATTAGAGTTTCAATTTGGGTCTTATAATTAATTTAATATTTAATAATTTCACATTTCATTTTACAATTTTATAGCATTTTATTAATTTGTGTTAGGTTGAATATTTATGTATTATTTTAAATAATTTAAAATATATAATTTATGGAATGAGCTATGTGATTAGTGTAATATTTTTTTAAGTAAATTGTATTACGATAATTAAATTGTTATTAAAATATTGGGAGTCTTGTTTGATTTTAAAGTAAGTCTACATCAATTAATTTATCAAAATAAATTATAAAAATAAAATTCTATAATATGCAATATATAATTTTTAATTTTTTACATAGCTCATTCCTGAAATTCTATATATTTTTAATTTCAAATATCTAGTAAATGATGGTGAGACTAAACGGACTTGCGGACACTATGCTGTTTAAACTTTAAAATACAAATATTTATCTTAATATCCGCAACCACAAATGAGGTAGATATCGGACATATAAGAAGGTGCAGAGCTAAAATCTAAATCTGACCCGCAAAAATTACGAATCAAAACAAAAAATTGTCTAACAGCCCGGTCGGATCCGTTTTGAAACCCTAATTATCTCTAAACTTGACGTAGACTAGTATGTAAATAGATGTAGATATAGATGAACTATTTTCACCCCTACATCATAGCAATTATCTACTTTTATAATATCTCTCATGCTGTTGCAGGTTGAAGTTATCTCTTTTAAAATTAAAAAAAAAAACCTTTATATTGGGCCACCATTTGTACAACTTCCACATTGAATTCACCACCTCACACTTTCTTCTGCATATATCATCCTTTTCTCTGTTACTCTCTTCACACCATTCTTTTCATCATTTAATGCAACCTATTCCATTCTTAAACTAAAGCCAAACCTACAATATACAACTTCCTCTGTCATTTACCTCACCATTTTCAAATAACACCAAAACAGCCGATAAAACATTGTTGTCGTCCATATCATGTATTTGTCATTTCACACTTATTCATCAAACTAAAGAGAGAAAACAAAAAACAAGACATCATCATGGGACATCACTCTTGCTGCAACAAACAGAAAGTGAAAAGAGGTTTATGGTCTCCTGAAGAAGATGAAAAACTCATCAAATATATCACTACTTATGGACATGGTTGTTGGAGCTCAGTTCCAAAACTTGCTGGTAATTACAAAATATTCTTATATTATTTAGTTTCCTTTGATATTTTATATATAATTCTCAACATTTTTTTTCATATTATATGATCATTTATACATAGGTTTGCAAAGATGTGGAAAGAGTTGCAGATTAAGATGGATAAATTATCTAAGACCTGATTTGAAACGTGGAAGTTTCTCTCATCAAGAAGCTTCACTCATTATAGAACTCCATAGCATTCTAGGAAATAGGTATATAACATTACATTTGAATCATTGACATTTATTATTCTCAAAATTTACGAGTTTGTTTGTGGTCTCTCCGATCTAAAATAAGTGTAATTTTTGTATTTTCGCGACTCTCATTTTGAAACGGGATATTCGTTTTTTCTTAACGAGATTTTAACTTGTTTGGATAGGTGGGCTCAGATTGCGAAGCATTTACCGGGAAGAACAGATAATGAGGTGAAAAACTTTTGGAATTCAAGCATTAAGAAGAAGATTCTTTCTCATGATATTATTCCATCTTTCCCCACAATTTCTGATATTCACACCCCCTACAATATTGGTTCTATGGAAAGTTTCTTCCCTAACCCTAATTTGATCCTAAACTTCAATCATCATCCCCATCAAGATCACCTATACTTTCCAACCTCATCTCAAAATCTACAAGATAGTTTTCACCAAATTGACACAAAGGTAGATATCAATAACCATTTGAATGCCAATTTCCTCCACATTCAAAATCCAATACCACAAATAGTACAACCAATGTCTAATCCTTTACCTTATGAAGATACATGGCCATTGAGTTGTGAAACTCTTCATCTAAATCATGATCTATTAGAAAATCAAGTTTCCAAAAGTGATGCCACTCCACTTAACAAATTAATGCAACAATATGATCACAACTTGGTTGAACTTGAAACCTTTTTTCCTAAAGTCATTGATCATAGTTTTGAGGATTATGTTTGTAGCATTCTAGATTCATCTGATTCCAAGGAACATGAAGTTCCAACAAAATTTCAGTGCTACACGCCTAGTATTGTTTATCCACAAGATCAAAATGTGGAAGTCATTCATTTGGATAACATTGGTGCCCTCATGTCATCATCATTTCCATCCTCAAGCAGCCAAATAGTCCCAAACCCTATAATTCCTTTAGAATGGAAGCCTTAAAGCAGATATAGATATGATCATCGTTTTAAATTGCAGTTGCAGTCGTCAGAGTTACATATAAGCTGTAAAATTTTATATTGCGACTCAATACAGAAAAGTTCTATCAATGCATTCAAAATTGCGGCATATGATCTCATTGATGAGACTTCAAAATCATCTATGTCAAATTCGGTTGCGGCTACAATTTTTAACTAGGGGTATGAGTTTGATTTTATCTATTTAGAGTATTGTATAACTTTAAAATGGGGGGATTTATTTAATGATTAATATGCACTTAATCATCTAATGTTTTTTCTTCAAGAGTGTGTAGATTTGATTTTATTTGTTAACCTAAACATTGCTAGTTTAGGCATGTCCATTAAGTGATGCTTGTTGAAAGTTCAATAAATGTGTGATGTACGTTTAGGTTCATTTACATGCATGCATGTATTTGTCACCTCGAAATATAGTATGAGTTAGTATTATTTGTGGAGAGTTACATCTACATGTAACAACTATGTGTCCATTTGATTGTACTTTGAATTAGAAGTTGTTTGTTCCATTGCTCTCTCTCTATCTCTCTCTGACATTTATGGATGACGACATGGAAACAAAGACAAAAGCCCTTTACAACATAATGGTCAATCGAAGGCTAAAGTGTCCTTAAATGTGCCCAAGCTAGGAGGCCACTGGCCAGCATGCATATATACTAAATGATTTGATAAGAACTTTTTGAAGCATGCACCCCTATATAAGAATAAGATATAGTGTTGCAATCGAAAATTAACTATTTTAATTAAAATTTCCACTCCAAGTCGATTGGTGGAACTGTTGTTACTTTATATATATATATATATATATATATATATATATATATATATATATATATATATATATATATATATATATATATATATATATATATATATATATAATAAAAGACATATTCCACCATTTTAATGTATATTATGGATATTGACTTCAAAACTAATTTGAGATTATGCATTAAACAAAAATACCGTGATTTGCTAAGAATTAGGTAGAAAATGAGAGATATTCTTGGAAATTTGAAAGGCTATTTTTTTAAAGTCTTTTGTAACAACTCTTTAAGTATAGTAAATTGGAGAATTATTCTCTCATCAAAGTAGATTGGTTTGATTGAGCTAAATAAATAAATTGTGTGTGTACTCGTCACTTTATCTTAGTCATCTTGCTCGCGTGGATTTGCTAACATTCTCATGTATATTCATTAATATATCTTGAGACCATTTATTTTAGTTGTCATTTTTCTTTGTCCCAAACATCAAAAGATTTGGGTATGGTTGAAAATTGTGATTTACGAGTTATGACAAAATGCATTGTTCACCATTTTTAAATAATGAAAAACTTGCTACAGACATAAAAGTGTTGTTAATTACGAAACTTGCGTACAATTCTGAATTAGTTGTAAATTGCGTTGTAGGTTCATATAAAGAGAAGAAATAGGTTCACTAAAAAAATGAATAACTTGGTTTACGCCATGTACAATTTTAAGTTGAAAAGTAGAAAAGGAAAATAAATAAATAAATGTTGTTCTTTCATTTGAAGATATTCATTCAGATGATGAATAGATAATTGATGATCCTAATGAAAAAATGTGCAAACTGAAGTTAATGTAGAGCATAATGATGTTATTGTTAACAATATTATGGAAGCTAGTGTTGTTAATAATGTTGTGCAAAGTGGGGGTGGTGGCAATGTGGAATTAGGTGGAAATGGATCGAGCAATCCAACTTTGGTTAATGATGAAGAAGGTGTTTCATCAAGGCCAGAGTTTGATGTTGATACTCAAGATACCGATGAAGATAATGGTGATGATATTGATGGTGATGATTTCACTAGAGCTTTGGATGTCTAAAGCCATTACCATATTTATTTTACTATGTAGTAGCCAATTTAGAAGTAATTGGTACTTTAAGTCTTTAGCCACATACTTTGTTATTTTGTTTGTTTTATTATCGAGTTTTTTATTAAGAAATTTGTTATGGAGTATGAAATTTAAATCTTTATGTTAATTAGTGTTTTATTTTATATTTATATATATATATTTGTGTCATATATGAGGCATTTACAAGTTCAAAAATATATGTGTGTCATGTATGTGTCACTTACAAGTTTTTGAAAGTCATTTTTAATTTTCCATAGACTCATGCGAGTTTGCGAGTCGAGTCTGCAATTCGAGTTTATGGACCCTTTTCGAGTCTGAGTAGACTCCCGAGTTTGACAACCTTTCATAGAATATTAAAGTAAAAATTAATTAGTCAATAATGATAAAATGATAGATCTTCAAATCATTGAATTTTGGGGTAGATCAAGTGGTGGGTGCAGAATGTTTTCTAGGGATTTTGCTTGCATTTGTTTCTGATATAAAACTAAAAAAAAAAGTTAGATAAATAAATGATTTTCTGCTCGAATAAAAATTTAATATCACAAACCTTAAACCCAAATAATTTTCTGCTCTTGCAATTCATCATAGACATCTTTTCATGGCAAATGCTCTTGAAGATCTTAAAGTGTTGGATGTAGATAGTTTCAAGCATTTCATGATGTTTCATTATCTTTTTTTAATATTCAAAATATTTTTATAATGCTAGTTTTTATGTTTCACGCGGATCACTAATGGTAGTGTCTTGAGCGTTGATACTCATGAAATTGATTGTGAAGATTTGTTTAAGGACGGTGATTGATATCTTCAATATTCACGCCAAAATTATACCTTCGATTTTTTCAAAAATCGAGGTAAAAAACATTTGATGGTGTAAAAAATATTTACCCAGCGATTTCATTAGAAAATCGAGGCAACAATATTTTATTTTTTGAATAGAAAAATAAAATAAAATAAGGTAACTCCTCAACTTAGTTTAAAATCGATGTATTAGATTTCAAGCAGAAATGGTGAATGATAAAAAATTGAAAGTAACATGTCATGTTTACATTTTAATTTTTTACCAGTCACCAATTTTTGTATACAATTTACACCATTTTTAAGAATAAATTTCTCAATGTTGTCAACCCAAGAAATGTAGTGATGTCTTCTTTGATTTACAACATTAGAAGGTTATTTCAATAATACAACGACAAAATCAACACCATTATTCGAGATAGATTGCAAGGACTGAAAAAATGTTTTGTTCAAGATAGAAGAACATTGAAGATTTTTTATGTCTTACAATTCATTCCAAAAGAATGATGCATATGAGTGTAGGACGACTACATATAAGTTAGGATTAGGGTAAAATTTGTTTAAAATGTGCTTTTATAGTAATTTTTGATCATTTTATCCCTCAGTTATTACGGGAACCAAATGGATAGATCATTTAGTCTACACTTATAAAGAAATAAAAACATAAACTGCAATAGATAGGATTTGAAGCATGCCCTGAATTGTTTGTTCCCTCGATAATATTAAACACCGAGAGAATATGTTGTTTTTTTATAAAATAAAATAAAACATGGCGCACCTTGACATTATACATTGGTTTATTTTTGTCTGAGTTGAAAACTTCGTTATAAAAAATAATATTTAAAATAGTGATTTAAGAACATTCTTAGGAGCTTTCTCAACTAAGATTAGAGTTTGAACCTTCTTTCAAGCTGAATTGCATGAAATTATGCTTAATATCAAAAATGCTAACAGAAAGAATTTGAGAAAATTTTCGTTTGAAACTGACTCGATATTGGTCATTTGTGCATCTAATTTGAATAGTGTCCTTTGGAATCTTTTAATTAAATGAAAGAATACTTTACACACAACACGCTTCCTTAAATTCAAGATATCTCACATTTTCATGTAGGAAAATGCTGATGCAGATAGACTGATCAATGCAGTTTTTTTTATTAACTATGACACTTGGTAAAATTCACTTTCTATTTATACTTTTGAAAGTTTTTGAGAGATAGATTGAACATTTCTAACTTTTTACTAATTTTTTGATGGGTTAGGTTTTGCGTTCCCAGGTCTATTTTGTTTTTCTTTTTTATTCAATATATTATCTTTATTCAAAAAGTTTAAATTATTGCTTCTAGAATTAGAATCTTAGGAGTTGAAAGAATTCTTTTGTAATCATTCAAAGTCAAACATTCATATATTTAATTTTAATGGAAGAAACTATTTCATCTTTGATGAGGGGGAAAGAGTAGGCTACACTTAAATGATATAGTAGTTGAACCTACGTTTTTGCATAAAGAAACTTTTTAGTTTAAATTATGAAAAAAAATAAAGTTGAAATTGTGTAAAGTTTTTAACTTTTTAAAAAATGCAGAAAATTAGCTCACAAGATTATGTATAATTTTTTAATTTCGACAAAGTACCAATTATTTTGCTTTCGTTATATATTGTGTAATCTTAATCACGGTGATTTTGGTGATAAACTAGTTTATGATAGAGTTATATAAATCATTTTAATTTATGTGATTGATTCTTATAACTAGCTAGAAAGTTAATTGAATTTCCCAGCCATTGTCATTCTAGATATTTGAACTCCTTTTTTTGAATTGAAATCATGAGTTGATTGTTATGCATATTGTATGCCTCCCTTTTTTGAATTGACATATGATACTACTTAATAATTGCTTTTCTTCTTTAGGTCAAATATAATTGCTTTTCATCATTTCATTTTTGTAGCAAAAAATTGTATAGACAGAAAGTTCATAAAACCCCTCGTCCTGTCATGCAGAGCTTTTTTTTTCTAAATAATTTTATAGGGTCCAGAAAAATGGAAGTGGGAAAATTTTACCCTCTGCTCCAAAATTATTCACCCATCACTATTCACTACAATCTAAATAAATTATCCAAAGAGTTTTTGGCATGCAAAGAAACTTAAATTTTGAAATTATCCAAAGAGTTTTTGGCATGCACAGAAACTTAAATTTTGAAATTTCCGCAACATTTAAATAATAGATTAAAGGTAGTGTACTGAAAGTATAAACTAATTTTACATTAAAATTTTAAATTTATTAAAGATATAGAAACGTGTTGATATAAACGTGTTGATGACAATGTAGTGGTGTGGGACAGTTGTTGAAAACTTTGGACAAATTAATTTCTAAAAATGTCAGTGGCAAACTTGAGATCCAGGGGTTTGTAGGATAGGGTTAATATTGTTTTGGAAGTGGAGTCAATAATTTTATGGAGGACCTGACAAAAGGGACTGTTGGGTCTTGTTTTGCATTTATAGAAGGTTCATCTTTCTTATGTCGACCCATGCACGTTGAGATTCAATATTGCTTTTGTTGTTGAATCTTTTGGTCACATGGAATTCAGCAAAAGGTGATAAAAGAAAATAAAAGGCTGCCCTATAATTGAGTACCTGGTAAGCAAGCTGCACTCTAGAAAGAGGGAAATTATTTGTGTTGGAAGGGCCTCCTAGATGTTGTCAACTAATTGGTAGGAGTTCTTTGTGTTCCATAGATTATTTTGATGTCAAGACTTGATAAGACTTATCATTAAAATTGATTTTGTAAGAAGAAAAAGGTGTTACTATTATTAATATAAGAATTCAATATGATATTTTTAATTTATTCATAGTATTAGAGTATGAACGTCAACAATCAAGTGTTTGGTTTAAGAGCTGTATTGAAAAATATTTAATGGGTGGCAAATCGGGTCCATCAGTTGGACATATACATTTTTCTCACACTTTAGTACGGAGCGTGTACGGAGCAGGATAAAGATTTAGACTCACATCCTCTAAGGTATTCGTCATGTTCCGCCTCATTTTTCTGGAAGCTTTTACGAGCACAGTCGAATTTGTCAAAAATAAATTATTTTTAATATTGTTTTGTAAATAAAAGTTCGACATCATACTTTAAAAGCAGACAACCATTTCTATTCCTCATTGTCACATAATGTCTCACATCTTTGGTTAAGAAGGCCAGTGAAAATGGAAAGATAGACGACTACAAAGCTACTAACTCAATCTATATCGAGATACTCCAATTTGCTTAGGATACAATCCTTGTGAGAGAAGGAAGTTGAAAAAAACTTATGGAGTATGAAAACAATCTTGAGAAGCTTTGAATTTGTCTCGAGAAATTTGAGTTATATATTATAATAAAGCTTATTGACACAATAAATCAATTGGCCAAGTGGTTTTGATGTTTGGGTTAAGTTGTCCGGTTCTAATTAATATAATAATGGCAAAAATAAATCGTGTTCAACAAGGTTGAAATTTTAAACTTGTGACCTTAAGTTAAGGATCACAACAAATTCATCATTTTTAGTAATGGTGTGTGAATAAGTAATGTAACTTACCAATACTAAATATAAGAAATGTAAATGGACATGGCTTAAAATAAGAAATTCCATTCTATCCTTCTTCAATAGGAGAATTTGCATGAACCACATTTTACCTCTAAAAAACCTACCAATACTAAATATAAGAAATGCGAATGGACATGGCTTAAAATAAGAAATTCCATTCTATCAAACTTCACATTTAGTAAATCAACCACACCTAAATCTTTAAGCTGTCTTGGACATAAAACAGTAAGGGTTACATATTATTGAAACTGACCGCAATGCCAAAAAGCCAATAAATGAATTCATAACATATCCATACAATAGCTGCCTGGAAAATGGTTTATAGAATACTGTACTCGGAAAACCCCCAGCCCGTTCGCCCTGTTCCACTGAAGTTTCTTATCATGAATCGTTAACTTTAAAGTCAATGACACTAAGCTGTAATCCTAAACCGACCCTTGGCTACTCTTCGAGCAATTACCTTTCTGCCACCCTTGGTTGCCTTCCTGCTCAAGCAAAAGAAAAATCAGGTCATTGTTGAGATTACTAATGGGAATCTGCATATATGCAAAATGGAAAATTTACCAGTTGTTTTCCGTTTATTCACAAATGGAAATGCCCGAATATTTGATATTGACTAGAAATCAGTTCACTCAATGATGAGGGGCAGAAAAAGTAACAAAACGAAGCAAGTAGTCCTAGGGAAATAAAATCATGCTCTCGGTATGATATTTTGCCTGGTCATAGTCTGCCACTTATCCTCTCTAATTGTTTTGGAAAAAAAAATTCAGATTATGCTAGAAGCCCTTATTATCAATGTATAATCTTAAGCAAAAATCAAAGCAACCATAGTTGAGACATACGCAACAATATTCAAATGTGTAATCATGTTCCAGCTTCCAAGAAACAATCCGGTCTTACTTTTTGTTTATTTAAAAGATTTCAAATATTTTTCATGATTGCTAAGTTATCTATTCACCTATGCCCCAAGCCAAAAAAGACCTAGGCAGTAGAATGTATAACAAAATTGTAATAGGAGCCGACATTAATTGAATATCTCTTTTAAATCTGTTGTATCAGTGTATTTGATCTTGCATAGCCAGAGTATCCTGAAGCAGGGTGATAATCTCCACAGGAATTTTAAGTTTATAAACACTGACATACATTTGGAAGAAAAGCAAGGCTTAAAAAGTCATCTTTTCTTCTCTCTTTTGTTGAAAAGAAACAGTCATATCATATGTTTTTCTTCATACTTGATAAAATGCAGGATGAAAAGATGAGATTTACCGAGCAAAAAAACCATGATTCCTCTTTCTGCGGATAATGCTAGGTTGAAATGTCCTTTTTGGGAATAAAATCATTGGCTCGTCTGAAGAAGCATCCCCTGCAGAATAAGAATGGAGACTAATTAAAAAGAAAATCTAGAGGGATGGAAATTGCTTAAAATATCAAAAAACATCATTTTATGTTTAAGCTAGTATGAGAATACACTTGAAATAGAAATGTAAACTAAAGCATAGAAAATCGGATGGCATTTCAAGTATATAGGTAGAGAGATACAGTCACTATAGGAGTAAGCTTTGTTAACTTTTATGGGCAATGAATTTCATCTATATTCAATTGTTGGCTTGAATGTTCTTAAAAAGTAGGTCAAGTCAACATAAATAAATTCATGTAATTTAAAAACAAATTAATACTTCAGTAGACAAGTTTATGTCAATGTCAATGTCTAAAATTTGGTGTGCTTAACCAACATGAAAGAATCATATCACGAATACTATTGATATATTCAATGGCGGGAATTGTTAAATGTGTATTACGCAAAAAGTTACGAAGAAAATAAGTTATGACCAAACTTATTCTTAAAGTGAATTCCCTATATAGATATATTTGGGGACAGGTATCCCTTTCCATCCCTGAATTCCCCTTTGATGTTCTTATTTTCCTATTACTATATAGTCAAGCAGGAAAACAAACTTAAGCAGCAGAATTTTGCATGATAAAATCCACAAGTTTTTTCCATCAAACCAGTGATTTAACTTGTAAAATAATGACTACAACAATCAAGGTTGTCAGACTTGAGAATTTAAATAGTGGCTATTACAGTCACAAGCATGGTTGTCGGGATCTAGCTCTAACTCCCAAAATCTTACGATCTTACGCTCCAGCAACCGGCCACCGATTTAAGTGCCACAAAGATCTTTAATTTGGCTGGAGCTTTGAACTCCTAGAGAAAGATCTTTAAATCGTGGGATCTTGAGATCCCAACGATCCATTATTTGTTTTTACCCGCTTTAGACCTGTTTCGACCAGGTCATTAAACAATTGGGATCGGCCCATAAACTGACCCATAATTAACCCCAACTATTGTGCACACATATTGTAGGGTTTTGGGACTTGCAATGTTTTAAATGACCTTCTATTATGTTTTTTTGTATAAAATATTTGCTATTAATGATTAAATGAATGAGAATTTTATTTTAAAGTAATTTTTTCTAGTTATTTTTATAATTTTGTCTATTTTTGGGATCTTACGATCCGTGTTACGATCCTACGCTTTACGCTTTTTCTATACCCTAACGATCTTTATCGAGATCCCGATTTTAACAACCATGGTCACAAGCCCCTAACGTCTGTTTCTTCTTTCTTCACATAGCACCATTTCTTGTTTCTTCTTCTTTCACAGTTATGATTCTTCTTCCTTATGTGCCCCATATCATATTTCCGCATTTACATGACCAATCATATTTCTGTTTGTGACGCCCATTGCAACACATATGTCTACTTCAGATTGCATTTACATCACAAAAGAGATGAGGAGGGACAAGAGGGATATATATTACATACTACAACAACAATAACCAAGCCTTATCCAATATGTGGGATCGGCTACATCGATCAAATTATACCATAACGCTCTATCAAAGATCATATTTCTATTCAATTCGTTAACCTCAAGATCTTTTTTATTACTTTCTTCTCTTATAGTTTTTCTAGGCCTTCCACTATCTCTAGTTGTTTGACTCCTCTCCATCCGATCTACTCTCCTTACAATAGAATCTACAAGTCTTATCTCTACATGCCCAAATCACCTATGCCTATATCACTCCACGATTGAAAACATGGCTTTGAACACCTTTCCCTCCTTTATCACTCCGATCCCTCTCAAAACCACCTAATGGACTTATCACTTCTCATCTATATGGTCTTGAATGCATAACTAAAGCGAACTAACAAAGAACTGAACTAAGCCTTTTCTTACATTGTAGTTTGATCTTGTAAATAAAATTTCAAGAGATAGCTTAAAAAAGAGATGTATCTAACTTAAGTTCAACCTACTAATCATCCAATTCAAACTAATTACTTTATACTTTGATGAAAAAACACAACACAACCAATAAATTATTACTAGAAATTAGCTTAGTAAATCAATGAAAAACATAAAATGCCTGTCACCATTCACCAATCACAACAATGCTAGCATCAGTTATCAATCCAGCATTTAACCAATCAATTGCATTTGAAATAAACTTAAATTGAAAAGAAAAAAAAACTTCATTTTTTTGACCAAGCGCGCCATAAAAAAACAAAACTTATACACAACAAAAAATACCCATTTTTTCAACAAGGATAGAGAAGGTACCATTAGGTAAGAAGAAGCGAAGAGAAGGGAGGCCACAAGGGTAGAGAAACCCTTCGGAGGAAATAAGGTTCTTCGCTGACTCGGCGTCGTTTTGAGGAAAATTCTGGAGCTTGGAGAGGGATGGGAAAAGGTAAGGTTGATGGTGATTGGAATTCAGAAGTGATTTTGAATTTGATAGTGATAATCGATTCATCAATGCAACTCCATTTCTGAGAAGAGATTTTGAAGCCATTTTGTGAATTGGTTTTGTTCAGAGTGTTTGGTAAACCCTAGTAGTAGTGTATCACTCAGCGATGAAGAAGAACGAGAAAGTGGATCGGTTGTAAAATTCGGGTTGGAGTATTCGACCCGGTTTACTTTTTTACACTTGATTTGTGTTTAATTAGTTTTGTTCATCTTATTTTACCCTTTATGGAGTTGGTCTTTCATTTTAAAACTTATATATATATATATATATATATATATATATATATATATATATAGAGGAGGGATCAAATTACACCCGAAGAGTTACACCACGAGTTACACTCGTTCAAAAACTACATCTCGAATTAATATTTTTTAAATTCAACCGTTGGATTGAAACATAATATCATATAGATCATACCTATAAAGTTTGAGCTTAATCTATAATGATTTACTATATCATCAAGATATCCAAAGATTAACGTTAAAATGAGCTTTCATATAACGTTAATTTTGATGTGATTCAATGACATAGTAAATCATTATAGATTAAGCTCAAACTTTATAGGTGTGATCTATATGATATTATGTTTCAATCCAACGGTTGAATTTAAAAAATATTAATTCGAGAAGTAGTTATTGAACGAGTGTAACTCGTGGTGTAACTCTTCGGGTGTAATTTGATCCCTCCTCATATATATATATATATATATATATATATATATATATATATATATATATATATATATATATATATATATATATATATATATATAGGACGACTCAAGTGATAACATTTGGTTATTATGAGAAAACAATGAATTACGACCATTAAATTTTGATTTTGTTAATTTTAATGGACTGGATTGGTTTCTCTTTCTATGATCCTTAGTATTTATTTTAAATCAACATAGAAAGAGAAACCAATCCAGTCCATTAAAATCAACAAAATCAAAATTTAATGGTCGTGATTCATTGTTCTCATTTCTCATAATAACCAAGTGTTCTCACTTGAGACGTCCCCATATATATATATATATATATATATATATATATATATATATATATATATATATATATATATATATATATATATATATATATATATATATATATATATATATATATATATATATATATATATATATATATATATATATATATATATATATATATATGACATCCTAAAAATTATAATAAAACATGGTAGAAATTTTCCGTTTCAACTTATAATATTTTTTTATTTATGATATGTAAATAATTAATATTTCTAATTGATTTTATATAATCAAATTAATTATATATTGCTTTATTATTGATTTTGAACTTGTTAAAAACATACAATAAAGATAATTATGTATTTGGAGAGTTACATGTGTTCCTTTGAGTTGTTTATGGTGCTCAAGATAAGCTCTTGCGGAGTGGTGAGAAGTTATGTATATGTGATTTTTTCAGTGTATGAATTTCTTTCCTCTCTGCCCTATAACTGAGGTATTTATATAGGTCTTTTGAGTTTGGATCTTTGGACTCAATGAGTGGTTATTATGCTCGTCTCATTAGAGCGTGGGACGTGGAAACTGTTATTCCCCTATTATTCTATAGAACATGGTTGCCCTCTTTGACTAAGATTTTCATATCGTTATTGCATAAGAAGATGTTATTCAATACGTTTTATAATTGGGTGATGGATGGTTCGACCCAAGCTCAATAGAGGGAGGGTGTTGCTACCAATGGGCAAGTGTAGAGACAAATGGAGACTAGAAACTCATCTTTGGGCGACATGTGGTGTTTGCTCACCCTTAATCAGTTTTGTATTACTTCCTCGAGGCCTTTTCTTCTAGGCTTGGTAAACTTATCTTAATATATGACAAAATATAATTATACAGATACACGGTCTCTCAAGCATTAGGATTTGCAAAGAACAGAGTGATTTAGTTTGATCACCTCCAATCTTCATGTTTGAGCTATCACCGTAGGGCAATGAAGGTCTTCCTTAGGGGAGTCCCTCAAGCAGAACTTGAGGTGAGTCCATCAAGTGTTACTTGAGGGGAGTCATTTACACGTCACTCGAGGTGAATCCCTAGACGTCAACTAAGGTCTGTCATTAAATGTCGCGGGTAAATGCATCTGCAACATTAAATGCTTCTAATGATGGGATTGTTTTGGGAAACCAAATCAAACTATGTTTCTTGCACGTGTTAGAGACGTGGGGAATCCTTCTATAACTGTTGATGTACCTAATAAGAGGTTACTCATTTTTAGTAGGCCTAACTCTCTACAAAGAGGGGTTCAGGCTCCAGCTCTCCTCTTTTTCAGATACTCTCTCTTCCATAACCTTCATCTAAAAAAATATCATCAATCTTAGAGCAAACCTTCTTCCAAGTTTCACCAAATACAACTTTTAGTCCTTTATACACAGGTATATCTCTTCATTCTTCCTCCCTCCCTTTCTTCTTTAATGACACTCGTTATAGATTTAGACGAGAGTGGCAAGGTGATAGAGCCTTCGAACATTAAAGAGTTGTCTAAAATGTATATGCGTTGTATCAATAATATTTGAACGGGTGGATGGTTCAATTGACTATGGGCTTTAAGAAATATGTATATTTGGGAGTTATGAGAGCACTAGTAGTTTTGTGAGTGATAATGACTCTCTTTCACTCTCATTCTACTTTTTCTTCCACATTTCTTTGCCCTTTTTTTCTTTTAAGGAGTCTTTTTTTATTTCTTGAAGAGTTTGGCATACAAGGCTGGTACAAACACCTTATTTGAGTTTCTCTTTTTCACCCTCAACTCATGAACTTCAAGAGACGCTTATAATTATTCTAGCTTCATTTCAGATAAATCTTTGGACTTTTTAATGTCCATAACAATGTGATCAAACTTGAAAGGTAAAGCTTTTAGAACATTCTCTACTGTCTGCAGTTCAAATAGTTTCTCTCCACACAACTTCATTTGATTGTGTTGGTGATTTTAGTATCATCAATGTATTTTTGTAGTAATTTGATTTACTATAGGCCAATGCAATTATGCGTTAAGTTTGAAACGAGTTAGGGTAGTGCGGAGTGCACGCTCGTCGAGCCAAACATGTAATTGAATATGAATAATAGAAACGGGATTCCAAGGGGCGTAGCCCCTGGCGGGGTGCGGGGAAGCGCCCCGTTCGAAAAATTCGTTTGAATAGTTGAACCCTTTCCCAACGGACATAACAATTCGTTTGAATAGTTGCATCCGTTCCAACAGACATAACTGTTTTTCCGAAAAGGTGTGTTTGTTCGTTTCTATTATTGGTCTCCTATATAAGGAGTCTTTTGGTCTCGATTTGGAACATGAAAAAACATACTTCCTCTACATTCTGATCTGTTCTCCATTGTTAGAAACAGATTGTTCTTCGAGAATTATCCCTGCAAAGATTTCGTGAACCCAGACAAGAATATGGTCGAAATACTTTGTTCGGAAAGTGAACGAACACGATTCTTGAAGATATCCAGGATTATCATACCTATATCTAACAAACGAACAAAGTATTCTTTATGATAATCATGGCTGGAGGAGGAAGCACCGTCAAGGAGATGACTAAAAGTTTCGGAAAATTGGACAAGTTTCAAGGACAATTTACATATGGTGAACACACGAAAAATTTACATCATAAACCGGGTACATTTTATTGTTTTTCATAGAAATTAGAGTATTTGTCAATTTTATAATATCAAGATTTAAATTGAAAATTTTCTAACAAATGATATTGAAACTATGTTACTGAAATTATGATTATTGGTAATGATTATTTTCATAATCAATATGATATTCAAAATATATATATTGTTTCACTTTTTGCATGAATTTGTCTATTCTGCATGCGAAATAATTTGAAACAGTGATGATTCATGCATATGGAAAAGATACTGGTTTTATTTTAAGAATAACGGTACTGTGCGATTATTTACGACTGCATATGTATGCATGCCATTAACATAGTCCATATGGCATATGTCTCAGCATATCTATAACAGAAACTAAATTGAAATTTAGAATATTAGTTTGTTATGATTTATTTTATTAGATTTATAATAATATGAATTCAGCATTTGAAGCATTGCATCATTTCGTTTATAATTTCAACGAAAAGTAAACTTTTACTTTGCAACAATAAACGGGAGAAGTAAAATAAAAAGTTGCATCCATTCGGTTTTAAACTGGAGTTAGCAAGCCCACAGAATGCGGGGAATGAGACAACGCCACTGAACCAATGTGTTGGTTGTAAAGGTTCATTATAAGGTGCAGAATTTAATATTCAAATGTACACAATTAAATTCATATAACTTTAAATTTATGTGATTATAAATAATATCTACTTTAAGTATATTGTTGTTTACATATAAATGTTGAAACAAAAATTTTTAAAATAATTCTGCTTTATTGTATTTAATGAAATTCGGTATTTTGAATTTCGTAATGAAACTCCTATATGTTTGACTTCAATGAGAATTATTATAAGTCTTTTAAAGACCATCCAAAGAAGGATCATAACTTATATAGTTTTATGGACTTGGAGTCTAATATAATTATTGAATCCTGAGATGAGGAATTTTGAGGACTTTATCAAGGAGGATAAGGAATTTGAAGAACCTCGTGAGGAAGGTTCTTCGCGGATTGTTGAAATAAAACCGAAATTTTGTCAATGATTGTTGAAAAACAAATTGAACTTGAATAAGCAGAAAGTCTAAAAGGCTAAGGATCTAGGACCGAATAAAATCGATTGTCGGCATATTTTCTTGTGTCCAGTAAAAGAAAAATGTGAGAATTTTGTTCGTAATATTCATATTATCCTTCGAGTGGAAGTTGATCCTAAAAAGTTACAATGAAGATGTAATTTCAAGGAACTTCTCAAGTGGATGTTTAGAAGGAAGTATTATAATGATGATACACTAAACATCTACAAGAATTGATTAGTAACCAAAGGCTTCAGACAAAAAGAAGGGATTGATTATTTCGATACCTATGCTCCAGTTGCCCATATCACTACTATTAGATTGTTGATTGCCTTGGCGGCTATTCATAATCTAGTGATTCATCAAATGGATGTCAAAACAGCATTTCTGAATGGTGATTTGGAAGAAGAAGTGTATATGAAGCAACCTGAAGGTTTTGTAATGCCTGGTAATGAGCATAAAGTGTGTAAGCTAGTTAAGTCGTTGTATGGGCTGAAACAAGCTCCGAAGCAGTGACATCAAAAGTTTGATGAGGTTGTTTTGTCTAATGGTTACATTCTAAACCAAGCTGACAAATGTGTATATAGCAAATTTGATACATCCGGTAAAGGAGTTTTCATTTGTCTATATGTTGATGACATTTTGATCTTTGGCACCGACCAAAATCAAGTTGATAAAACAAAGAATTTCTTGTCATCAAAGTTCTCCATGAAAGATATGGGAGAAGCGGACGTTATTCTTGGTATTAAGATTAAACGGGAGAATAAGGGGATTGTAATTACGCAATCTCATTACATTGATAAAATACTCAAGAAGTTCAATTATGAAAATTGTTCTCCAGTAAGTACTCCCATGGATCCAGGAGAAAAGCTTATGCCAAATACAGGTAAACCTGTGGATCAACTCGAATACTCAAGAGCTATAGGCTCTTTGATGTATGCTATGATTAGCACTAGACCGGATATTGCTTATGCGGTTGGAAAGTTGAGCAGATTTACTAGTAATCCTAGTAGACATCATTGGCATGCGATAACTAGGGTATTCAAGTACTTGAAGGGTACTATGAATTATGGATTGTCATATATGGGATTTCCTTCGGTGTTAGAGGGTTATTCGGATGATAGTTGGATAAATAATGTTGAAGATTCATCCTCTACAAGTGGATGGGTGTTCTTGCTTGGGGGAGGTGCCATCTCATGGGTTTCTAAGAAGCAAACATGTATAACTAGTTCCACAATGGAATCTGAGTTTGTAGCATTAGCTGCTGCTGGTAAAGAAGCATAATGGCTAAGGAACTTGGTATATGAGATTCCGATATGGCCTAAACCGATATCACCAATTTCTATCCGTTGTGATAGTAGTGCCACACTGGCTAAAGCATATAGTCAAATATAGAATGGAAAGTCTAGACATTTGGGTATTAGACATAGTATGATTAGGGGATTAATCATGAATGGGGTGATATCTATTGAGTTTGTTCGGTCGCAACAAAACTTAGCTGACCACTTGACGAAGGGGTTAACAAGAGACTTAGTGAAGAAGTCGGTAATTGGGATGGGATTAAAGTCCATTTAAATCTATTAGTTATGGTATACCCAATTCCCTTTTAATACAACGTTAGAAGCAGAATTCAATGTGGAAAGATCATAGTTAAAGATTGGAGCAATTGTGTTTATCTTCCCAAGGTATGTGCTCAGACCTGCAAGTGATGGCTAGGTTGAGGTATATCTTCTTAATGGTTCTTTTAAAAAATTGCAAATGCAGGTGCAAGATTAAAAGAATCACCTATGTGAGCATGAAGTTTTGCTGCTTCAAGAAGCTTGGACTTGGCTTCCTATATGCTTATTAATGGATAAGGACACATGGCTTGTAAAGTGTCAAGTATGAATAGTAGAGTATTGTAAGAAACATATGTGTACTATATCTTTAGATATTCAAATGGATTGACGGGTTCAATCATTATGACACCCCGATTTTCGAATATTTGGAATGTGTATTTGTACTAAGATGAAAATTCAATCGTAAGACATTTTCTTCTATGCATTTGTTTGATCGTTATACCTGTAAGTAAATCAAGGATTATACTAAAATGGGGGGAGTTTGTTGGTGATTTTAGTATCATCAATGTATTTTGGTAGTAATGTGATTTACTATAGGCTAATGCAATTATGCGTTAAGTTTGAAACGAGTTAGGGTAGTGCGGAGTGCACGCTCGTCGAGCCAAACGTGTAATTGAATATGAATAATAGAAACGGGATTCCAAGGGGCGTAGCCCCTGGCGGAATGCGGGGCAGCGCCCCGTTCGAAAAATTCGTTTGAATAGTTGCACCCTTTCCCAACGGACATAACAATTCGTTTGAATAGTTGCACTCGTTCCAACAGACATAACTGTTTTTCCGAAAAGGTGTGTTTGTTCGTTTCTATTATTGGTCTCCTATATAAGGAGTCTTTTGGTCTCGATTTGGAACACGAAAAAACATACTTCCTCAACATTCTGATATGTTCTCCATTGTCAGAAACAGATTGTTCTTCGAGAATTATTCCCGCAAAGATTTCGTGAACCCAGACAAGAATAGGGTCGAAATACTTTGTTTGGAAAGTGAACGAACACGATTCTTGAAGATATCCAGGATTATCATACCTATATCTAACAAAACCAACAATCTTAAGAAGAACTCTGCAATTGTTTCATCATCATTCATTTGCCTACTCTCTCGTATTATTTACTCTAGGATTACGCCTTAACTTTCTTTAATTTCTCATATCCTCCATACAACTTCTTGAGAGTATCTCGTCCATCTTTGGCCGTTTCTTGTTTATTTATCTTTTAAAAACATTCGAATTCACACATTAAGGAATCAAGAGCAAGTTTTTTCCATCATTTTTGCTCATTTCACGATTAGTAGTTCTTGCACATCAATTACTAACATTTAATTTACAGATAAAAAATTTATCATGTCAGATGTTACTTTATATGATTACTTAACTTACAAATCTATATAAAAAAGGGGTTTAATAGATATTGCACGGATAATGTCTCATCCAATAAAAAATTATCACTTTGTCATGATATTAAAATTTTTTAAAATAAAAAATAATTTAATTGGGTACATGATTGTGATTAGGGGTGGCAAACGGGCATGCCCGCCCCGTTTAGGCCCGTCTCGCAAAAGCCCGCGAAAAAACGGGGCGGGGCGGTGCGGGTTTTTTTAAGAGTGCGGGTCTAAAACCTTGCCCCGCCCCGCAAAAAAGTGAGGGCGGGGCAGGGAAAGTGCGCGGACATTCGGCTTTTTAGGCCTAAAAATAGTAAAATTCTATAAAAAAACAAATGCCCGCAAAAGCCCCAAAAAAACGGGACGGGGCGGGGCGGACACATTAAAGAGAGCGGGCCTAAAACCTTGCCCCGCCCCGCGAAATAGTGCGGGTAAAACAGACTTTCCCCGCCCCGCGAAATAGTGCGGGTAAAACAGACTTTCCCCGCCAGACCCGTTTTGCCACCCCTAATTGTGATTGGTTGATAATGTAAAAAAAGGACAATAGTCACTCATTTTCTCTTAAAAAAACTTACAAATAAGCAAAAGCAAATGAAAAAAATCGAATCAGCAAAGAGTTGAGAAAACAAATCATTTTAAGCCAACAACATCAAAATTGACCCCAAATCCTCCCTCATCTTCTCCGGCAGCAGAACCACCACTGTTACTCTACTCCGTCCCCAAAATTCCATTTCCCTCAGGTTCCTTTTCTCTCAATAACTTTATTGTATAAATCAACACTCTTTCGTTCTGGATTTTTCAATTTTTTCGAACTTGAATACCGTTTTTTGATAATTTTCATACTCTAACGGTTATTATCAAAACTTTGTATTTTAGACATTTTATTCATGAGGATTATTTGATTATATCTAATTGTGTAAAGAAGCTAGGAACTGTTAATATGTTACAAGAAATAAAATGCTTTGAAATTTATGGTTTATGCAATTTCAAACCTTCCCCACTTAGCTGTTGTTCTGATTAGAAGAGTTTTTGTGGTCTCCATTTAGGGTTCATATTGCGAGAAATTGCGGTCAAATAAGACTAATGCGGCCTTGATCATGGTTGTGTTAATGTTGCCGAGACATTGGAGACCTTGATGCCATTGGATGCTAATGTTTTATTAGAATCGCGTTCATAATCAAGATAGGATTTACTTAATGCAGTGTGGAAAAGATTTTATCTTTAGTTGAGTAAGTGGCGAGTTAAGATTTCTGATGTGTCGTGACTCATGTGTGAGCCGATAGTTATAGAAGTTGGATTTAGGATATTTGAGTTATGGAGATATTGCTTTGAAATTGACAAGTTTTCTGTTTTATACAAGGGTATGATAGAGTATATGGAACATGAGCATTTGGCAAGGCATGAATTAGCTATGTTTTGGAGGTGAAAATTGTGGATTGCACCATACCATGGGTTTATCAGGTTGCCCGGTTCTTTTTTTGGGTACACCTTTCCACGGGACTTAGGCTGATGAGTGGGTTGGATATATTGGGGAAATGCTTCATTTCAGTTATAATTTATTAGTACAAACTGACTGCTTATCAGACTCGAAGCAAAACCTATTGGACAACTATAAGAGTAGTGATGCTCCATGGTAATGAAGGCTTTTGTAAAAATGATAAACGGATCTTTAGGGCTTTATGGTTCTTCTGTATGCGAAAGGAAAGCAATGATGCCCCAAAAGAGTTTGAGTTGTTAGATCATAATATTAAGAGAAAGAAATAAAATAAACTCATTGTTAGGATATAGAATAAATGAGAATTAGAGTAGTTAAGTGTTGTTAGAGATATAAGCTAATTTGTTATGTGGTTGTTCAGCCTATTAATAGTACTGTGCTATTTCTATTGTTATTGTGGTTACTCTTTGCAAGTCTTTATATAGCGATCAATTGGAAGAGGGGAGGAGGGGATATCTCAGAATAATTGAGTTTATGACAGGTCAAAGAATAGTGCTTTGAGTTGTTTATGGTGCTCAAGATAAGCTCTTTCGGAGTGGTGAGAAGTTATGTATACGTGGCTCATCTTTGGGCAGCATGTGGTATTCGCTCACCCTTAATCAATTTTGCTTTACTTCCTCGACGCCCTTTTCTTCTAGGCTTGGCAAACTTATCTTAATATATGATAAAATATAGTTATACAAACACACGGTCTCTCAAGCATTAGGATTTGTAAAGAACGAAGTGATTTAGTTTGATCACCTCCAATATTCGTGTTTGAGCTATCCCCGTAGGGCAATGAAAGTCTTCCTTTGGGGAGTCCCTCAAGCAGAACTTGAGGTGATTCCATCAAGTGTCACTTAAGGGGAGTCATTCACACGTCACTCGAGGTGAATCCCCAAACGTCAGCCAAGGTCTGTCATTAAACGTCGCGGGTAAATGCATCTGCAACATTAAATGCTTCTAATGATGAAATTGTTTTGGGAAACCAAATCAGACTAGGTTTCTTGCACGTGTTAGAGACGTGGGAATCCTTCTGTAACTATTGATGTACCTAGTGAGAGGTTACTCATTTTCCCTAGGCCTAACTCTCTAATTCCTACAAATAGGGGTTCAGGCTTCAGCTCTCCTCTTTTTCAGATACTCTCTCTTCCATAACCTTTATCTGGAAAAAAAATCACCAATCTTAGAGCAAACCTTCTTCCAAGTTTCACCAAGTACAAATTTTAGTCCTTTATCCACAAGTATATCTCGTCATTCTTCCTCCCTCCCTTCCTTCTTTAATGACACTCATTATAGATTTAGACGAGAGTGACAAGGTGATAGAGCCTTCGAACATTAGAGAATTGTCTAAAATGTATATGTGTTGTACCAATAATATTTAAATGGATGGATGGTTCAATTGACTATGGACTCTTAGAAATAGGTATATTGTGGAGTTATGAGAGTACTAGTAGTTTTGTGAGTGATAATGATTCTCTTTCACTCTCATTCTACCTTTTCTTCCACATTTCTTTGCCTTTTTTGTTCTTTGAGGAGTCTTTTTTTATTTCTTGAAGAGTTTGGCATACAAGGCTGGTTCAAACACCTTATTTGAGTTTCTCTTTTTCAGCCTCAACTCATGAACTTCAAGAGACGCTTATAATTATTCTAGCTTCATTTCAGATAAATCTTTGGACTTTTTAATGTCCACAACAATCTGATCAAACTTGAAAGATAAAGTTTTTATAACATTATCTACCGTCTGCCGCTCAAATAGCTTCTCTCCACACAACTTCATTTGATTGGTCAAAACCAACAATCTTAAGAAGAACTCTGCAATTGTTTCGTCATCATTCATTTGTCTATTCGATCGTATTATTTACTCTAGGATTACACCTGAACTTTCTTTAATTTCTCATATCCTCCGTACAATTTCTAGAGAGTATCTCGTCCATCTTTGGGCGTTTATTGCTAATTTATCTTTTAAAAAACATTCGAATTCACACATTAAAAAAACAAGAGCAAGTTTTTTCCATCATTTTTTATCATTTCACGATTAGTAGTTCTTGCACATCAGTGACAAAAACCAATATTATTATTTTGGACGCTATCACCACCAAGATTCAAATCCACGAAAATTATGTATAAGTTTTTAGTAGTTACTAATATTTAATTTACAAATAAAAAATTTCTCATGTCACATGTTACTTCATATGATTATTCAACTTACAAATCTATATAAAAAAAAAAGGTTTAATAGATATGCACGGGTAATGTCTCATTCAATAAAAAGTTATCAATTTGTTATATTATTAAATTTTTTCAAAATAAAAAAATAATTTAATTAAATACATGATTGTGATTAGTTGATGATGTAAAATTATTTTATACCCACTCATTTTCGCTTAAAAACTTACAAATAAGAAAAACAATTTAAAAGAAAAAATATTTTTTCTAAAATTTAAAAAAATCGAATCAGCATAGAGTTGAGAAAACAAATCATTTTAAGCCAACAACAACAGCAAAATTGACCCCCAAATCCTCGCTCATCTTCCCCGGCAGCAGAAGCACCACTGTTACTCTACTCCGTCCCCAAATTTCCATTTACCACAGGTTCCTTTTCTCTCTATAACTTTATTGTATAAATCAACACTCTTTCGTTCTGGATTTTTCAATTTCTTCGAACTCGAATACAATTTCTTGATAATTTTCATACTCTAACTGTTATTATCAAAACTTTGTAACTTAGACATTTTATTCACGAGGATTATTTGATTATATCAAATTGTGTAAAGAAGCTAGGAACTGTTAATATGTTACAAGAAATAAAATGCTTTGAAATTTATGGTTTATGCAATTTCAAACCTTCCCCACTTAGCTGTTGTTCTGATTAGAAGAGTTTTTGTGGTCTCCATTTAGGGTTCATATTGCGAGAAATTACGGTCAAATAAGACTAATGCGGCCTTGATCATGGTTGTGTTAATGTTGCTGAGACATTGGAGACCTTAATGCCATTGGATGCTAATGTTTTATTAGAATCGCGTTCATAACCAAGATAGGATTTACTTAATGCAGTGTGGAAAAGATTTTATCTTTAGTTGAGTAAGTGGCGAGTTGTTAAGATTTCTGATGTGTCGTGTGTAAGCCAATAGTTATAGAAGTTAGATTTAGGATATTTGAGTTATGGAGATATTGCTTGTTTTATACAAGGGTATGGTAGAGGATATGGAACATGTGCATTTGGAAAGACATGAATTAGCTATGTTTTGGAGGTGAAAATTGGGGATTGCACCGTAACATGGGTTTATTAGGTTGCCCGGTTCTATTTTTGGGTACTCCTTTCCACGGGACTTAGGCTGAGTGGGTTGGATATATTGGGGAAATGCCTCATTTCGGTTATAATTTATTAGTACAAACTGACTGCTTATCAGACTCGAAGCAAAACCTATTGGACAACTATAAGACTAGTGATGCTCCATGGTAATGAAGGCTTTTGTAAAAATGAAAAACGGATCTTTAGGGCTTTATGGTTCTTCTGTATGCGAAAGGAAAGCAATGATGCCCCAAAAGAGTTTGAGTTGTTAGATCATAATATTAAGAGAAAGAAATAAAATAAACTCATTGTTAGGATATAGAATAAATGAGAATTAGATTAGTTAAGTGTTGTTAGAGATATTAGCTAATTTGTTATGTGGTTGTTCAGCCTATTAATAGTACTGTGCTATTTCTATTGTTATTGTGGTTACTCTTTGCAAATCTTTAAATAGCGATCAATTGGAAGAGGGGAGGAGGGGATATCTCAGAATAATTGAGTTTATGACAGGTCAAAGAAGAGTGCTCCTTTGAGGAACTTGTGTACTTTTCTTTTCCTATTCCTGTTGAATAAAGAATTCAAGTCATTCTTCGGATTACTCAATAATGTTCTGTTCTGGGAATTCTTTCTTGCTCAACGAGAGGATCCTAACACCCTTATAGAAACTGTTACAATTCAAATGCAGTGAAAATTCTATGGTTCATATTTACTGTATATGTATATTTGCGAAGCGTAATTTGTAATTGCTTAAACTTTTAGTGATAGTGATACTATTCAAAGGTTTATATCCTAAATGTGAAACTTCTCTTTTTCATCAGGGTGGTGGCGTGGTGCAAAATAGTGGGATAAGTTGGAAGAACAATCATTGGCTTTTAGTTATTAAGAGGCAGCTTTTATCATGATTGGACTATAGGTTAAACATGGCTCACCAGTTTGTGCAAGTGAATGTGATGCAGTTTCGAATTGGCAAAACAAACATCAACCTGGCACTTAGTCTGAAGGTCAGATATGAAATAATTAGTTTAGGATGTTGAATGCTCTTGTTATGTGTTGCTTTATCTTTGCTGGAAGCAGAATAACAGAGTTCACAGTTCAGCAAGATTCTCTTCAATCTCAAATTGGGGCTGATCTGTAATTATGTGTTTCTGTGATTCTTGTATTTTGGACAGTTCTCATCACTCGCTTAAATGGAGCTCAATGAAGATCCTGGACCAATTGATAGTTATGTACTTTATGATCAAGATAACCATGTTTCTTCTGCAGTTTGGGATGGACAGGTGGGTGCATTTTCCCTACCATTTATAGTTTCTGTTAAGTCGTGTTTCTCGTTATTCATATTATTGAATATGATAATATTTTTAATACCAAATCCACAGGAGCGCGGTGTTCTTAGATGCCATGAACACACTTCAATGCTTGATCAGTGGAAGCTCACACCTAAACAGATTAAGTTGGTTGAGAAGGCTGGTTTCGGTTACCTACGATTACTTCCTGCTATGAATCTTGACAATGCACTGATAGCTGCTTTGGTTGAGAGGTGGAGGAGAGAAACAAATACTTTTCACTTAACCGTTGGAGAATTAACAATAACCCTGGAAGATGTAGCGTTGTTACTTGGTTTGGCTATTGATGGAGAACCTGTGATAGGACCAATAAGTGCACCAAGTGCAGTTTGTGAGAAACTACTTGGTAGAGTACCAGAGGATTTGAATGGTGGAATGGTGAAGCTTACTTGGCTGAAGGAATTCTTTTCCGAGTGTCCTGAAGATGCATTACTGGAGGAAACTGAGCGTTGTACCCGTGCTTACCTTCTATATCTAGTAGGCAGTACGATATTTTCTACAACAACTGGGAACAAAGTCCCTGTTATGTACCTTTCTATGCTTGAAAACTTTGACGAAGCTGGGAAGTTTGCTTGGGGTGCAGGAGCATTGGCGTTTTTATATCGATCACTCGGCAATGCTTCCCTTAAATCTCAAAGCACAGTTAGTGGCTGTTTAACTCTAGTACAGGTTAAAAAATTACTTCCATTGACTCTTTTTTATAATCTGTTGGTATCTGTTTAACTGACTGAATATTAGTTTTTTTAGTGTTGGAGTTATTCCCGCCTCAATGTGGGACAGCCTAAGTTTAACCAAGACCACCCTGACAGTAATTGCTTTCCCTTTGTGCTTAAATGGAAAGGGAAAGGCTGTTGTAGGACGAAATGTAATGTAGCTTCCTACCGAAAGGCTTTTGATTCTCTTAATCCTTGTGATGTAAGTGCTGATAATTTGACTTATTTGATGAATTTGGTAGAAGAAATTAATAAATTTGCTTTAGTATTGATACACAGGTCCAGTGGCTTCCTTACAGGGATATGGACTATGCAGCCATACCAGAATATATACAAACTAGTTTGGTTTTACGGGCATCTAGAACTATGCTGTTGTGTTTTGACAAGGCGGAAAGGCACCTTCCCGATCGCTGCTTAAGGCAATTTGGCATGCATCAAACCATCCCAAAAGATGTGGAACGGTGGGAGAGGAAGAGCCGTATAGTGGATCATGGGGCAGATTTGATGGGAAAAATGGACACGGCTCTCAAAGAATGGTCAGAGCGTTGGCTTCATATTGTTGAAGGCGGCAACATTTTAGACGAGGAGGAGTACGTACAGTGGTACCAGAAAATAACTCGAAAATACATCGGGAGAGTTACATCATCTGTAGAGTCCGAGTATCAGAGAGCAGTACGTCTTTGCTTATTTTTGTTACTTATCTTTCTCTTAGATATGCTATGATATGCTATGAATACACGCATGACTGCTACATGCTGATACAGGTTACTGCTATGAGGGAAATTGCGAATCTTGCTGATATATTCTCAACAGAAGGGTTGGATTCTTATAATAAAGGCTTAATTGATGAAGTGAAAAATATTGCCCATAAGTGTTTAACAGAACCATTCGAAGAAATACCAAAGGAGAAAGTGACTAAGAAGGGTAGTAGGAAACGTAAGCAAAAGGATCATCTGAGTACGGAGTATGAATAACAGAAGACTAAAGAACTAACTGAAGTTAATCCTGACTTAACCCCCTGATTGTTATGATTTAAGGCTGGTCAAGGGCGTAAGGTATATAATCGAACGTTCAACACTCTAAAAGAACATATCCTATGAAACAGGTTTGCCAATTTATCAACGGCTGAGAAACTTAAGACCTTTGGGGGATGCAGATAGTTAGCAAACTGATGCTGTAAAAAGCTCCATTTGATATTCTTGTTATAGGCATTTATTGGATGTTTTCTTTGTTACTTTCATTGTTCTTGATGTATGGCCTTGTTTTTAACAGGTTTATGATATTAAATATAGGGGCTGCTCATCATTTTACTTGTCTTGTAGCTTGTTTATCTTTTGGTAACTTATGATTGACTACAATTATATCTCACTCAATATAGATTGCAAGTTTCAGTCAGATTAGATGATAGAAAAAAGCTATGCAATTCTCTATGTACTTTTTTGAAGTTTAAATTGGAGAAGATTTTACTTCATTGATGCATTCTAGCATAGCCCCTATCTCCAATGAAATGTAATTTGTTTTTTCTTCTCAGTTTTGCATTTTAAACTATAATCTTTATTTCATTCTGCAGAATCATACATCAGTATCTATCACCATTAATTCACAAGCCTATCGGACACTGAAATTTATCTACCTAAACACTAGCATAAAACAGACTACAAAAATCTGTTACAGCAGCTTCGAAAGTACAAAAAACAAAATGGAAAAGTTGTTTGACAAAATCAGAACAACAAACTATTTATTTTCCCTATCTGTCTTACCAAATCTGTATTATATTAATGTCATGCATGTCAATATTCATTGCATAATGATATTTCTAGACACAAATAGAAGAACACAAAATGAAGTTTCACTATATGAAGTCCATTATTCTACTCCCACATTCTTGCTTATAATTTTCCATTTAACTGTGCTTTCTTCATGCTCCAAGCATTCAAACTTGTGATCTTGATGTCAGTAGTTCCATTATTGAAAGCATAAATAAGTGCCTTATCATTGATAGCCAATGTTGGATAAACTCTAGCTGTAATGCATGCCCTTCCTTCTCCACCAAAACTCTCTACCACAGAGTGATCAATCTGTAAAAAAAGAAGGTAGAAACTCATTTATTATAGATGGGCAAATGAATACAAATGTAATTAAGAAAATGGTTTAATTTGTCACATTCTTGGTATAAAAAGTGACATAATTTTATATAGTTCAAAAACTTAAGAATATCAATGTTGTATCTCCTAGGTCATATTGTATCTACTAGGTTTAGGACTGGAATTTTTAGGAGGATTGATTTTGCGACCCAAAAAGGAGTAAGATGTTCACAAATATTTTTCATAGAAGTTGACTTCTGGCTGACTTGATCAAAATAGTTTTAAATTGCTTGAGAAACGAAATTAAACGAAGCGTCTTTTCAATTCAACGAAGCGTTTTTTTCAAAGGACAAAGCTGTGAGAATTCTCACACCAAAACTTGACAAAGTTGTGAGAATTTTCACACCCAAAGCGGACAATTGACGCAGACATGTATTGCATCATAACATCACATCTTATAATTTTATAAATTACTCCCCCTGTCCTATTTATAAGTAAAATTTTGTTTTTTAAATTCATTCAAAAGACAATGTATTTGTCTAGATACATTAGTTATTCAATGTATCTAAAAGTTAATTTTTATTTTTTATAAATAAGACCAGAGAGTACTTTTTCCATTTAATATTATATCATGACTTGCCGTATGTAAATTTCATATTGATGGAACTTTTGTGGACCACTCTACAATTAAATGAAATTGACAATTTATGTTTGAAAAAGTATGTACATAATCTATAGGTTGGAAATTGTCAAATGCATTAAATCCTTAATCAATTATATAACGTACCAAAGTTCTCAATGACAGCTTCTCATGAAGAACATCCACGTCTATAAAAGTCCCGTAACTAGTCAAATCATTATCTTTATTCAAAGATGACCTGTTAATTAAAAAAATGCATTTTTATAAGATAGAGTTGAAACTCAATTTTGAATATAAAATAACTAGAGGGTTAAGGACAAACCTGCTTTGGTCACTACAAAAGAGGACCAAGTTTTTGTTTTGGAATCTGAATATTCTAAAGAACACTGATGTGAACTCTTGTAACCCCTTTGAAGCAAAAACTAACAAACCAAAAGGTCCTAAACCACTTTTTACTGATGTACCCTTTTGGCTACACAGAATTTGAGGGTCTGTCCATTTCTCCAAAACTTCAGCCTCTCTAATGTTATTCTTATTCACTTCAAATGATATTTCAACATCAGCCTGCATAAGTTAAATAACCAATTAATTAATCTAATTTTTAAAAAAAATCATAATCATCTATATACTCTGCGGTCACTATTATAAACAAAAATTTACTTTTTAAATTCATCGAATAACAAATATATTATATAGACTAGATAGATGCCATATACTATCAATTATTACTCATGTCATGTAGTTATTGTAGTAATTAAGAAAGCATGGCTTACTTGTGATGCTGTGACACCATTAATTTGCAGAAGTTCAGCTCCCTTGAGAAGTTTGGTGGGCAAGTTGACATGATTTACTCGCAGCTTCTCAATTTCTACAACTGGCCACTGTACCAACTGTTTTCCTGACTCATGTAACCAAATAGTCCTTGGAATTGTCTGCAAATACATGTGAATTATTGCTCAAATTCTAACATACATCAATTTAAGATATTAAATTCAACAATTTTATAAATAGTTAATATTAGTTTTTGATTTAGTTAGTAGATACTCCCTCCGTTCCTTTTTAAGTGTCATTTTAGTAAAAAGCTCTTCAACCAAGATAGTGGATTGTTAGAGTTACTTTTCCTATCATACCCTTATTTATTTTTCTCTTTCCAAATAAATTCATTCATACATTCTCTTTTTCCAATAAAAAATTAAAAAATGTGAGGTGGAGTTATTGAGAAAATAAGGGTATAATTGACAAATTACAACATTAAATTATAAAACGACATTTAAATAGGAACAAAAAAATTCTTCTAAAACGACACTTAAAAAGGAACAGAGGGAGTATTCATTAATCATCTAGTAGTTAATTTTTTTTTGTGCTGTAAATGTAATAACCACAAAAACTCACCTATACAATTGTAAGATTTTAGGTTCAAATTTGAAATAAAAATATTTAATTCAATTTAATAATATTAATATTTGTTGATTTAGTTAGGCTTTTCAAATATCTAGTATTAAACTTTATTATTAATTATAATTTTTTTCTTAAAATTGTTATCAACCTTGTTAACATTAATATTAGTGTATAATTAAATATAAATAAATATTGTAGTTAGAGATTAAACTCTAGGACTTTTTCTTTTATGAGAAACACACTTTTATATAAGAAACATACCACATATTCACTTAAAATCTTAAGCAGATAGATATGTGAATTCTTCCACTTATAAATGCTCAATTTCCACATTACTAACTAATGTGAAACTTCTTTACACTACTCACATTTGTAATTCTTTTTCAACACTCTGAACAATCATGTTATGTCTATTTAACTTGATTATTAGTTGAGATATCACTCTTATCTCTAATAGCTATAAAATTAAATGTTAATATTTAAATGTTTCTAGTCAACTTTATTATTATTTAAAAAATATATATGTCGATCCTATTCTCATGCCATGATCTTAGCTGGTTCATGTTATGTTAAACTTAAACCATATAGTTTATTAATCATAACAAAACCATGCCCGATAAAATAAATTTATTATAAATTATTAAGTCAAAAGTCAATGGTCAAGACTATATTATATTTTTCATCCAACACTTATCTTAATTTCATAAAATTAAATAAAAAACCAATAAAAAATATAAAATAACAAAATTATTAAAACAAACTCACATGAATTCCAGACCATCCTTTCTTGATATCATCAGCAACACTTGAAGATTCATTAACCCAACCAAGCAAAACCCTTCTATTCTTCCCATAATCAAAGAAAGTTTTCGAAGCATAATATTTCCCATAATCATATCTAAAAACCTCCTCAATCTCCACCTCTTCAAAACCTCTATCAGGGACAAACCTGTCTTTGTCCTCATCATAACTCCCAATTAAATAATAATCATGTTTCTTGTCATCCAAGCTAACCTTAAGAACATGTCTAACAGAATCATCACTCAACGACGTATCAACTCCCTTAATCCCATTTTTCAACACCGGAAAAAAATCAGGACACTCCCACATTCCTGTACCCTTAGCTGAATGCAAAGGGTGCTTAGATTTTTTCCATTCAACAAAATCTTTACTCTTATACAAAATTGCAATCCCTCTTGTTCTTCTTTTGCTTCCAACAAGAACCCTCCATTTTCCATCTTTTCCTAACCAACCAGTAGTCGGATCTCTGAACGAACTAGAATTGATTTTATTCTCATTAGTTGGTTCCATTAATGGATTTTGTGGTGACTTAATCCATTCCCTAAGAAAACTGTCAGAGAAATCTTTAGGGTATGCTAAATTTTGAACTTGGTGGTTCAGTTTGTTGATTCCAGTGTATAGTATTGCTGGTTTGTTACCATGAAGGATTGTGGTTGATCCTGACCAACAACCGTTTATATCCGACGGCTGAGATGGAAAGATGGCTGAATCTAGTGGGGTCCAGTTAATAAGATCAGTTGAAATGGAATGTGCCCATACTATATTCCCCCATTGTGCACCTTTAGGGTTGTATTGATAGAATAAATGATAAACTCCTTTGTAAAGCAATGGACCTAAAAAAATCACAAAAGACAATATTTCATTTTTAGTAGACAACACTATAATAATTTGGCATCTTGATACCGATAATAATTTAAAAAAATAAGTAAATTAAATATAATTATATGTGTCAGTGTTATATTGATATAAAACTCTGATACATGTCAATGAATTATTAATAATATATTGGACATCTGACCTACCTTATTCTTATTTGTATAGTTTTTAAAATCAATAAAAATTGTAATCATCTTCTATGAATGGCAACATTTCTTTTGGCCTAACTGTTTACTTTATTTTTATTATTGTTGTTCAAATGTCATTTTCCTATTGATTTGGCATGTGATTTGCTTATAGATGATGCAGGTTATATATTGCTATATATGTGATGATATCTTTTAAAGCTTTGGAACTGCCGTTTGAAGTATTATTTTTGAACATTTCAACATTTTGGGCTTTGACTAAATTTTATTAAAATTAATAAGAAATTAATCATATTTTTAATTAATTTCACAAATAGTTAGAGATGATCTTTGAAACTTTGAAATACACATACATTAATACACCAATGACAAATTTGAAGTGTATAATCTATGATCTATGTAGTGCATAACAACATGAATGATGATAATATGATGGAATTAATATTAAAAGAAACTATTTGCATAAAAATGTACTATTATTAATTAAGAGGGATTCATAAAAGAATTGAACTAACCATTAGGATCTGCAAATCCACACATCCATTAAAGCATAACATGTCAAAGAACAAGAACCAAAAACCAAAAGAAGAATCTGTTAGAGATGTAAAATATTTAACTCCAAAAGAAAAATACAAAAGATCAAATAAGAGCATATTAATTACCATTTATCCAATTCTTTGGAGGTTGAAAATGATAACCAGTTCTATAAGGTTGATTTGTAGAATACTCATCAGAAGATAAACTTTGAAGTTCTCTATGAACATGGTGAGTAGCTTCAATAGGAAGAACACCATTAACATAAATGAAAGTAAAGAGAGGTAATAGCCAAATTGTAGAGAGTATAGTCATGGTGGCAAATGGCAATGAATAGTTATGTTGAAATGTGGAGAAAATTACAAGGCCATGGTATATATTTATATACAGAGAATAGAAAAATGTTGTGGGGCTATGGTTGAATCTTGTGACCAATGGAAAAGGGTATGTATTACTCAATGTGTATTATAATATAAGAAGTGATTTTTTTAATACATAGGCAGCTATATTGATCATGTGAAAGAAGCAACCAAGAAAGTGTGTAGTCTTAATTGTCAAAGGCAAGGCAGTATTTAATTATTTTTGGGGTACAATAAGCAATACTTAATGTAATTTAAATCCATGTTGAAAGATATACCTATAATTTTTATTTGAAGGTTGTTCATTTTACAAAATTACTCTAAACCAAAAAAAAAAAAAAAACTAAACTAAAAGAAAATATAAATTATTGTATGGTACTTTTTAATTTTGATTGTAATATTATTTACATATACTATATTAAAAATATACTAATTTTGTTTCTTTAAAAATATATCTACAGTATTTTAATTATTTATTATCTGAACTCACGTTTTTATCTCTTTTTAGTAAATAGTTAAGAATAATATTAACAAAGTTATAATTAATAATATTGTTTTAATTAAACTTTTTTAAAGTGACATATTAAAATATTTTTTCTTCATAAAACAACTTAAAAATTAATGAAACAAGTATCATCTTTAAAATGATTAAAAGATGGATTCTCATAATTTTTACAAACTTTTCGGTTATTTAAGGGTTTTTTTGCAAGTTGATTTTCAGAGAATTTTGATGAGAAAGACCTTAGAAAACTAAATTAATATTTTGATACATATATATTTAAAAATTAAAAAAAAATATAATACTAAATTGTTTTTTTTTAAAATTTACAATATCAAAATATAAATATAATTAAACATGATCTTCCAAAACATGATCTTAAAATAGAGACAAATATAAAAATGTTATTGAAAGGGGCCGAATCTTTAAAAAAAAATAAAAAATAGTTATAAATTATATAAGTAAAATGGCTATATATAATGTTTGTTAAAAAAATTTGGTAATGCTATTCTACTTACTAAACTAATAAATGGTGGCAACCCCTTATGGTGTACGATTCTTACAGGTTTATAAAGATGTTGTGATATTAGAGCAACATAGGGACGATGAGAAATTTTGTATATGGTATTTTTATAATGAACTGACGGTCTCTCTCAACTTTAGGTTTGAGATATTTATAGAAATATCTTGTGCCGAATCTTAGACTCCAAAGAAGCAGTAACAACATTTATTTTTCTCAAACGTGTGGGTGTGAATAGTTACTTCCATATCATTCTAGAAAACACGACTTTCTCTTTTTGACTTCCTCTCCTATACTGTTATAGATAATGACACACCATTCCCCACATTTTCATAAATGGATGAGTAACCCAAGCAACGAGCGACATGTCTAGGAAATAGGCGCACATTCCCGCAAACGGACACTCATACAAAACGCGCAAACAACAACACCAAGGTTACAACAAATTCATATACACCGTTGGAATAGGTTAAAATTCTTGCGCTCAGTGAATATATGGAAATATAAACAGTTATTTAATGACGATTTCCCTATAAAACCGTGGTAACAAATTATGCGTAGCAAGTTTCGATTCCCATCAACTATTTTTCTTCTTCTAATTTTTAGAGTACATTAAACGTGGGTCACTTAAGTCCATTATTTAAAACATAAATTGAAAATAATTTAACAACGGTGGACTCAACCAACCGTTGTTAGAGGATTGAAACTTCCACTACAATTGTGTTGTCCAACCGCGATTAAAGGGGTTTCTGAAAAATTAAAACTAAACGTATTCACTTCTTTCATAAGACGCCATAGGCGAACAAGCGAACGAGAGACGACAACGGTGGCGTAAGATTCATTTCTAGCTCAAATCCTCACCCTTTACGTTCATTTGAATAGCAAATCTTCAACATCTTCATTCCTTACGTGCATAAGATTCTTCAGCTTCGAAGTACGATACTCTTCATCTTCGAATTTCATTCCTTTTTTTGGGTTTATGTCGCGTTCTTAATATTTCGTTCACGTTGTATATGCTCAAGTCAGTATGAGAGTTCATTTTTCATATGCTTTAGATTTAGATTTGCATATGCATATGCTTTAGGTTTAGGATTAGATTTTGGTGTGTCATTCACATTATTATTCGTGTATAAATTTCAGAAGTTGTTATGGATCGTAGTTGGATGAAAGCCGATAGATTAGGTCCAGTTTATAAAAAATAATGGTATTTTTTATTGTCCTTGTGCAGTTTGCGCGAATATCAATAAAGGTACAAAAGAAGATATATTTCATCATCTTTATTGAGATGATATATGTCACGAAACCTTAGGATTGAGCTTGCCACCAATGGAATGAACCCCTTTTGTAATATGAGCATTAATCATTCTTCGTGGCCTGTTCTTCTCACTATTTATAACCTATCTCCTTGGTTGTGCACGAAGCGCAAGTATATATTGTTAAGTATGATGATTTATGGACCATGGCAACCTGGTAACGACATAGATGTTTATCTAAGTTCGTTTATTGAATATTTACGACTCTCGTGGGATGAAAGTGTTAAATTTGATGATGCATATTCTGGAGAAAAATTTAAGATTCGTGCAATGTTATTTTGCATAATCAACGACTTTCCTGCTTACGGTAACTTGGCGAGATATAGTTTCAAAGGACATAGAGCGTATCATATATGTGAAGAAGATACTTGTTATCACCAACTTGAGTTTGCAAAAAGATCGTTTACCTAGGGCATCAAAAATTTCAAAAACTCGGTCATCCTTATCGTAGATTGCATAAGGCTTTTAATGGAGATAAAAAGTTTGAAGAGGCTCCTGAACCTTTAACCGGGGATGAAGTCTATCAACGAAAGGAACACATTAATGTTGTCTTTGGGAAGAGAGAAAAAGAAAAAAAGGCCAGTTGAGAAAAATATATGGAAAAAGATGTCTATCTTCTTTGATCTTTCATATTGGTCAAGTCTTGATATTAGACATTGTCTTGATGTGATGCTTGTGGAGAAAAATGTGTGTGATAGTTCGATTGGCACACTTCTAAACATTCCAGGCAAGACTAAAGATAGTAAGACTTCCCGTCTTAACATGGAGGCGATGGGTATATGAAAACAGTCGGCTCTAATAGAGAAAGGAAAAAGAACTTATTTGCATCCAGCATGTCACACTCTATCTAAAAAGGAAAAGAAAATTTTCTGCGAGTGTTTGCATGGTATTAAAGTTCCTCAAGGTTACTCATCAAACATCAAAAAATTTGTATCAATGAAAGATCTCAAGTTAATTGGTTTAAAATCTCATGATTTTCATGTATTGATGCAACAACTTCTACCAGTGGATATCCGTGGGATCCTGTCAAAAAAATGTGAGAGTAACTATAACGAGATTGTGCTTATTCTTCAATGCCACATATAATCAAGTTCTTGATTTCAAAATATTAGATGAATTAGAAGATGAGGCTGCCATAGTCTTATGTCAATCGAAGATGTATTTTCCTCCATCATTTTTTGACATTATAGTTCACTTAAGCTTTGATTGTTGAAAGGTACATCACAAAAGGAGCTGTTAAGTTTTGTATAAACTATTTGTCGGAAGCAGATTCTATAGTAATTCCAAAGTCTCGTCATGCTGACACGGACGAAAGAGATATTCAAGGTCTAAATGTTAAATCAATGGCTGGGGATGTAGTTATTCAAGCACATTTCTATATATTGAATAATATAGATGAAGTTCAACCTTTGATAGATACTCACAAAAGAATTTTGAGGAAAATATATTCCTGAATGAGTGACAAGTTATTGTTGATAGAGCATAACAAGAAATTCATAGATTGGTTTAATGAAAATGTATCTAATGATCGTAGTGCATCCGATATACTTAAATGGTTGTCGTACGAACCAAAATTTTGCGTCATAACTTGGACTGCATATGACATTAGTCATTATACCTTTTATACAAAATCAAAAGATGATTGTTGTACAATGCAAAATAGCGGGGTTATGGTTGAAGTAGAATCGATGTATTTCTCTAGTTCGAAAGATAAGAACTATGTATTGGCAACTACCACGTTCTATGGTGTCATTGATGAGATTTTAGAGATTGATTATGTTATTTTCAAAGTGGATTTATTTAAAAGCAAGTGAGTTCCCAATAATAGTAATGGTGTACACATTGATTACTTAGGATTCGCCCGCGTCGATCTTGGCAAGACATCTTTTATGACCAAACCATTCATCATGGTTTCTCAAGCAAAACAAGTTTTCTATGTTACCGATCCTTCGGACATATCAGAGAAATGGTCAATCGTTCTCCAAGGAAACACATTCCTCTTAGTGATGAGAGTCTTGATATTTCGTCCACACCTTCTTACACAATACAAGTTCCTACCTCATATGACGAAGTTGATGGAGATGATGTGCATGCTATTCAAATCAATCATGAAGAAGGCATATGGGAAAATTAACAAGTAATCTATTCTTTATTCATAATATATTAATTATATGTTATAATTTCTAAGTATTTTTACTAACAAGTATAATTATTTGAAATCATAAGTCTTTAGAGTCAAGATACCAAGAGTCAAGAAACCAAAATACCAAGATACAATTGTGTGATGTTATGTAATGTGTAAATTGTAGGTTGTTTGTTCTGATAAATTGTAGGATATATGTATGTTCTGATACAATTGAATATAATAAATTACGTGATATCATGAATATGATATAATAATAATAATAATAATTATTATTATTATTATTATTATTATTATTATTATAACTTTATTTCAAACATGACTTGTTTTTTCTGTTGTGATTTGATGAACAATAATACATGTTCAAAAAATGGGAAAATTATAAAAGCGGGATAAAATTAGTTGATTATGCAGAAAATTTAACAACAGTTATATATCATATATGTTATAGTATCTCACGCGCTTCGCAGAAAAATATAAATAACAAAACGCCGCAGCTGGGAATCGAAACTAGGACCTTTATTTTATTACAACGGCCCTTAGTAACAACCGTTGTAATATGACTTTTATTTTATCAAGTCATACATACACATATACACATATAAACATAACTTTGTGTTTAGTCATTCATACATAACCAAATAACAATGTCAATGAGTACATGTTACAACACCATTTCAACACCAAATAATAAAAGAACTCAAATAACAATGTGTGTTTCAAAGTACGCATCACCTAGACCAAAAATAGGCTATCCATCATACAACATAATAAAGAAATACTTCAATCTTATACTAGACCTTAAAAGCAGAACAACTTCTCCCAAGACAGCAAGAAAGCAGCTCATGCTACTAGAAAATTCAGTTACATGAACACCCAACTCTTCCATTAAAATCTTGGTATCCAAGTATCCTCCATTAGAACTCCTTACATATCATAATCGAGGTTAATATTCAAAAACAAATGAAAAGATTTAAAAAGAATGAACAAGATCTAAAAAACACAATTCATTTTCAAACACATCTACTAATCAAAATTAATATCAGAAAGTCCCTCATTTAGTCATGGGATCAGAGTCATTTTTAAAAATGTTAAATATATTAACATAATGTGGTTCAATTCGGTTTACAAAATACAAACTTAAATCAAAACAAACGCGCACGTTTCTGTTAAAAATTAATTTAAACTCATCCGAACCAACATACAATTTTTTTTAGTTTTTGATTTAGTTTAATTCGATTAACAATTTTTTATTAGACCATTTTAATTTTAAACACCTTTAATTTTGAACAAAATAAAATAATAATATACATGTAGTTAGGGTCGTAACCTTAGACTTATTTATTTTAATTAATAAAAATAATAATTAATAAAATTACAATTGTTAAAATTTGATCTATTTTATTTTTCTATTTTTAGTTTGTTAGATATTTTAGTTTGTTACAATTAATTTACATAATTCTGTTGGACCACTGCTATGTATATAAAGTGGTACACCTATTGTACAAATTAAGATTGAAATGATAAAATTCTTTTTTTTATTCAATTTTTCTTTTAACATGCTGAGAATAATAGTCAAAATGACTATATATATGTCAAGCTATATAAAGTAGAATTCATCGTGTTCCACTAAAATTAAAGATAATTACATGTCAATTTATACGGGTGGGAAAAAGTGTGAGAGGTGTTGAGAAACAAATGTGACTTTTAAGTCTCATATTATTTAAAAAAGTAAAACTTGAATATTTTATAAGTAAAAATTCCATATATTTATCACCTTAAACATTTGAGTGAATATGTAATGTCTCTTATTTATTTGCGTGATTTTATGACCTTTAGATGAATATTTGACCAAATGTGAATATTGATTCTTTTGATGATTCAAGAGTGGTATTAGAACCTAGTTCGAGTAAGAAGTCAGTTTCTTGAATCGAAAGTTTTCCTGATCTAATGATGATCAAACAAGATATTCCAGTAAATAAGTCTTTGACTCAATTTAAAAAATTACAATTTAATAATAATTTTATTGTTAGAGATCTCATCATAATAAAAGTGACATTTTCTTCAAACCGATATCTCTTAATGAACTTTCATATTCAACGAATTGAACCAATTTTTACCAGCTGATTTAATAAAATTCTAATCCATTTATCTCAAAGGACTTTCGTATTCAACTAACCTATCCTTTTATTTTATTTTTTAAAAATCAAATAAGTTTCGTACATTGCTTGTTTATTGGTCAACCCACAATTCAAATAAGAAGTAGAAAAGCCACAAGCGGATACGTGTGAAGTTAGTGATCAAGAATTAAGAACAACATCAAAACTTGGACTTATCCTTAAAACGTGGCTACCTCACGTTATAGAATTAATGAAACATGAATACCATGCCAAAAAGGTAACAACATCACAAAGGAGGATCATCACTTTTTTCCTTTTCAATAAGTGCTTATGCGGAATCACTTTTAAAAAACTAAATTGTGGCGTATAGTATCCGATTCATAGTAGTACTAATGTTTTGTTCTTATCCATTATAGATAATGATGTATAGATTTTGTGGGTCACTACTTCCAACTCTCTTTTTGAACATATACAATACAATTGTGTTCTTCCACTAGTTCACTCCATGTATATTCTCGTGACTTTAGGAGCCAAAAGAACAAAGGTTTTTCGTGACTTAGATTTAACTTATCCATTTGTTTCCACAATCTTAACAGATTTTGTTTCAACATTTTAATCAATGTTATTTTTATATAAATATATACTTTTAGTATTTAAAATAATCTCTAAAATATAAATAAAGTCTAAAAGTAAATTATGTAATACTACTAAACTTGATAGTATGTGGTTTTGTAAGAATTAAAAAATCTTTAATTTTAAATTAAATTGTGCAAATCTTTGAGATGGAGATATATTTAATTTAGTAGTTATGTGACAATTTAATTATTTAGATTTAGTCGTCATTTTTATTAGATTAGGATGTTTTATATTGAAATTGTGGTCGTTAGTGTTGAATTTGTGCAAGGAGTAATATTGGTTAGGTTAGAAGAAAATATTACTCTTGGTTGCATAACTTAAGAACATCAACTTGTCAATAGCAAAACAACTATGAATGGGTGGAGTTAATCTAGAGCTAGCTGACAGATTCATTTGTTATTCATCAAAAAAAAAAGTTGCTCAATTCATCACACACATAATCATAAACCACTCTTTGAAAATCATAAAATGTATTTTTGTAAGATTTAGAAATTAGAATACGAATGCATCTATTTTACAATAAAAAAATATTTCATCAGAGAAACACTTCAATTTTCTTCAAAATTAATTAAAATTTTAATCTTCGAATATACCTATTTAAAATTTAGATTTCAAATTATGAAAAAACCAACACATTTGTGTTGCTTAAACATGTATGTATGTGTATCATTGAGGGACACGTGAGTCTAAATATTAAAATTTTAATTTTTTAATTCATAAATATGTGTTTATTTCACAACTCAGGGGAGATTCAGGATTTTAAAACCGTGAGTGACTGATCCGCTGTCGCGCGCGGGTCAAAAACGAGTATTTTGTAAAACTGTAGTACGACGGTAAGGTGACTCGAATATCGTCTCTCAAGGACTCTTAATTATTACTAACTGAAATCGAATTGGGGGGGGGGGGGTTGGTTTGGTTCGATTTTAAGAAGAAAAGTGCTTAAAATAAGTGATTCTGAAATAAGCTGTTTTGAAAATAAGTGATTATGGAGTTAAGCTAATCTGCTGTTTCGGTTCCTATCTATCATCGATTACTACAATATCACTGTCCTAAGCGGAATCTATTCATATTTGATCATAACAACAATCCACAAGCGAGATAGAAATTATAAGAATTATGTTTCTCTTTTCACCGAATTAAGCAAACGGTTAATAAAATCAGCGGATTAACGGATTAAGCAAACGATAATACGCATTCGATTGTAGGAAAACATAAATCAATCAAATTAACAAAACTATATATGATGATTTGAATTAAGCAAACAAACAACATAAACAGAATTGATATGAATAGAAAATGAATTGCGAAATTGTATAAACCTCAAGTTTGGAATCCGAATTACAGCAGATTAACTCAATAGGGATTAGTTCGCCATGGGATCGTACAAGCCTCTCAAAATTTCGTGAATGGAAGATAGCTTGAACAGTGTCGCGGCTGCTACCCTAAGGGGAGAGAGAACGACCCGTTTTACAATCCAACTGGGTCAAAAATACGACCCAGGCCCAAAACTAATTGACCCGAAACTTAACTAAAACTAGTGCTGCAACTTCAACGAATATTCTGGCCCTTCTACAGTCCGATTCTGACTTCGACTCCAACATAAGAATTGTAGCTCTTTCTCTTAGCTTTCCGGTGATTATTAGAACGCCTCAATCGGACTCCTGGAACTCCAGATATGATCGTTTCCGTGCAGACTGTTAATGCTGAAAAATTAATACGAAAAACAAATAAGTGCAAAAATAAAATAAAATATAAAAACATATTAAAACATAAAAATAAATAAAACAAACCGAAGAAATGCTTGAGTACAAACATGGAAGAACGTGCATTAAAATGCACTGATCAGTGACCCTGAGGACAATATGTTACACCTTAGACAAGTTTCTATTTATTTTTTTTTAAAATAAATTTTATATTTTAAGTTATTTACAAAATATACATAATTGTTGTTCAATTAAATCGTACACGTTTGTCATTCATTTAAAAGACCAAATATTAAGTCAAAATGGTGGTAAACCGTACACCATGCATAATACAAAATACAAAGAACTATGATACAAATATTCAAAATACAAAATAAAAGTCAACTATTACATATATCTGACCCTCATTTTCTCATCGGCCTTTTGTATTGCAACACATATCGTGTATATATTATCATAGTATTTATAGTATCCCCAGGAGGATTATCTTTCACAAACTCTCATCTATCTATATGGCCGCTCTCCTAATAGCCACAATACAATTACTCTTCGATAGTACATCAATAACATGGTTCGTCCTAGCCTGATCCTCTTCTAATATCTCATGATGAAATTGCCTAGGTGGCACTCTATAAAATTATTGAATGTAATCATATATTGTACTCCATGTATGAGGAATGATTATAGAACTCTTAAAACATCTCATCAACATCTCTACGGAGGATAGTGGGAGGAGAAGCAATGTAGGGGGACTCTAGGATTACCCTGCATATGCTCGAACTCCCATGTGACTCGCTAAAGTAGACGTGAGTACATAAGTCGAGACCCATAAACCATCCATCAAGAGTACAGGGATATCAGATCTAACGGGTCTATCTGACGATGATTGTCGTATAACATGAAGCAGCCAACAGGGTTGAAAATGAGTTGAGTCAAATTCGCCTCATCTCAGCTCAACTCGATAAGAATTGATTCATCTTAAAACACGACTCGAGTTTGACACAAATTTTTTTTAAGCTCAAACTCGACAAATTCACAAACAACTGAATTCAACTCGTTAAGTTCATCTTATTAGGTTCCACTCATTTGCTTCATAGACTTATAAGGCGTTTTTTTTTAAAATCTAATTTTTTTAAAATATTTGACACTTTAAATTAATATTTTTTTTATAAAATATTAAAATTAGATAAAAATGATAAGATTGGAAGAAATAAGAGGGTTAGGATTTGAAGTAAACTTTTAAAACCTTCCATTTGGTCCAGTGCAAAGCAAGGAAATGGGAAATATCTTTGAAAATTCTTCTTGGTGCCTTGGAGATGGTAAATCCATTAGTTTATGGTATGATAATTGGTGTGGTACTCCTTTCTCTCTCGATGATGATTTTTCGATTGCTTTTGTCGATCAATCAGTCATCTTTATTATTGTTAATGGTTCTTGGGACTTCTCTCTGTCTACCTCCATCATTCCTCCCGCTATTATGGCGTGCATTAGGAATTGTCGCATCCCTTTTGATTTTCGCGATGAAACAGATAAGAGATGTTGGAAACAGACTCTACAATGGTAGTTAAAGCTTTCAAGCTTTCGTATAGTGTGCCTTGGGTGACTCGTAATGCATGGCTTAACTGTTTTTTTTAGTCTCTCGGAGGAATTTTGTCGTTTCTCATATTTTTAGAGAGGAGAATAGTTGTGCAGATGCCCTTGCTAATCTAAGCTTAACTTTGACTGATAATACTATTCTTACTTCCATTCCTTTACTTCCATTCCTTTATTAAGTAAACTTTAGGATATGTTAAAATCTATTCTTTTCTTTCTCTTTGACTGATATGTTACTAATAGGTTGAAAGGATATGTTGAAAAGATAATTTATATGTTGAAAAATCATTAATCATTATTTTTTAGGGTAGATTTTGTAAAGAATATATTAAATTATTTTATCACATTAATTATCTATGTATTGAACATATTAACCAAAGTCACAAAGTCATGGATAATAGTAAAGTTACCCAAGCCATTTCCAAAAAACCTTCTCAACTCACGAGGTAGTATATTTTTTCACTTTACATCCAATAATTGATATTGTTTTACAATCCATCTACACCATTCATTCATCAGTAATGAGACATTATGAAATCTTGTTAAGTGTGATAGTATGACTTTATAAATCTTGGCGTGTGTATATGTGCATATCATTAATTGTTCTCTAATAGTAGCGGTCGTGTTAAGATTTTTGTGATTTCGGTCGCAACATTGGTTGTTATTGTCGTGGTGTGGTGTGAATTAACGACAATTTGTTCATTAACATATAAAATGGTAATAATGATATTGATGTGTAGCATCTGTCGAAACCATTTTATCACGGTCGTTTTCGCGATTGCATGCTATTTTTCATGTTTTCATTTTAGCATACTAGTTTTTCATCATTGCATACTGCAAATCCTAATTTAGGGTGAGAGGGTTATTTGTTATTCTTGTAACTTGTAATAATGATTTAAGAGAAAGAAAAGAATAGCAGTCATAACAAATCCTTATTGTTCTTTTTTTCTTTCCTATTATGTTCCCTATTATACTTTATTCTTGGCAAAATTTTCACAACAAATTGGTGCGGTGAGCATGGAGAAGATGCCTTCAACAAAGTATGAGATTGAAAAGTTCACCAGAGTGAACGATTTCGGGTTGTGGCGCTTGAAGATGAAAGCCTTACTAGTTCAGCAGGGTTGTTTGGAAGCGTTGAAGGGAGCGTTGGCTATGGACGCTGCATTAACAGAAAAAGAAAAGACGGTCATGATAGAGAAAGACCACATCGCAATTCTGTTGAGCCTTGGTGATAAGGTTCTTCGATAGGTATCAAAGGAGATGATGACATCAAGGTTATGGGTGAAACTTGAAATTTTTTACATGACCAAATCACTGGTAAATCGACTCTACCTGAAGTAAGCTTTGTATTCATTCAAGATGATTGAAGATAATGTGTTGGCTAAGCAGTTGGATATGTTCAACAAGCTGATTCTTGATCTTGAAAATATTGGTAAGAAGATTGATGATGAAGATCAAGCATTGTTACTTTTGTGCGCTTTGCCTCCATTACATGCTCACTTCAAAAAAACTCTCTTGAATGGAAGGGAATCCATGACCTTTGAAGAAATTCAATCAACTTTGTATTCTAAGGACTTGAATGAACCAAAGGAGCATAAACCTTCGACTGTTGGTGAAGGTTTGGCTGTTAAGAGAAAATTCTTACGAAAGGATGGTAAGTTTGACAAAAAGAAGGGAAAAAGTCAGCAAAAGTCTTACAGCGGCAAAGCATCTGGTATTCAATGTTATCATTGTAATAAGGAGGGCCACACAAGAAAGGTGTTTCCTGAACGCCAGAAAGATCATGGAGGTAAGGATAATGGAAATGCAACCATTGTTCAAGATGATTTCGAATCATCTGATGTTCTTGTGGTTTCAAGTAGTGACTCGAGTAAGAAGTGGATTATGGATTCAGGCTGCACTTGGCACGTGACTCCAAATAAAGACTTGTTCAAGAAATTATGTGATCAAGATGGTGGATCCATATTGCTGGGAAACAACAAAGCTTGCAAGATTGCAGGTGTTGGATATGTGAGATTCAAGCTCCATGATGAGTCAATAAGGTTGTTGACTGAAATCAGGTATGTTCCTGATTTGAAGAGAAATTTGATTTCTCTTGGTGAGTTCGACAAGAAATGATATGTTTTCCAAGGAGAGAAAAGTAGTCATGAAGGGGTCGAAGGAAGTCATGAGAGGCATGAAGAAACAAGGCTTGTATACCCTTGAGGCTGAAGTTGTAAGTGGTTCGACAAATGTTGCATCCACGAAACCTTTGTCGAAAAAAGAAATTTGGAACATGAGATTAGACCATGTTAATGAAACGGGTCTGGTCGAATTGGGAAAACAAAATCTGCTTGGTGGAGACAAAGTCGAAATGCTGAAGTTTTTTGAACCGTGTGTACTTGGAAAATCTTGCAGAATGAAGTTCAACAAAGGCAAACAAAGAACACATGGATCCCTTGGTTACATGCTAATATCTAGGGGCCTGCAAGGTGTCCATCTCATTCAGGAGCGAGGTATTTTCTATCCATGGTAGATGATTATTCTAGAAAATTATGCGTATTCATCCAAAAGACTAAAGGTGAAACTTTTGAGATATTTAAAAGTTGGAAGACTCTGGTCGAAAATCAAACTGGCAGAAAGTTCAAGAGGTTAAGAACCAATAAAGACCTTGACTTTTGCAATGATGTGTCATACCCCAAATTTGTCCTACCCTTTCAATTTTATCTGGCTTAGGCTCATGCATTTCATAGTCTCATGTACATACCTCCCATTAGGTCATTTACATAACTCATGCATTCATTAATCAATAACTTGGCATTGGGATCAAGGATTTTGAAATCCTAGAGCTTCATATTAAGTTTGAGGCGTTCATGGCAACTAAAGTCTTATCCTTCTGATGTTTCCAGCGGTAAAGTGGGGGATCAGGGTTTATTTCCCTATGGTTGACCAAAGGTAAAGTTTTCACCTGTTGTGTCTGGGCTTGAGGAAGCTTCTAACTAAGGATCGTCGAATTAGGTTTTGAGATCATTGATAAACCATGGTGCAAAAGGATGAACTTGAAGATCGCATTGTACTCAGAGAGTCATTCGTGCATTGGTTGCGTGATACGCAAGTTTGGTTTGAATTGGTTAGCATTGAGTTAAAGGGTTCATTAAAGATCAGGTTGATTGGAATTGCTCATTGATATATGGAGTGGATTTGAGTTCAAAGACGATTAAGGTTCTTAAGTAGTTGCATGGGATTATTGATGAAAGTTGCAAAATTCAAGTTCTTCATAATGTTATTGCAATTATTTACCATTAATCCAAGATCTACCCATTTCATGAGTCATTGGTGCTAGAGATCCAAGTTGGGAAAAGGAATGGAAGATTTAATTTGGAAAGTACTATGAATTCAATATTCCTAAATAGGAAAGAAGCATGATTCAAGGTTGTTAATGCAAATCCATTCAAAGTTTTCAAGAATCAATTCAACAATACAAGTCGGTGAAGGTGTGCGTATGGTTCATTCGGAAGACAAGGTACTTAAAGTTTAAAACATTCATCTTGGGTTCATCCATTATCATCAACCAAAATCTCAAATATACATTTCAAATTTCCGCAAGATCCATTACAAAATCCAAAAAAACCATTACACTTACTACCAAAGTCTATCAAAACCAAATTTGGATAAAAAGCTAGGTCCATTATCATTCAAACTCCATTACAAAAATAATACAAAAATCTACAGGAGAACCTATTCCCTCTAGTTTTCTATGTCTTCATTCAACTTCACCCTGACTTCGCCTTTTGCTTTACTATAAAGATCTCCATGACTCCATCTTGAGTTATTCATCCCAAAGTCCTTCCCATGTCATTCATAAAGCCAAAGAACAGTCCCTGCATCAAGACAAAACCAATACAGAATTCACATCAGCACAGAGGTGGAATAACAGTGTTCAAATTCCTAAACCAAACAGCCCCACATATTAACATCCAGCCATACAATTTCACATCAAAATCAAATTCAAAACCAATCCCAATACTTATGCAAAACAACCCAAGTCCATGACTGAACCTGAAACCGATCCCTGCACCATATAAAACCAACAAAACCAGCTGCATAAACACAAATTAACCTGCTGCCATATATACATATTAACCTCATATTTCCCATTCAAAATAAAAACCATTTACAAACAGCAAAAACAGAATTTCTCACTGATCCATAACTTACTAGCCACACTCCTAACCTTCATTTTTTCCTAACTGTTCTAACAGAATCAAAACCTATTCATAACATTGTAACTAACTTCTAACAACCTAGCTTTCCTAACAGTTCATAACAGAAAGATAAGAGAAGTAAAAAACTAACCTTTAACTTCTATAAAATCCTCAGTCAGAAGCTTCTTCAGCTCTATATATACTTTCCCTCTTCCTTCACTCTCTCAATCTTGAACTCTCTCTTCAAAGCTTTCTTCACCATTCACTTCTCCACTTCTGGACTCACCACTTTCTCACCACCATTTTCACGATCTCAGAACCTCTCTCCCATCTTCATCTCTTCAATTCACCATAGAGTCCCTGGAGTCTTCACTTCACCATTTGGCACCTTCATCATCTTCATCGCTTCTTCAATCTTCATCACAAAATCACCATAATCCTCACTTCATCAATCTTCTTCATCATCCATATTCACCAACAGAAAAAGAAGAAAGATTTGTAACAGAATATCAGAGAAAGAGAGCGTAACAGAAAAATTGGAAACTCACCCTGGAATCCTCTTCTCTCCGTCTCAAACCTTCAAACTCCTCTGAACCTCGATAATCTTCAACCTTCAATCCATAATCGCATCTTCAATTCTTCCATATCAAGATTCCTCCAGTGGATTCACCACAAAATTCTGCAGAAAACATAGAAGAGGAAATCACAAACTCAATCGTTTAGAAATCATCACCAATCACCGATTCAGGACTTCGCTTCTTCCGTTCATACACTCTTCACTTTCTCGATTTCTCTTCAATTTCAGCATCTCCTTCCTTTTCATCTCCATCTGCGCAATAACAACTATTCAACATCATCATCTTCGTTCATTATTCAAACGCAACGACATCACATCTTCACCTGTATCAAGCAACAACATCAAAATAACGTTTCTCAGAGGAAATTGGGAATAAGAAAGAGAAGTTTATTCGGGATGTTAAGCAGGAAAAGAAGAAATTAGCGATCTAAGAAGATCACTGAGAGACGAGTAGAGAAAGTAGATCGGTGAGGAAAGAGAGAGTGAACCGGAGAGACGAAGGTCGATTGTCTGTTTGGTTTACAATGACGGAATGAAGCTCCGATTGGAAAGAGGTGACAAGTCGCCGCCGCGCCGATCGCCGGAGAAGGAGATGATGTACGTCGCCGTTTGTTCGTGACTGAGGGAGAAGAGAGCTCAAGAATCCCAATCGTCACACACACGTAACCCTAATCCCTTTTTGTTTTTCCAATTTAATGTGTTAATTAATTAGCATATGATTTGAATATTTAGTTAGTATAAAGTTTGGTGTTAATTAGATATAATTGAGATTAATTGATGGACTAACTGGATTAATGAATTTGATTGGCAATTAACAAAAATCTGAATACGAAATCTGAATTAATTGGATCAAGTGCTATGGGCCAAACAAAACGCTGTTCATCACTCCCTGGGGGCCCACACACCACCATTTTTGGCTGGACAAAAAAAACAAAGATTTAGATATCTCTTGGGCCTGATCGTTATTTTCACCCCCTGTCGGGCCCATCACCATTGTTGAACAAAATTCTGAAAACAAAAACAATACAGACGGGCCAACATCACCACGGGCCCTACGCCTGTTTCTAACCTCACCCACACAGTTCGATTTACACCCCCAGTTGCCATTTTAGTTCTTAATAGGAATTAGTTTTTTCTAGTTTTAATTCTACATTTTAGATAATAAAAACATGATAAAACCTTTAATAGTTTGTCAGTTTTTTTAGGTAATCTTTGACATTAAAAAAGGCTCATAAAAATAGTAGATCTTTTAGGTTAATTTTGACATTTGAGTTCTTTTATAAAAAACCATAAAAATAGTAGTTTTAGAGTTTCATTTCGCATTAATGCTTGAATCGTTTTTGTACTATTTCCATGTTCGTTTTGTATAATTTTTGTGTGACTTTGTTGCTTAGTTTTTGGCCTTATTTTAGGCCTATGTTGTTAATACCACTTGTATGCTTCTCTTACAATCTATCCCATGTTAACATTAGGATTTAGACTTGTATAGACAACTTAGATTAGAAATAGGCTTAGTTCCCGTTTGCATTCTTTTCCCTTTCAACTTTTAAAATACTTAATAAATATCGATGAAGATCATACCGTTACTATATTTCATAGTAGGAACGAAATGATTGGGGTGTAGGCCCCGATGTATGTTCTTTCCTACTTAGCGGAGAAGAAATGATTGAAGTGTGAAGCTTCGATGTATTTCTTAACCGTTGTTTAGAGAAACGATCGTGGTGTAGGCCTCGATGTGCATTCTCTAAATATTCACAAAAAACTCTTTTTGTATCTCCTTTACTTAGCGGAGAAGAAATGATTGAGGTATGAAACCTCGATGTATTTCTTAACCGTTATTTAGAGAAACGATTGTGGCGTAGGCCTCGATGTGCGTTCTCTAAATATGCAAAACAAAAATCTTTTTGGTATGATCTAAGTCACAAACAAATCTCCCTTAAAAAACACCAACCAAAAACACTTAAAAAACCTAATAAATGGTCAGATTTAAAACAAAGTAAGGAAGTGATGCGAAGCCTTGTAGTAGGTTCTCGTCATCATGGAATTACCCTTAAAAGATACAAACCAATTCTCTCTCTCTTCCCTCTTTTCTTAAGGGCAAGTTATCTCCGCTCCATTGCATCCTAGGTTGTCCCCTTATGCAAGAGCGCGAGCGTTAACTCCGCCCAACTAAAAAACACAAAAACAAACAGAAAATCGTGAGCCGAGCTACGGTAACTCTGATTCCTGAAAAGGATACGTAGGCAGCGGGGTAGGGCCCGTGCGAGTACAATTCTTTATTTTCCCTACATTTTGCATTCATTTCGCATTTAGACATAGACATAGTACACACCCTTTAGATAGAAACAAACATAGGTGGATACCATCGAGTACGATGGGCGTGAGGGGTGCTAGTACCTTCCCCTCGCGTAACCGACTCCCGTACCTTGATTCTCTGGTCGCAAGACCCTGTTCCTTCCTTTGTTAGGTTTTCTGATATTCCTTTCCCTTATGGGATAAATATATTGGTGGCGACTCTGTTCATTTTTCGCGAGCGTGCGACAGCTGGCGACTCTGCTGGGGATGTGATAGACCTGTTGCTGGTCCATCCATAGTGAGTCGATCCTAGCCTGCGTTTGTTTGTTTATTTACTGGGTGTTTGTTTGTTTTTATGTCTATACCTTGTATATATGTTTGCATGTTTATTTTTCTGCTTGCATATCATGTTTATTTCTGTTTGCACATCACGCATATGGATTATATTCTGTGTTCCTTGGGGTCTTCTGTTCTGTTTTGCAGGTTGGGTGGGATGATTCTATGAGGTAAAAGGCCCAATACACAGGCTATGAGTGCACTTTAGGTACCCTAGGATAGAGTGGGAGCATGGTTTGTCTCGAGGTGTACGTCTCGGGATGGATCATGTGACTACGAGCAGAGTAGTGGTTTCAAACGGAGGTATTATCGTCACCCGCATCCGCGCTGTGATGATGCTTACCTTCGGGCGGACCGTATACTGCGTTTCATGACCTTACCCTGACCTAGATTCACCTGTGAGTGGGGAGGGATATACATGACAGGTACTGTTGGTGACTATTGGTCTTCCTGGTATTCAAAAAGGTGTCGGACCTTTGATTCTGTGATATTTGACCTGTATCAGTTATTCAGAAGTTTGTACAGTGGTTACTAAGATTATATGGACCGAGGATCCCATGCTTTTGCATTGCATAACATCATTGCTTTGTCCACTCCATTTATGAAAGATCCTAAAGTCTATTTCCAAAAAAAAAAAGAAAAGAAAAGAAAAGATATGTAAAAGAAAAGGAAATAGAAAAGCAAAAAAGAAAGAAAAGATATTCTATACAAAAAAAGGAAGCTTTAATTCCAAAAAAAAGAAGAATGAAAGTGTGTGAAAAGACTTTAGGATCTCTCATAAATGAAACATGCATTCATACCATCATGCATTTCATGGCTCTTTCAAAGACTTATGGGACCATTTCTATTCAGATTCCAAGATCAACAACAGATTTGACTTCTCACCGCCACAACTCTGAGATCAACTATGGAACAACTCCGTGAGGAAATGGATGAGATGAAGGAACAAATGGGTCATCTTATGTTGGAGATGCGAGACTTGGTCCGTAATCAGGATGCACTAAAAGAGGAGAATAGTCAGTTGAAGACTCAATTGAGCTTGGTCATGGAAGTTCTGAAGACGGTATTAAGGAAGGAAGGTGATGTTGTTCCTGCTGCTGCAACAGAAGTTGTTGATTCCTTCTTCCCAATAGGATTCCTTTCCACTCATGGAATGCCTCAGGGAGCTCTCCCTCAATTTCAAGTGCCATTATCTCCACGTCAATCTGTTCATGTCCCTAGAATGAATCAAGGGGGCCAAATGCGTGGGAAAAAGCCTAAGATACCTCAGAGAGTTCTCAATCCTATCCCGTTGCCTTATGCTCAGTTACTTCCTCGCTTGCTGGAACTTCAGTTGATTGAGCTACGAGATTTGGCTACGCCTGAAAAGCTTCCCCCCAATTTTGATGCCAATGCTCGATGCGAGTTCCATTCTGGGGCACCTGGCCATGATACTGAGAATTGTAGAGCGCTGAAACATCAAATTCAAGATCTTATCGACTCAAAAGTAGTTTGGTTCATCCCCGAGGGTATGATTGTTCAAGGAAATAAGATTCCATATGTGGTGGAGGAAAAGGTTGATTCATACTTCTATGAAGGATCTACTTCAAATCAGAAGCATAATGCACCATCTTGGGTTCCAGATTTCCCACTTCATCAGTCTCCGTTTGTTTCACAGCCAGATCAAAAGAGGAAGACACCTGAACAGAATGGGTACTTGAATCATTGCCATCAACAGGTCCACAAATGCCAAGGAGACCACCAAGAAGAATTGACCCAATTCCTATGACCTACAGTCAGCTGCTTTCTCATTTGCTCGAGGATTCTTTGGTCCAACTAAGGGAGTTTAAGCCCCCTCCAACACCGATTCCTCAAGGATATGACTTAAATGCAAGGTGTGAGTACCATTCTGGGACGTCTGGACATTCAACTGAGGATTGTAATGTTTTGAAACACAAAGTCCAAGATCTCATTGATTCCAAAGCAATATCATTCACTCCAAATGGCCCGCACATAAATTGAGGAGTCATGAATGCCCGTATTCCAGAAAGTATCACAAAAAAAAGAAGAATAAGCCCAAATGGAGTCAAGGCTCCTCAACATTGGCAATCATCGTTTCATTTCCGTATTCTCACTTCAATATTCCCTATTTTGTTGAAGACTACTTCCTTGTCTGAGTTGGTTGGTATGATAATAATAAAAGCACCACAAATTCTCGAGTAACTTCGTCATAATCTTTTCCAAAAAAAGAAATCAAGAATGTTTTGTAGAAGCATCTCTCATTCTCAAGGTTCTTATGCTCAGTTGTATCCGTGGAGGTTGGTGTTTCAGTTGGTGTTTGAGTTCTCTTCGCAATAAATAGCTTCTCTAAGTTTGGTGACTACGCAAGGTTCCTCCATGTTTGATGGCAAATACTTCTTCAATGACTATGCTTGGGGCTCCCGCACGAGGGATAAGCAAGACGCACTCTTATCTTGAGCATTGCATCATTCGCATTGCTCGAATCCCTAAAAGCATTACAAATTCCTGGATGACTTCGTCAGAATCTTCTTCCGTGTGATAATCAAGAGTGTTCTTCACAATGCTTCTCATTCTCAAGGTTCTACTTCATATATCAGTTGCCTTTTCTCATGATCTCCTTCTCAGTGGCCTTGCTAGTTAACAGAGACAAGAAATATATGAGAAACAAATTGATGTGATTGCCTTGTGCTCATTCGTTTCCTTGTTTGTTGGAATCACAATTGGTTAAGATTCTAGTATTGGGTCTTCTTCACCACAAGTGGCTCTCTTGAGTTGATGATCATACAAGATTCTTCCCATTTATGATGGCGATTACTACTCTAGCAACTATGCTTGGGGCTCCCGCACGAGGGATAAGCAAGACGTACTCTCATCTTGGGCATTGCATCACTCGCATTGCTCGAATCCCTAAAGCAAGGCAAAAGTTTACGACTCGTGGGTGACTTCGTTGGAGTTCTCTTTTGGAGTAATCTGAAGTGTTTTGAAAGAGCTGCAGGAAGTATTCAAGATCAATAAGTCCAGACGGAGTCAAGTCTCCTCAACAATGGCATTCATCTAGTTTCTTTATTGCATTCTCATTTGTAATATTTCATTGTTTGTTTAAGCACTGATTGCATGTAAAAACTTGTTAATTTCTGAATGAAAATCATAATACATTGTTTATGTTTGTCTTGAAGAAATCCATTCGTTTTCACTCATATAATATTTTGGCATTACGATACCAACTTTACTAATCGCTTGCTTAGGCAAAAAGCTGAGGGAGAATGATGAAAAATAAAAATACAAAATCTCTAATCATGTGTTTTCGAATAAAACCCTACTGAGGATGTATAGGCATTATTTCAAATCCCCAAACACCGGAGATATAAGGGAGATAGACCCTCGATAACCCTTTGAGCCGTGAAGTAGGAGTTTCTTTTCTAATCATAAAAACCCTTATTTTAACCTTGGGGCAGGGTAGTGTTCATTTAACTTGATCGAGTGTTCAGAACTCACCAAAAGGTGCACATAAGGGTACAACAATGGTTATCCTTCAAAAGGTTGAGGAATGTCAAAACCGCAATGATTATCCTTATTCCATCAAGAGATCAATAGATGACGATACCACAATGGTAATGCTTCATCAAATCAAAGGAGTGAGGCGGTCGCAATCACCTCCAACGAATCAAAGACTAAGCGAGGTCACACGACTTGTTCAAAAAAAAAAGAGCAAAAAAAAAAAAAGAATGGCGAAAAATAATGAAAATAAAAGATGAAAAGAAAATGGCAAAAGAAAAATGATGATGAAATTGCCAAGCAAGAACAAAGTCGTGTGACAATGAATCAGAAGAATAAAAGGTGAGCGACCGCCATGTCCAAAGAACTTCATTGATTCCTCAACCATCTCAAATTCCTTGTGAGGGATGAACACTCGTGTCGAGTTAACTGAACATAGGAATGGAGAACATCACGAAGGGGGTGGGTACAAATAATTTTGAGCCTAAAAATCCTTTGTTTTCTAAAAACCGTGAACCTGGCCAAGTTACAACCCTTAAAAGTCCTAATTGAAGTAGAGTTTATTTTGAAAGCGCACTCTGATGAGATAACATTTAACTGACTCCCAATGAAGCGAGACTCATATTCATGTTGGTATCGTATGTTTGCTTTATCTTTCATTCACAAGAGGTCGCAACCTCATTCCACTAAAGAGTTTTAAAACTTCAAGACTAACATAGGCTTTGCATTAGAATCATCATTCTTAGAATTAACATTCTTTTGCATACAAAATATGTGCTTAACATCAAGGAAATTACCATGATGAGAATCAGTAGGTAACTCGATCATGTCAAAGTACAAGAGACTTGAGAACTCCGAGAAGGAAAAGCTAATCATCTCAAATGTTGACCATCAAGGGGCAAGATATCCAAAGAACTCCGTTGGGCATGAATAGTAATGCTTTCTTTGATTACCATGAGGGGAAGAGTTTGAAGACTCCGTTGAGTGTGGTAAACTTGTTTCCATGTTTGTTTGACTTCAAAACAAAGAAAGCTTGAGGATTCTAGTAAGATATACCTAATCAGGGGCAATTGAATCGAGGTTTGACCTCTCAAATTCAGCATATCTGGGGGCAATCATGTCGATAAATCTCTTCAAGCTTTGATCAATCTGGGGCAATCGTGTCAAGGAATCTCCCTCAAGTTCAACCAATTTGGGGCAGTTACGTCGAGATTCGACAAATCTCTCCAAGGATCCTTTGTGGCAAATTCCTCCATAAGTCACGAAGCTTGGGGCACAATTCTGAGTTTTTTGTCGCTCCATGACCACAGGAGTTTATTTCTCCTGGAACCTTGGTCTCTCCCCAAGCACAGAGTCTATTTCTCCCGAGAGTTTGTTCCATTCCTCAAATATAGGAGTTTATTTCTCCTAGGAGTTGTCCTACTTCCCTAATCAAGGCTCCTTATCTGGATTTCTCATCCCCAGTATGGTGAATCAAGGGAATCTCCTTAAGCTGAAAATCCTCCAAGCAGTGGCACATGGTGAGAAGTCAGAAATCATTCTTCAAGTCAAAGAAAAGTGCATCTTACAAATCAAAGTCCAACATTTATTGGCACCTCCACATGGTCCTTAACACCAAGGGGATTCACCCTGGTGTTTACCTCACTAAGGCCTTTATTTGGCACTCTGCATATAGTTTCCATTGCATATAACATTGCATCCTCAAAAGCGTAGCATATCCATCAAAGGGGATCATTACGCCATGCATCAAAATTCAAACATGCAAAGCATAAGCCAGATAATACAAATCATCACTCAATCAAGACAATAATACATCCCCACACAAAAGGTTGTCCTTACAAATTCCGATTGATATCTGCTACTACATCTCAAATCTCTTCCAACCACGGTGTCGATGCGAGGTATCTTCAATCTCTGATGAGTGTCTGACACAATGTCTTCTTTTGTCCCTCGATGTCGAGTCGATGTTGAGTCATAGATCGCCACGAGATCTTATTCCTTTCCAAAGTGTGGAAAATCGCACGAGATTTTCTTTCGATGTTGAGTCATAAGATCGCCACGAGATCTTATCCCTTTCCAAAGTGTGGGAAATCGCACGAGATTTTCTTTTGATGTTGAGTCATAAGATCGCCACGAGATCTTATTCCTTTCCAAAGTGTGGAAAATCGCACGAGATTTTCTTTCGATGTTGAGTCATAAGATCGCCACGAGATCTTATCCCCTTTTCTTCTGTTGACGAGTTGATCGCCACGAGATCTTCTTTCGATGTTGAGTCATAGATCGCCACGAGATCTTATTCCTTTCCAAAGTGTGGAAAATCGCACGAGATTTTCTTTCGATGTTGAGTCATAAGATCGCCACGAGATCTTATTCCCTTTTCTTCTGTTGACGAGTTGATCGCCACGAGATCTTCTTTCGATGTTGAGTCATAAGATCGCCACGAGATCTTATTTCCTTTTCTTCTGTTGACGAGTTGATCGCCACGAGATCTTCTTTCGATGTTGAGTCATAGATCGCCACGAGATCTTATTCCTTTCAGTCCCGATGTTGAGTCATAGATCGCTACGAGATCTTATCTTTTCAGTCATTGTTTCATATAACCATTCTCTTTGAAAACCCTGTATTGGCACCTAGGCTACGTTACAAGCTACCACCATTCAAATCCATTACTCATTGTAAATTCTTCCACCAGAAAAACCAAAGAAATCTCTTTCCCCAGCAGATATCAAAACAAAAAATAAGAATAACACTTACACCATCTTCTCTTTAAGACAAATTTCTGGTACTCTGATATTTAATCTTCTTCTACCTCGAATGTTCGAAAGGCTAGCGCCAATCTCACTTTCGAGTATAAGACGGTTAAATAGGGGCAGCTGTCATACCCCAAATTTGTCCTACCCTTTCAATTTTATCTGGCTTAGGCTCATGCATTTCATAGTCTCATGTACATACCTCCCATTAGGTCATTTACATAACTCATGCATTCATTAATCAATAACTTGGCATTGGGATCAAGGATTTTGAAATCCTAGAGCTTCATATTAAGTTTGAGGCGTTCATGGCAACTAAAGTCTTATCCTTCTGATGTTTCCAGCGGTAAAGTGGGGGATCAGGGTTTATTTCCCTATGGTTGACCAAAGGTAAAGTTTTCACCTGTTGTGTCTGGGCTTGAGGAAGCTTCTAACTAAGGATCGTCGAATTAGGTTTTGAGATCATTGATAAACCATGGTGCAAAAGGATGAACTTGAAGATCGCATTGTACTCAGAGAGTCATTCGTGCATTGGTTGCGTGATACGCAAGTTTGGTTTGAATTGGTTAGCATTGAGTTAAAGGGTTCATTAAAGATCAGGTTGATTGGAATTGCTCATTGATATATGGAGTGGATTTGAGTTCAAAGACGATTAAGGTTCTTAAGTAGTTGCATGGGATTATTGATGAAAGTTGCAAAATTCAAGTTCTTCATAATATTATTGCAATTATTTACCATTAATCCAAGATCTACCCATTTCATGAGTCATTGGTGCTAGAGATCCAAGTTGGGAAAAGGAATGGAAGATTTAATTTGGAAAGTACTATGAATTCAATATTCCTAAATAGGAAAGAAGCATGATTCAAGGTTGTTAATGCAAATCCATTCAAAGTTTTCAAGAATCAATTCAACAATACAAGTCGGTGAAGGTGTGCGTATGGTTCATTCGGAAGACAAGTGTAATACGGTGAACTGACTTTAATTTGAAATGTCGCGGTTAAGCATGAGTCGCCACCGACTTTTATTTTATCCAAATATCGGAAAGGCTAAAAGAACAGGAAAAGACCTTTAAAAAGATTTTGAGTTCGGGGGGTAAGTTATGCAAAGGGAAGGTGTAAGGCACCCTTTGCATCCATGGTTATCCATGGGCTCTTAATTGCTTAGCTCACTTTGTTTGTTTGATTTGTTTGAAAAGCGGTGTGCGAATAGTAAAAGGTTTCGTTAAGGACTTTAGCTTATAAATAAGCGTAGCCTTGTTTGAAATTATTTTGAAATAGGAGGTGTGAAAAGTAAACTTTGAAGAAGAACTTTAGCTTGTAAATAAGCGTAGTCTTTTTGAAAAGTATTTGAAAATTAATGGGAAAATAGTTTGATTTTGAATTTTGAATTTGAATGGAGCAAGCAATTACTAGCAACTTACCCTAAGTTTAAAAATTTGTTCTTTTAGCTTTTCGAGGCGAAAGGATCTATCCATGCCATAAGAGGGCAGGAAGCCTTTCAATTGGATGTTTAAGGGTCATCGAGTAATCGTTTGCCATAAGACTGTCCCATGCCATAAAGAGGGCAGGTAGTCTAAGGGAAGGATATAATAGTCATTAATCTTTTTAGGCATCATGCGAGGATACCTTAGCAATTGGGACAATCATCATATAAGGCAACATCGAGGGACAAACTTGATGATGATAATGAACTTAGGGCAACATTTGTTTTGCTTTAGGTATCCTCGGAATCGAGGGACTTGACTATTTAGTACACTTAGAGGCAGCAAGGCAACAGGCAACAGAAGAGGTTACCCTAAAGTTGAGTGTGTGCAGCAATCACGTGGTTAACTTCGATTACATTTATCTTGTAGTTAAGTGATCTATGTTCAGTTCGTGGTTTGCACTCCCTAAATTACTAACCACGCAGTAATATAATAATACAATTTAAGTGCCTTCAAGGCCAATCAATACAACCAGTAAACAATTACATAATAATATGGGGAAGGGGACAATGAAACCAGCGGATCCCTTAATAGGGTTTGACATAAGTAATAATAAAGCATAAAATATTTAGGGTTTTAGGGTTACCAACATTCGTAGCTTTGGCGGTTTGACAAACCTTTAGCTTCGATTGATGAGGGTTGATGGGCCAAACATTTGCCTTGAGCATGAAGCATTGACCCTGACCATTAAAGAATTGGCAAAAGAAAAAGGAAGCAGTGAGTGTATGGCTAATTCATTAACATATGAAGTAAAACCTAATTGAACCTACAAGGCAAAGAAAAATAATAATAATAAAATGATATTTAAATAAAAGAAAGGGAGTTAGAACTTAGCTTTTTTGATCTGACGGCGCGTAGTCGGAGGATACGGGGTGACCCTGAAAAATTCGCACAAAGAAAAAATGTTTTAGTGTATGAATGATCTATAAACCCCAAAAGGTTTACAAACCCTAAAGGGTTTTCTTTAAGAAAACTTATCGTGACCTACAAGGTTTGTAAGGTTAAAAATGCATTTAGTGGAGAACACCTACCTGAAGATTTTAAGGTTTATAAATGAATCAAGGTTAACAAAAACTTTAATTATTAATTTTCAATTAATTAATTAATTAAAAATATATACAAAAATAAAATTTTTTATTGTTTAAAAATAATTATTGATAAAATTAAAAAACGAGTTTTCGATTAAAATAAATAACTATGAAATTATTATGTATAAAAACTAATTTCGTTAAATAAATAAAAATAAATAAAAGAAAGAAATTATAATAATAATAATAATAAATAAAATAATATATATAAAAAATTTCATGCAATTAAAAATAAAAACAAAAATAGAAACTTAGCTCAGATTGAGTGTTGTGCGCTCATGAGGGTACATGGTGTGATGGCTTAAGGAGGTACCTGCAAAAATAAGATAAGAATAAAAATAAGAATAACAATAATATAATAATAATAATAATAATAATAATAATAGTATAATAGTATAATAGTATAATAGTAATAATAACAATAATATAATAATAATAATAGAAGCAATTAACAAAAATATTACTAATAATAATAATTATAATAAAAAAAGATTAGTAATAATAATAGTTACAATAAAAATAAAAAATATTATATAAAGGGTTTGGCCTCATATAATTTACAATTTTTCCAAAAAATAAAGAAAGGTTCAGAAAGTTAGATTATGGCTAAAAGGGCAAAATTCCCAAGAGTTAAAAAAAAAATTATGATTGTAAAAACATAAATTTAAACTAAAATGTAGCAACAATGACCAAAACAATGATTTTAAAAAAAGAGGCCTCAGGTATCATCATTGGCCAAAAAAATTGTAATTCTAGATAAAGTATTTGAAAAAGGTTTTTTTTTTTTTAAAAAAGAGAGTTGAAAGAAAATGTTTCGAAACATAAAGAGGATGTCAAAAACATAAGAATTTTGATAAAAGGTGGCCTCAAGTATCATCATTAGCCAAAAACTAAAGTTAGTATAAAAACATACATCAAGGGCCTCATATGAAATCATTGGCCAAGAACTAAGCAAAAGAAGACCAAAAGATATTGAAGAAACTTGGTGAATTGTTTTGTATGTAGGAATTAGGAATGAAGAATAAGGTTGAAGGTGTTAAAAAAAATAAGGGTTTAGTTGTGAGAGAGTAAAATTGAGAAATTTGTAATTGTTAGTTTTATTTATATATCATGAATTAGGTTAGAAAAAATAATTATAGTAAAACTATGGACCAAATCAAAGCCCAAAAATCAATTTGTTTTAATTTTAATAAAAAATTAAATCAAACTAATTTAATAAGATTGACTTGTTCTCTAAGTTATAAAAAGTGCTAAAAATAGGACAAATAAGATTAAAAACTTTTTTTTTTGGATTTTTTGAATATTTTATGATTTTTGACTAAAAAATGCATAAAAGTGAAAATTTGACTATTTTAAAAAATGCATATTTAAATAGTGCGAAAATTAAAAATAAAATGATAAAAAAAATGATTTTTTGTGATTTTTTTAATAAAAATAAAATTAAAACTATAGTTAGAAAAAAAAGAAAAAAAAGTGTTAGAAGTGGGATTTGAACCCGAGACTTTGTACTTGCAAGCCTTACTTCCTTACCAACTATGTTATATTATTTGTTTGAAATAAAAGCCAATCGGAAGTGTATGAAGCATGAGAAAGCATTTTGCTATTTATTAAAATATAAATAATTTAAGAGTAAATTATTATATTTTAAAATAGACTTTAAATTGAATATTTATAAAATTCAAGACGTCAATGTGAATGACCTCAAAATTTTATAAAAAAAATCCAATTTTAAAATTATTTGAATATTTGAATATTGTGGGCAAATTTTGGGGTATGACAGCTGCCCCTGTTCAATCTTCTTAAACCTGAAGATATAGAGTGGTTTGTGTGCCAGTCGGTATCTGAAGGTGAAAGATGATTGAACACTAGAATACCAAGAAATTTGCCCTAGCTGAAGTAGGGACTTTTGTCGGAGATGGGCTTGAAGATGCCATCCAGGTGTTTGAAGTGTTTGAGAAGTGTTGTTTGTGTGTTGATCGTGTCATTACCGTTCGTAGTAGATGAATTAGATCTTTGAGAGTTTGATCGTGTCAGCACCGTTCGTAGTAACTGAATTAGACTTAGGAAATATTTGATCGTGTCCACATCGTTCGTGATGATGGAATTAGATCTCTTTAAAGGTTGATCGTGTCGGTACTGTTCGTAGTAACCGAATTAGATCTTTTGTCGTGTCAGTACCGTTCGTAGTAGCTGAATTAGACTGGGAAAGTCAGTGATCGTGTCTACACCGTTCGTGATGATAGAATTAGATCTCTGAGAGTTGACCGTGTCAGTACCGTTCGTAGTAACTGAATTAGATCTTGGGGAGATAATCGTGTCTACATCGTTCGTGATGATAGAATTAGATTCTCTTGTCGTGTCAGCACCGTTCGTAGTGACTTAATTAGACTGGGAAGGCCAGTGATCGTGTCCACACCGTTCGTGATGATAGAATTAGACCTCTGATCGCTTGATCGTGTCAGTACCGTTCGTGGTAACCGAATTAGATCTTCGAGCATTGACCGTGTCAGTACCGTTCGTAGTAGCTGAATTAGATCTTGAAAATGATCGTGTCATTACCGTTCGTGGTAGATGAATTAGACCTTGGAGCATTGACCGTGTCAGTACCGTTCGTGGTAGCTGAATTAGATCTTGAAAATGATCGTGTCATTACCGTTCGTGGTAGATGAATTAGACCTTGGAAAGTTGGAGTTTTCGTTCGTTTGTCTGTACCTGTATTCTGCAAAAGGTAAGATTAAATTTATGCGATGTCATGATGCATGGATTACATAATGAGTCTCTCAAAATAAATGAGAAGCTTCGTATGTTATGTATGAATTTTTATGAGGTAATGTATGCAAGGTATGAATGTGAATATGATTTATGAACTATGCTTTATGATGTAGTCTTGACTGGGAAAGTAAGTCTCTGTTTCGTTGTAGTTTTGATATCTGGTTTTGTCTTGAAGATGCTCAACTGGGGATTTATGATTTCTGCTTGGGGTGATCAGTAACTTGATATTCTCTGATTGGGATACAGAGAAGATAGGGATGCAAACCGTGTTGGGGAGCCATGCCTTTATTGTAGGAAGACATCTTCTTAGTGATTGCTCTGTGGGGATATGATCTTGTGAACCCGGTTCTGTGGGGTGACATGGATGTCTTGAAAGTTGCCCCAGTATTATAGTAACTACCATTCTTGGATTTGATCGGGACACACCATTGAGTATTAATCAAGATGTCAAGCTGGACTTGCATAGATTTGTCCCTGCTAGTAGGGACTTTGGAAAGATTCGCCTCGCGAGGACTTTTGTGAGATGTGCACTATGACGACATGCCCCTAGTACTTAGTATGATGCCCCTGACTGATCGGGAGGTAGCTTCGGTCCCACTTGGATGTATGCCCCTGATTGTTTTGGCACCCTTGAGAAATTCTCAGAATCTTGACTTGATTTCCCCAGATTGATTGGAGGAATAGTTGAAAATCCACTTGGGATATATGCCTTTGACTGTTTGTCATTTGAGAGATTCTTGGAATCTTGACTTGATTGCCTCAGATTGATTGGGCAAAACGTGACATGCCCCTTGTATATGTATGAGACATTGCTTCTCGGAGTAATATTGTCTGTCGGGATAACTTTCAGTCATTAGTTGTACCCTGTGCAAGTTCTTTCTGATGCTAACATTTGAAATTATGTAGCAGAATATGCTTAATGATGAATTCATGAGATGCAATGCATATGTCTGTCTTGAGTTTGTTGAAAAACATTAAAACTGGATATGTAAAAGCATGATGTTTATAAAAACGTGATGTTTGTAAAAAACGAAGTGTCAACTCAGCATTTGTGGTAAACCTTAAGGAGTCAGGATACCTTTTTTGTGACAGTGTGCTTTCGAACTAACCATGCTTCAGTTAGGACTTTTAAGGGTTGTAACGTGGCTTGGTTCACGGTTTAAGAAACGAAGGATAAAGGCTCAAAAATTGATTGTACCCACCCCCTCTTCGTGATGATCTTCGATCCTAAGCTCAGTTAATTCAACTTATGCATTCAGGTTCCAAGAGACTTTTGGATTTGCACCTTTGATAATGATGATGGTTCACAAGCAAAGAGCACTTTTGAGATGGCAGTCGCTTCTTCCTTTGGTTGTCACAACATTGTGTTGTATATTGACTTCTCTTTTTTCATCTTTTTGATATCCCTAACTTTTGCCTGAACTGTTTATTTCTGAGATTACAGTCAGCGGGATGCCTTGATTTTGCCTAAGTCGTCTTTTGATTTTTGACTTAGCAGGCTTTTCTTTGTATATATATTTTTCATTTTTTCTTTTGAAGATATTGACTGTCTTGTTTGATGATTGACGAACCATCATTGTCTTTTGATTGACATCTCCAACAGTTCTTTGATGTGTGCGGATGACCGTTTGTGATTGAAACCTTTGTTGAAAGGTGTACTGAATGATTCTCTTAAACTAGAATGCACAGCCAAATTAACTGAGAACTACCCTGCCCCAGGTTATGATCAAGGGTTTTAATTAGTACAAGAAAGAAACTTCTACTTCTTAGGCTCAAAGGGGTTTACGAGGGATTAACATCCTTATATCTCCACTGTTTAGGAATTGAAACAATGCCTGTACATCGTCAGCATAGTCCGCTCAAAAGCATACTGTATGAGGTTGCGGTATCGTTTTCGTCATCCTCCCTCAAAAGGTATAGAGCTTTAGCCAGAGTTGAGTATCATAAAACATATGCAAAGTAAAGACGTAATTTAAAATGAGTGATAACGAAATAATTTATTCAAGACAAATATATGCAATGCACTGATGATGATTATTAAAACAGGTAATGTCTATCATGAGTCAAATGTTTAAACAAACAGGAAAGAACTTGCAAATGAAAGTAGATCTAATGATCCAAAAGTTCGTTCGTCGAGACGTCAATCAATCTTGTCATTACTAGGCATAGGAGCGGTGATCACCACAGGGCTTTCAGGAGGGTTGGATTTGATTTCTCCTTCATTGATCAGATCTTGAATCTTATTACTTAATGTCCAGCAATTGTTTGTGTAATGTCCGAGACTGTTGGAATGGTATGTGCACCTCGCATTGGGTTTATAGTCAGGAGAATTCGTTGACTCGATTGCCCTGAGCGTCTGGATCATATGAGTGAATTGATTGTTGTGACTCAGTTGTCGTGATTCCATTATCGTGACTCAATTGTCGTGACTTTGTTGTCGTGATTTCATTATCGTGACTCAGTTGTCATGATTCCATTATCGTGACTCAGTTGTCGTGACTTTGTTGTCGTGATTCCATTATCGTGACTCAGTTGTCGTGATTCCATTATCGTGACTCAGTTGTCATGATTCCATTATCGTGACTCAGTTGTCGTGACTTTGTTTTCGTGATTCCATTATCGTGACTCAGTTGTCGTGATTCCATTATCGTGACTCAGTTGTCGTGACTTTGTCGTCGTGACTCAGTTGTCTCGATTCCATTATCGTGACTCAGTTGTCGTGATTCCATTATCGTGACTCAGTTGTCGTGGCTTCATTGTCGTGGTCTTTTCTGATTTGAGTGTCATGATTAAATCTTTAATGGAACGCTTCAACGGTCTACCATCCTTCACACCCTAACCAGGATTTGTTCAAATACTAAGCGCATCTCGCATTGTAATTGTACCCCAAGAATATGAGTGCCCTTAATTCTTCTTGCCCCTTGTTAGGTGCTGAGTCTTTGACTTGGAAGGTATGTGGCCAGAAGAAAATAAATCCTCTTGCCCCTAGATAGGAATTCAGTCCTTGATAAGAGCACCTGAAATTATGCGCCCTAAATTCCTAAGATCCTTGAAAGGGTTAGTTAACATGCTATGTTATGATGTCATGATGTCATGAGAATGCAGTTTGTTAGACTTAATGCGAGATGGTAAGGACAAACAAGTCCTTTCAACAAAACCTGCGAGGAAATGAAGGTTAGTAGTAAACACAAACAAGTCACGCAAGTCACACAAGTCACACAGTTTTTAGCTTAAGGCTTGCATGGAGTCTGATCAGGTGTCCTTCCCAAGGGTATTTCTATGGATAAGGATGATATCAGCAACGGGTTCTACCGCGTTACCCAGAATTGTTAGCCCTCCTAAAGCACCCTCGAACATGATACATACATACCATGCAATGATACTTTGAGAAAGAACCTATCTGAGTTGTAGTATCGGGTAGCGACTATGCTCTCAACATACATCAAGAGTAGTCCCCCCACTACATTCCTAAAAGTCAAGATGGGTTAAAGGTAACTAAAGGTCCTTAAGCTCCGAATCACCCACGGACATCCGCACGAACCTCCCTCATACAAGAGAAGCATGCAAACACCCATAGAGGCCTAACTTAAGCGTGAACTCTCATATTGACCAATCCTCCACATACATGAAGGAGGTCGCCATGACTATGCCACTTCCTATCTTAGATGTACTTGAATCCGGGTGTAGGATTCGTCCTTAATTTAATTCCCAAAACAACCCTGGAAAATAAAGCAAACAAAGCAAACATTAAGTGATCCTAAACTTTAAGGTAACCCCTCTTTTAATCGAAAGCATCCCCAGCAGAGTCGCCAGTTCTGTAATACGGTGAACTGACTTTAATTTGAAATGTCGCGGTTAAGCATGAGTCGCCACCGACTTTTATTTTATCCAAATATCGGAAAGGCTAAAAGAACAGGAAAAGACCTTTAAAAAGATTTTGAGTTCGGGGGGTAAGTTATGCAAAGGGAAGGTGTAAGGCACCCTTTGCATCCATGGTTATCCATGGGCTCTTAATTGCTTAGCTCACTTTGTTTGTTTGATTTGTTTGAAAAGCGGTGTGCGAATAGTAAAAGGTTTCGTTAAGGACTTTAGCTTATAAATAAGCGTAGCCTTGTTTGAAATTATTTTGAAATAGGAGGTGTGAAAAGTAAACTTTGAAGAAGAACTTTAGCTTGTAAATAAACGTAGTCTTTTTGAAAAGTATTTGAAAATTAATGGGAAAATAGTTTGATTTTGAATTTTGAATTTGAATGGAGCAAGCAATTACTAGCAACTTACCCTAAGTTTAAAAATTTGTTCTTTTAGCTTTTCGAGGCGAAAGGATCTATCCATGCCATAAGAGGGCAGGAAGCCTTTCAATTGGATGTTTAAGGGTCATCGAGTAATCGTTTGCCATAAGACTGTCCCATGCCATAAAGAGGGCAGGTAGTCTAAGGGAAGGATATAATAGTCATTAATCTTTTTAGGCATCATGCGAGGATACCTTAGCAATTGGGACAATCATCATATAAGGCAACATCGAGGGACAAACTTGATGATGATAATGAACTTAGGGCAACATTTGTTTTGCTTTAGGTATCCTCGGAATCGAGGGACTTGACTATTTAGTACACTTAGAGGCAGCAAGGCAACAGGCAACAGAAGAGGTTACCCTAAAGGTGAGTGTGTGCAGCAATCACGTGGTTAACTTCGATTACATTTATCTTGTAGTTAAGTGATCTATGTTCAGTTCGTGGTTTGCACTCCCTAAATTACTAACCACGCAGTAATATAATAATACAATTTAAGTGCCTTCAAGGCCAATCAATACAACCAGTAAACAATTACATAATAATATGGGGAAGGGGACAATGAAACCAGCGGATCCCTTAATAGGGTTTGACATAAGTAATAATAAAGCATAAAATATTTAGGGTTTTAGGGTTACCAACATTCGTAGCTTTGGCGGTTTGACAAACCTTTAGCTTCGATTGATGAGGGTTGATGGGCCAAACATTTGCCTTGAGCATGAAGCATTGACCCTGACCATTAAAGAATTGGCAAAAGAAAAAGGAAGCAGTGAGTGTATGGCTAATTCATTAACATATGAAGTAAAACCTAATTGAACCTACAAGGCAAAGAAAAATAATAATAATAAAATGATATTTAAATAAAAGAAAGGGAGTTAGAACTTAGCTTTTTTGATCTGACGGCGCGTAGTCGGAGGATACGGGGTGACCCTGAAAAATTCGCACAAAGAAAAAATGTTTTAGTGTATGAATGATCTATAAACCCCAAAAGGTTTACAAACCCTAAAGGGTTTTCTTTAAGAAAACTTATCGTGACCTACAAGGTTTGTAAGGTTAAAAATGCATTTAGTGGAGAACACCTACCTGAAGATTTTAAGGTTTATAAATGAATCAAGGTTAACAAAAACTTTAATTATTAATTTTCAATTAATTAATTAATTAAAAATATATACAAAAATAAAATTTTTTATTGTTTAAAAATAATTATTGATAAAATTAAAAAACGAGTTTTCGATTAAAATAAATAACTATGAAATTATTATGTATAAAAACTAATTTCGTTAAATAAATAAAAATAAATAAAAGAAAGAAATTATAATAATAATAATAATAAATAAAATAATATATATAAAAAATTTCATGCAATTAAAAATAAAAACAAAAATAGAAACTTAGCTCAGATTGAGTGTTGTGCGCTCATGAGGGTACATGGTGTGATGGCTTAAGGAGGTACCTGCAAAAATAAGATAAGAATAAAAATAAGAATAACAATAATATAATAATAATAATAATAATAATAATAATAATAGTATAATAGTATAATAGTATAATAGTAATAATAACAATAATATAATAATAATAATAATAGAAGCAATTAACAAAAATATTACTAATAATAATAATTATAATAAAAAAAGATTAGTAATAATAATAGTTACAATAAAAATAAAAAATATTATATAAAGGGTTTGGCCTCATATAATTTACAATTTTTCCAAAAAATAAAGAAAGGTTCAGAAAGTTAGATTATGGCTAAAAGGGCAAAATTCCCAAGAGTTAAAAAAAAAATTATGATTGTAAAAACATAAATTTAAACTAAAATGTAGCAACAATGACCAAAACAATGATTTTAAAAAAAGAGGCCTCAGGTATCATCATTGGCCAAAAAAATTGTAATTCTAGATAAAGTATTTGAAAAAGGTTTTTTTTTTTAAAAAAAGAGAGTTGAAAGAAAATGTTTCGAAACATAAAGAGGATGTCAAAAACATAAGAATTTTGATAAAAGGTGGCCTCAAGTATCATCATTAGCCAAAAACTAAAGTTAGTATAAAAACATACATCAAGGGCCTCATATGAAATCATTGGCCAAGAACTAAGCAAAAGAAGACCAAAAGATATTGAAGAAACTTGGTGAATTGTTTTGTATGTAGGAATTAGGAATGAAGAATAAGGTTGAAGGTGTTAAAAAAAATAAGGGTTTAGTTGTGAGAGAGTAAAATTGAGAAATTTGTAATTGTTAGTTTTATTTATATATCATGAATTAGGTTAGAAAAAATAATTATAGTAAAACTATGGACCAAATCAAAGCCCAAAAATCAATTTGTTTTAATTTTAATAAAAAATTAAATCAAACTAATTTAATAAGATTGACTTGTTCTCTAAGTTATAAAAAGTGCTAAAAATAGGACAAATAAGATTAAAAACTTTTTTTTTTGGATTTTTTGAATATTTTATGATTTTTGACTAAAAAATGCATAAAAGTGAAAATTTGACTATTTTAAAAAATGCATATTTAAATAGTGCGAAAATTAAAAATAAAATGATAAAAAAAATGATTTTTTGTGATTTTTTTAATAAAAATAAAATTAAAACTATAGTTAGAAAAAAAAGAAAAAAAAGTGTTAGAAGTGGGATTTGAACCCGAGACTTTGTACTTGCAAGCCTTACCTCCTTACCAACTATGTTATATTATTTGTTTGAAATAAAAGCCAATCGGAAGTGTATGAAGCATGAGAAAGCATTTTGCTATTTATTAAAATATAAATAATTTAAGAGTAAATTATTATATTTTAAAATAGACTTTAAATTGAATATTTATAAAATTCAAGACGTCAATGTGAATGACCTCAAAATTTTATAAAAAAAATCCAATTTTAAAATTATTTGAATATTTGAATATTGTGGGCAAATTTTGGGGTATGACAACAAGGTACTTAAAGTTTAAAACATTCATCTTGGGTTCATCCATTATCATCAACCAAAATCTCAAATATACATTTCAAATTTCCGCAAGATTACACGTTCATTACAAAATCCAAAAAAACCATTACACTTACTACCAAAGTCTATCAAAACCAAATTTGGATAAAAAGCTAGGTCCATTATCATTCAAACTCCATTACAAAAATAATACAAAAATCTACAGGAGAACCTATTCCCTCTAGTTTTCTATGTCTTCATTCAACTTCACCCTGACTTCGCCTTTTGCTTTACTATAAAGATCTCCATGACTCCATCTTGAGTTATTCATCCCAAAGTCCTTCCCATGTCATTCATAAAGCCAAAGAACAGTCCCTGCATCAAGACAAAACCAATACATAATTCACATCAGCACAGAGGTGGAATAACAGTGTTCAAATTCCTAAACCAAACAGCCCCACATATTAACATCCAGCCATACAATTTCACATCAAAATCAAATTCAAAACCAATCCCAATACTTATGCAAAACAACCCAAGTCCATGACTGAACCTGAAACCGATCCCTGCACCATATAAAACCAACAAAACCAGCTGCATAAACACAAATTAACCTGCTGCCATATATACATATTAACCTCATATTTCCCATTCAAAATAAAAACCATTTACAAACAGCAAAAACAGAATTTCTCACTGATCCATAACTTACTAGCCACACTCCTAACCTTCATTTTTTCCTAACTGTTCTAACAGAATCAAAACCTATTCATAACATTGTAACTAACTTCTAACAACCTAGCTTTCCTAACAGTTCATAACAGAAAGATAAGAGAAGTAAAAAACTAACCTTTAACTTCTATAAAATCCTCAGTCAGAAGCTTCTTCAGCTCTATATATACTTTCCCTCTTCCTTCACTCTCTCAATCTTGAACTCTCTCTTCAAAGCTTTCTTCACCATTCACTTCTCCACTTCTGGACTCACCACTTTCTCACCACCATTTTCACGATCTCAGAACCTCTCTCCCATCTTCATCTCTTCAATTCACCATAGAGTCCCTGGAGTCTTCACTTCACCATTTGGCACCTTCATCATCTTCATCGCTTCTTCAATCTTCATCACAAAATCACCATAATCCTCACTTCATCAATCTTCTTCATCATCCATATTCACCAATAGAAAAAGAAGAAAGATTTGTAACAGAATATCAGAGAAAGAGAGCGTAACAGAAAAATTGGAAACTCACCCTGGAATCCTCTTCTCTCCGTCTCAAACCTTCAAACTCCTCTGAACCTCGATAATCTTCAACCTTCAATCCATAATCGCATCTTCAATTCTTCCATATCAAGATTCCTCCAGTGGATTCACCACAAAATTCTGCAGAAAACATAGAAGAGGAAATCACAAACTCAATCGTTTAGAAATCATCACCAATCACCGATTCAGGACTTCGCTTCTTCCGTTCATACACTCTTCACTTTCTCGATTTCTCTTCAATTTCAGCATCTCCTTCCTTTTCATCTCCATCTGCGCAATAACAACTATTCAACATCATCATCTTCGTTCATTATTCAAACGCAACGACATCACATCTTCACCTGTATCAAGCAACAACATCAAAATAACGTTTCTCAGAGGAAATTGGGAATAAGAAAGAGAAGTTTATTCGGGATGTTAAGCAGGAAAAGAAGAAATTAGCGATCTAAGAAGATCACTGAGAGACGAGTAGAGAAAGTAGATCGGCGAGGAAAGAGAGAGTGAACCGGAGAGACGAAGGTCGATTGTCTGTTTGGTTTACAATGACGGAATGAAGCTCCGATTGGAAAGAGGTGACAAGTCGCCGCCGCGCCGATCGCCGGAGAAGGAGATGATGTACGTCGCCGTTTGTTCGTGACTGAGGGAGAAGAGAGCTCAAGAATCCCAATCGTCACACACACGTAACCCTAATCCCTTTTTGTTTTTCCAATTTAATGTGTTAATTAATTAACATATGATTTGAATATTTAGTTAGTATAAAGTTTGGTGTTAATTAGATATAATTGAGATTAATTGATGGACTAACTGGATTAATGAATTTGATTGGCAATTAACAAAAATCTGAATACGAAATCTGAATTAATTGGATCAAGTGCTATGGGCCAAACAAAACGCTGTTCATCACTCCCTGGGGGCCCACACACCACCATTTTTGGCTGGACAAAAAAAACAAAGATTTAGATATCTCTTGGGCCTGATCGTTATTTTCACCCCCTGTCGGGCCCATCACCATTGTTGAACAAAATTCTGAAAACAAAAACAATACAGACGGGCCAACATCACCACGGGCCCTACGCCTGTTTCTAACCTCACCCACACAGTTCGATTTACACCCCCAGTTGCCATTTTAGTTCTTAATAGGAATTAGTTTTTTCTAGTTTTAATTCTACATTTTAGATAATAAAAACATGATAAAACCTTTAATAGTTTGTCAGTTTTTTTAGGTAATCTTTGACATTAAAAAAGGCTCATAAAAATAGTAGATCTTTTAGGTTAATTTTGACATTTGAGTTCTTTTATAAAAAACCATAAAAATAGTAGTTTTAGAGTTTCATTTCGCATTAATGCTTGAATCGTTTTTGTACTATTTCCATGTTCGTTTTGTATAATTTTTGTGTGACTTTGTTGCTTAGTTTTTGGCCTTATTTTAGGCCTATGTTGTTAATACCACTTGTATGCTTCTCTTACAATCTATCCCATGTTAACATTAGGATTTAGACTTGTATAGACAACTTAGATTAGAAATAGGCTTAGTTCCCGTTTGCATTCTTTTCCCTTTCAACTTTTAAAATACTTAATAAATATCGATGAAGATCATACCGTTACTATATTTCATAGTAGGAAGGAAATGATTGGGGTGTAGGCCCCGATGTATGTTCTTTCCTACTTAGCGGAGAAGAAATGATTGAAGTGTGAAGCTTCGATGTATTTCTTAACCGTTGTTTAGAGAAACGATCGTGGTGTAGGCCTCGATGTGCATTCTCTAAATATTCACAAAAAAACTCTTTTTGTATCTCCTTTACTTAGCGGAGAAGAAATGATTGAGGTATGAAACCTCGATGTATTTCTTAACCGTTATTTAGAGAAACGATTGTGGCGTAGGCCTCGATGTGCGTTCTCTAAATATGCAAAACAAAAATCTTTTTGGTATGATCTAAGTCACAAACAAATCTCCCTTAAAAAACACCAACCAAAAACACTTAAAAAACCTAATAAATGGTCAGATTTAAAACAAAGTAAGGAAGTGATGCGAAGCCTTGTAGTAGGTTCTCGTCATCATGGAATTACCCTTAAAAGATACAAACCAATTCTCTCTCTCTTCCCTCTTTTCTTAAGGGCAAGTTATCTCCGCTCCATTGCATCCTAGGTTGTCCCCTTATGCAAGAGCGCGAGCGTTAACTCCGCCCAACTAAAAAACACAAAAACAAACAGAAAATCGTGAGCCGAGCTACGGTAACTCTGATTCCTGAAAAGGATACGTAGGCAGCGGGGTAGGGCCCGTGCGAGTACAATTCTTTATTTTCCCTACATTTTGCATTCATTTCGCATTTAGACATAGACATAGTACACACCCTTTAGATAGAAACAAACATAGGTGGATACCATCGAGTACGATGGGCGTGAGGGGTGCTAGTACCTTCCCCTCGCGTAACCGACTCCCGTACCTTGATTCTCTGGTCGCAAGACCCTGTTCCTTCCTTTGTTAGGTTTTCTGATATTCCTTTCCCTTATGGGATAAATATATTGGTGGCGACTCTGTTCATTTTTCGCGAGCGTGCGACATGATGCATTCGACAATTTTTGCGGTGCCTCTGGTATTGCAAGGCACAGAACTACTACAGGTACTCCACAGCAAAATGGTTTGGCTGAAAGGTTTAATCGAACTATTTTAGAGAGAGTTAGATTCATGTTGACTAGTGTTGGGTTAAAGAAGGTGTTTTAGGCTGAGGCTGATTGGACAACAACATATCTGATAAACATATGTCCTTCGAATGCATTAGATATGAAGACACCTAAAGAAGTTCGGTCGGACATCCACCAGATCTCGACAAACTGAGGTATTTGGCTGTGTAGCCTATACTCACATTAGGCAAGACAAGGTCGAACTTAGAGCTCTCAAATGCATGTTCATGGGATACTCCGAAGGAGTCAAAGCTTATAGGATATAGTGCCTAGAGCCAGGTGTAGCAACCGGCTTAAAATTTAAGAGTCGCCACCACTAATTTTTATCCTAAGGGAAGAGAATATAATGGGTAACACTAAATTTAGAGATTCTAAGTTTGTAAATCATTAGATGGAGGGAAGGTGTTAGGCACCCTTCATCTCCCTTGTATTCATGGACTCCCCTTTAGGTTTAGGCTTTAATGAGTTTTAATTCAAATAACTAAACGATTGACGTCAAATTGATCGATCAATTATTTGAAGATACGGTGAATGAAAATTCACCTATATCTTAATATTTATAGAATAGTATTGAATTATTAATATTTTAATTTATGGGACTCGCATTGATTTTTAAGCCGTGTGCCTACGTATCTCCTTATGAAGAATCAGAGTCCAATCGTAGTGTTAAGTGGCAAAATGTACTTATTTTGTATATATGTTTTGTGGCACTTATCTAGACTTTTGTTGATATTCGTTGAATAATTCCCCGTTTTGGGTATAAATACGTATACTTTGTGAATAGTTGTATTTTCATATACTTTTATACCTTTTGATAGTTTTTGTGTCTTTTTGTAGGTATTCTTGAGTATTTGGAGCATGAGCAATAAAGTGTCGAAGACACGGCTTCAAACGCCCGATTTTGAGCAACGAAACCAACTCGTCAGCGAATAAAGCTCAAATCCAAAGAAAAATAAATCACCAAATTGGTTGATATGTTGTCATTTTTAGATAGAAAATTTAATAAGCTTTCCAACGCTTCAAACCGGGTGCAAATCGGAGTTACGGTTCTCAAGTTATGGCCAAAACACTAAAGCTGGTTTTTTCAAGACAACAGTCAGCGCGCGACGCGCGCTACACCAGATCTAAAATTGCATAAATAGGGGAAAAACACATTTTTTTAGGTTATGTTTTGGGTATTTTTGAACCCCAACTCATCACAGGTCATTTTTTGGTAGATTTGTCTTGGAAACAACATTTTGAACTTGCACATGGATGATCGGAGGTCGAATTTCTCATCGATTGGTATTGACAAACCAAGAAATGTTTGGTTCATCTTCTTCTCTTCTCTTTGTATTTCTCTATTGTTGAGTTTGTATGTAAATACTCTAAACCCATGGATGTTTGTTAATCTTTCTACTAGTTGTATGACGTTTTCTTTACAAATCTTAATCGGTATTTTTCTCATCTTTTTGCTTAATCGCTTCGGATTTATGTTGTTATAGAAATATGCTTCGTGAATCTTGATTAGGAGAATACCTGTTAGTTATAGATTCTAGACATAGGGTTTGGGGTTAACATCCACATAATATCTAAGTTTAATGTCTTTGTGTTGTTCGATCGGTTGAGACATCATCGAAAGAGCAATATAGTTGAACTCTCGTCGGTATTGCAGAAATGGACATTGATGTGAGGGATATGTGGTGATTTTGATGAGTATTGTAGATTGAGTACGGCGGGGTGATAAATCTAAGTTTGTAAGGAGTAGTTTAGATTCAAACCAGATAAGTTATTCTCTATCAAGAATGAATTCTTTTTATGTTCATATGTTATATTTTCCTGTTTACTTAAAACCCATTTAACCCAAACTCAAGAATTAAGAATCTGTCGAACGGCGATTCAATAGCGCTAATCTCTGTGGACACGATAATTTCTCGGATAAATACTTCCAAATTTTTTATTGCTTGCCGCTTTACCGCTTCAACACGTAGTTCGAAGTGTTTGGTTGGTTGTTTTTATTAGATTGTGTAAATGGTTTAGAAATTTCCTTGAACCTTATCTGGGTTTGAAAGTAGCGTAGTCGTAGACGAAATTCGCAGTTGATTTATAAAATATATAAAATATATCTGCAACCCTCTTTGAAAATAATATCTTGATTTTTTAATTAAGTTAGTGAAGAAAGATATTTGAATTGGTTTGTTAATTTTGATGAGGAAATGTTAATATTATTTATTTATTATTCAATGACTAAATAATTAAATTGGAGAGACAATGATCTTTTATATTTTTTTATTTTTGTATTATAGATTAAAATGAAAAAAAAAATATAAAACAAGTGAATAAATAGAATTAATATTTATCACAAAACAAAATAACAAAATATTTTCAAAGTGACACAGTGTCACATAATGATCGTTAAAAAAACGTAAATAAAAAAGAAGTATAACGATGATTTAATATTATATTAGTATTATTATGTAGAACTTGAGAAATAGTAGGTTATGGTTGTACCAACTAAAGCCATGTTATATGAAACCATATCAGTATTATAAAATTGTCTCATGTGTAGTAATTAATGACATACACAACAAACAAAAACTTGCTATTCTCCTCACCATTGTAATCTTGAGATACTGATATAGTTCTTACAACCATTACTACTCCTTCCAATGCTATAAAATAAATCAATAACGAATAAACAAAACAAGAATCTTTAATCCACTTTTACGTGTATTACTTTTCAAATAACATATAGGCAAATAATATGACAACATATAGCCTATTGAATAACATCAAAACAATGGCCAGAGAAAGAGTGTCGGTTCTTACCTGGTAGTATTGGGAGTTCGATGGGGATTTGTGTGGCGGAGCTGGAGTAACCGTCACGATGAGAAGTCCGGCGGAGGACGGAGGCAAGCGGCTGCAGCTCGAGGATAAACACGGTTGTGTTGCCGTCGTTGTTAGCTATAGTTTAGTTTTATTTGAATTATTCTTTTAGTTTGTTATAATAACACTTATTCTTTAGGGAGTTATATATTTTGTTTCAGCCACTATGCTTTAGGTTTAGAACGTGTAGTTTCGGTTATTTCCTATATTTATGTAATGCTTATTAAATAGCAGTTGCTTTATTGAATTTAATATGAGATTTTCCTCTCTCAATCAGTTCTAAGCTTTTTCTAAATTCTGTATTTACATTTGGTATAAGGGCTTAGTGAAAGGGGCCTGACGAGTGTAAGAGTGAGTGAAGTATGGCAATCTCAGATAAATTTATCATTCCAAAATTTGAGAAGCCTAGAGGTGTGGAATCTGGTGGAGGACGGGATTCCGTCACCAGCAATTGGAATTTCACCAGCAAGCGAGGCTCAAATAAAGGGTGTTGAAGAAGCTAAGCTCAAGGATCTGAAGGTAAAGAATTTTCTATTTCAAGCAATTGAAAGAGAAATTATTGAAACCATTCTTGACAAGAAGACGTCAAAGACAATCTGGGATTCAATGAAGCAAAAATACCAAGGCTCCACCAAGGTGAAAAGAGCGCAACTACAGGCATTAAGGAAGGAGTTTGAACTCCTAAATATATAGGAGGGAGAGAAGGTTGATAGCTTCCTTGCACGAACCCTAACAATTGTGAATAAGATGAAGATAAATGGTGAAGCTATACAGCCAAACACAGTGGTAAGCAAGATTTTGAGATCTTTGACTCCAAAATTCAATCATGTTGTTTGTGCAATTAAGGAGTCTAATGATATAGATACCATGTCCATTGATGAACTCCATGGAAGCCTTCTTGTTCAAGAACAAAGGATGCATGGAAGTCAGATAAAAGAACAAGCTCTGAGAGTTTCATATGATGGTAAACCAAGGCGAGGAAGGGGTAGAATCTCCTATCAAGGAGGTCAAGGTCGGGGATGAGGAAGAATGTATCCAAATAAAGCTACCATAGAATGTTTAAAATGCCATCATTTGGGACCCTACCAATATGAGTGACCAGATTGGGAAAAGAAGGCCAACTATGTTGAGCAAGAGGAGGAATAAGAGTTTTTATTGATGACCAGTATTGAACCTCATCAAACCAAAAGAGAAGAAGTTTGGTTCCTTGACTCGGGGTGTTCAAATCACATGACTGGAAACAAAAGATGGTTCTTAGAGCTAGATGAGGGCTTTCGGCAAATGGTGAAGCTTAGAAATGACACCAAAATGGACGTTGTGGCTAAAGGCAGTGTGCAGTTTCAAATATATGGCATCACTCAGGTACTTTCAAATGTATTTTATGTACCTGAATTAAAAAACAATCTACTGAGTATATGACAGCTTCAGAACAAAGGGTTAGCCATTTTAATTTAACATGGGACGTGTAAAATTTATCATTCTAGACGGGGTTTAATCATGCAAACCAATATGAGCAAAAACACAATGTTCTATCTGCTAGCATCTATGACACCCAAAACTTCTTTGTGTATGCGAGCTGAATTTCATCCTGGAAAAGAATCATACTTGTGGCATCGATGCTTTGGCCATTTGAATTACCAAAGATTGAGAACACTTGCATCTATTAACATGGTAGATAGTCTTCCACTGATCAAAATTCCAGAAAAACTATGTGAAACTTGCATGGTTGGGAAACAACACAAAGAGTCTTGGCGAAACAGAGTTCATGGAGAGCTTCAAAACAACTTCAGTTGGTGCGTTCTAATCTATGTGGACCTATAAAACCAGCTTCTAACAACACTAAAAGGTATTTCATAAGTTTTATTGATGATTTTTCACGTAAAACATGGGTCTGTTTTTTAAATGAGAAATTAGAAGCTTTTGGTGTATTTAAGATTTTTAAAGCTTGTGTTGTGAAGGAAGCTGGTGCATATATTACTTGTCTAAGAACAGATAGAGGGGGTGAATTCAACTCAAATGAATTTGATGAATTTTGCAAAGCTTAAGGCATAAATAGGAAATTGATGACTTCCTATACTCCACAACAAAACGGCGTTACTGAGCGGAAGAACAGGAAGATCATGAACACAGTAAGATCAATTTTAGCGGAGAAGAGAATTCCAAAAGAATTTTGGCCCGAAGCTGTAAAGTGGTGTGTACACATTCAAAATAGAAGTATAACTGCAACAATAAAAGGAAAAACTCCAGAGGAAGCATGGAGTAGTTTGAAACCAAAGGTTGATTATTTTCGGATCTTTGGTTGTATAGCCCATGTCCACATTCCAGATCAGAAGAGGAGCAAGCAAGATTCCAAGAGTAAGAAGTGTGTGTTCTTGGGTATTAGTGATAAATCTAAAGCCTATATATTGTATTATCCTATCACCAAGCAGATTGTCATTAGCAAGGATGTTGTATTTGAAGAAGAAGAAAGTTGGGATTGGAGCAACACTGAAAAAAGTCAAATTTAGATGAGCTGGAAGTTGACGCAAGCGGTATTGAAAGGCATATTGAAGAGGAGAAATTTCATAATGTCCTAGGTAGCAGCAGTTCTAGTAATTCCATTCATAACAACATCTCTGGTAACTCAATTCCAATTGAAGAAAATATGGGAGATGCTGAAATTGAAGGGAGGGACGAAAGAATGAGAAGAAAACCAATATGAATGGTTGATTATGAAACAGGTGATGGGCTTTCTGAGGAGGAAGATATGCTTGCCATGATGATGGTAACTAATCCATTTTCATTTGAAGAGGCAAGTAAGAGTATGAAATGGAGATATGCAATGGCAGCAGAGATTCGGTCCATAGAGAAAAATCAGACTTGGGAGTTAATGAATCTACCTAAAGGTGCCAAACCTATTGGAGTTAAATGGGTCTTCAAGACCAAACTTAATGAAAATGGAGATATAAAAAAATATAAGGCGCAGTTGGTAGCTAAAGGCTACGCACAACATTATGGTGTAGATTATACCGAAGTATTTACACCAGTAGCTAAGCTTGACACCATTCGAGTCATTCTTGCAGTAGCGACTCAATATGGTTGGGAGGTTATCCAGTTAGACGTGAAAAGTGCATTTCTTCATGGTGAGCTTAAGGAGGAAATATTTGTGCAGCAACCCGACGGGTTTACAAAGAAAGGAAAAGAAGGAAAAGTCTACAAATTAAAAAAGGTTTTATATGACCTCAAGCAAGCACCAAGGGCCTGGTACAGCTAAATTGAGACTTATTTTCTGCATAAAGGCTTTGAAAAATGCTCAAGTGAACACACTTTGTTCACAAAATCAGTTGATGGTAAAATTTTGATAATAAGTCTCTATGTAGATGATTTAATTTTCACTGGAAATGATGTTTGTATGTGCCATGAATTCAAAAACTCAATGATGTTGGAGTTTGACATGACTGATTTGGGAATAATGAAGCATTTTCTTGGAATAGAAGTGTTCCAGAATCCGAATGGTATTTTCATATGTCAAAGAAGATATGCACATGAGGTGTTACTAAGATTTAATATGAAGAGTTGCAATGCTGTGAAGAATCCAATTGTTGTTGGAACAAAGCTGACAAAAGATGAAGGAGGAACTGAAGTTGATGCTACCTTATTCAAGCAAATGGATCGGAGTCTCATTTACATAACTATGACTCGTCCCGACTTAATGTGTGCTGTCAGTCTCATTAGTAGGTACATGTCTAGACCAAACACGTCAGATTGGATCGTAGCCAAGCGAATTCTTAGGTACTTGAAAGTAACAACTGAACTACGAATTTTCTGTAGGAAGGGAGAAGAAAATGTGAAGCTTTTGGCATTCACGGATAGTGGATATGCAGGTGATCTTGATGATAGGACATGGAGCTGTATCACGGTCTTCAAAAAAGCAACTGGTGGTGACTTTATCTACTACGGAGGCTGGATATATTGCAGCAACTCTCTGTGCGTGCGATAATGATTCGACCATTAAATTGTTTAAAAATTCAGTTTTTCATGGACATAACAAACATATTGATGTGAGGTTCTATTTTTTGAGAGATTTGAATGATGGAGTGGTGAAGTTAAGGTACTGCAGCTCACAAGATCAAATTGTAGATTTAATGACAAAACCGTTGAAGCTTGAGCAATTTGAAAAATTCCGTAATTTGCTTGGAATGGTGAATGCATCAGAAATAAGCTTTGTTGAATTAGAACGTGTAGTTTCAGTTATTTCCTATATTCAGGTAATGCTTATTAAATAGAAGTTGGTTGGTTGAATTAAATATGAGACTTTCCTCTCTCAATCAGTTCTAAGCTTTTTCTAAGTTCTGTTCTTACAGTCATCGTGATTCCCTTGAAAGGCTACCGTGTGCGATCGGAAACGAAATTGAATCTGTTGTTTTTTTTATTTCAACTTTTCTTTTGATTTATCGTTTGAGCTGTGGTTATCTTAACATGAAAATGTTACCACGGTTTATATCGGGATTGGATAGAAGGTTTGTCATGTGATTTACATGTTGTTTGGGTTTATGATGTTGTTCGTTGTTATAAGTAACAAGTTTTGTATTGGTTGATGTTAAACTGGTGTAAGGTTTGAAGCAAGGTTTGGTTATAATTAGCAGGTTTATGGCTTTGGAGTGGTATAACATTATGAACAGTGAGAGTGGTTAGAATTTTGTGAATGAGTGTGTTGGAATTATGAAGAGGGTTTTGTACATGAATTTGACTATCCCCTAATTGTTAGTGAATGGCCTCCTTTTATAATAAGAAATTAGGTTAAATAAAATAGGAAATTAAATCAATTATTAAAAATGAAATTAAATATTAGAATAAAAATTAAATCAATGGTTTGATTATTATAATAAAAATTAGGGTTAATACCTATTTTACCCCCTGCCATATGGGGCCTAGCTGAAAAACCCCCCTGCCAAAAAAAAAGTTTCAAAACATGCCTCATAAAATTTCAAAAGTTTGCATTTGAACCTTTATCACGCCACATCATTAAAAAATCTGATGTGGCATTATTTTCTGTAATTTTTTAATAAACTTATATGCCACATCACTAAGTCATCGATTGGAAAGACCTAAATACCCTTAGTCTTTTTAACTTCATAAACCCTTGACCTTGTAGACCTAATTCACATTCGTGAAGCATCTTCTTGTTCTTCCAAGCTTTCTTCTTCTTCTTCTTGTTTCGTTGCTGCGTTTTGCGATTTGAATCAACAAATTTCATCTATTTTCTACTCTTTTCTTCATGAGTCAACAAATTTCATCTAACTCAAGCTTATCTTCAAATGGAAGAGTAACTCCCAAATGTGGCCACAATGTTTCCATGAAGTTATTTGTTTCAAAATCGGTTTCAAATCCAGGAAGAAAATATTGGAAGTGTAAGCTGTGGGGTAAAGAAGACGACTGCAACGCATTTATTTGGGATGATGAATTTTGCGGGTTAAGAGATTTTGGGCATCTTGATGTAGGAGTTGTAGAACGAATGAGCAAAATTGAGAGAGACTTTTCACTAAAGATGGAAGCCATAGAGAAAAAGATTGATGTGCCAACAAAGAAGATGAATTATCTTTTAGCTGTGTTAATTTGTCTATGGGTTTTCTTTCTCAGTCCATGTAACAAATAATTTGTCTATGTGTTAATTTGTAAGGCTTCTGTTATTGAATTTTGTCCAAGTTTTGTTATGTTGGTTCATGTTAACTCATGTTGGTTTATTTGACAATTAATTTGTCTGTGTTGTAATGGCTTTATGAAGGTGTATGGTTGTATTGAAATAGATTACAATGGAAATGATATATGCTATGTTTTTCAATTCTTATGTGTTTTATTATACCAAAATATGAAATTCTCATGTGTTTTAGTTAATCCAATACCAAGTGAACTTGGATTGATTCCAAAATATTGACAATAACAAGTACATAAATAACAACTTGGAATGGTACCAAAATGGCACATAATTAACAACTTGGATGAGTACCAAAATGTCACATAATTAAAAGCTTGGATTGGATCCAATATGTTCTGATAAGTAGGACATTAAAACACAATACATTTGTTCAATAACACATAATGTGCTTAACATAAGTTCAATAACACAGTACATTTGAAATCACCAAAATGGCACTTAATGTGCATAACTTAAAGACATTAAAACAGTCAAATTGAACTTGTAACACAGCTACTGAGTCATTCTCCTAGCAATTCCTTTCAACATCTGTTTTGATATTTTCTTTGATGCACTCCAACCAGATCCTTCAGGTTCATCAATTGTCAATGGTGCATCAGGTGTTGATCCAGGCCCACCATGTCGTTCGGCATTTCTCACCCCCTTCATCCTCTCACTGACCCTTTTTCTTGTTGGCTTCACAGGCAAGACCTTTTTCTTTTTCTTTGTAGGAGGTTTTTTGACACTTGCTGAAGCTGGCCCTGGTTCAGTCATTGCAGCAGGCTCTGAAACAGCTAAAGGAACACTTGTTGCAGCAGCAGGTTGCATAACAGCAGGTTGTGTGGGATTATCAACTTGTGATGTTTGTTCTTCAAAGAGAGCCATCATATCATTAAGCAATGCATCCAACTCTGGGTCTTCAACCACAGATGGAGCTGCCTCAGTTTGAGCTTCCATATTTCCACCAGATTGAGCCTGTTCAGTAGAAGCCTTAGTTGGAGCTGCCTCAGTTGGAGCTGCCTCTTGTACATGTTTTCTTGGTACTTTGGTCCTGGGTGTCTTCCTCTGCATTCAGTATCAAATATGAGAACATATAATTTGTCAAATATAAGAACATATAAAGACATGAATTGTGAGGGAATACCTTTCTCTTGAGTGCATTAGGATTTTGCTCAGTAGCTTGACACTTCCTAGAATTGTGGCCCAATTTGTCACACTTTGTGCATCTATAGGATACACCTACCCTTCTCATCCTTGATCCACTCTCATCCAACTCTCTAAACCTCAGTTTCTTAGGCCTTCCAGGTCCCTTCTTGTATTGTGGTGGCAACAAATTTTCAGTATCCACAGTGGGCCACATGTCCATGCCATTTATTGGACTAACATTGTTTTCATAACATGCCCTATAAGCATCTCTCATGTAACAAGGATCAACATACTTTTCAGGATCTAAATTCTGATATTGCAAGGCAGAAACAACATGTCTACAAGGTATGCCTACAAGATCCCAAAAGCAACAAGTGCAAGTTTTCTTCCCAATGTCAACAACAAACTGCAACCCATTATATGGGTGATGAACTTGCCACAAATCACCACTACTCCATGTAGGCAGCCATTCTCCACTAAAATGAGTTTCCTTGTCAAGCCTTTTCCTAGGATTAGGCATGACATTATGCTTCCACTTATCAAGCTTCACAATACTATTAGCAATCCTATTCATGAAATAGTTTCTAATCCATTCTACCGTAGTGAGTATTGGTTTATCCCTAGCTTGTAATATGGTACTATTGAAAGATTCACTCAAGTTATTCATCAAAACATCACACTTAGGGTAAAATGAAAAAGAATGCTTACACCACAGTTTTGTTGGCACTCCCATCAACCAATCCCATGCCTTCTTGTCAAGTTGCTTAAGCTCATTCATCTTCTTCTCCCAAGCTTGGAAGTATGTGGCCTTGGCAGCCCCCATTAAAAGGTCCCTAATGGCAGCTCCACCACCAAATTTCTTCTTGAAATTTGCATACAAATGTCTGAGGCACACCCTATGTTCTATCTGTTCAAACATCTCCTCAAAAACACTAACAAGCCCCTAAAACCAGCATAAGCACACAACAGAAAAAGAACAACATTAACACTATACTATAAAAATGAATCAATTAGCACTATACCATAAAAATGAATAACAAACACATAATGTACCTTTTGTTGATCTGATATAAAAACATACTTTCTCTCAGATCCAATGTCTTCCATCAGCAATTGCATAAACCATCTCCAGCTTTCCTTTGTCTCGGTCTCCACCACACCAAATGCCAAAGGATAATATTGGTCATTTGGGTCCCTTGCTACATCAATTAACAGTTGACCTCCATATTGTGTCTTAAGATGACACCCATATACACCTATAAATGGTCTACAACCATGGGTAAACCCTTTCTTGCAGCCATCCAAACAGAAATAAAACCTCCCAAATCTTGGTGGTAGTGTTGGATGTGGTCTCTCAGTGTTTATCTTGACAGTATTACCAGCACAATGGTTTCTCAACTCAGCTGCATAACTCCACAACATATTATACTGTTCCTTTGCAACACCTTCAATTATTTCATCAGCAATAGCTTTTGCTCTCCAAGCTTTTCCTTTGGTGATGCCTACTGAATATTTCTGTCTAAGCTCAGCCATAATTTCAGACAACTTTACTTTCCCTTGTGATTTCCTCTTTTCAACCACTAACTTAGAAACCCACTTGGAATTGGCAGACTTGTTATTTAATACCCTAGCACATGTGTGGGTCCCCACCCAAGTCTTTATCTGGTATGTGTGACTGTCTCCCACTTTACTACATAATGCCAAAAAACCACATTTACCCTTGCACTCAACCCTAACCCTATAACTCTCATTCTTAACAAAACTTATCTCTCTACCATTTAATATAGACCACTCCCTAATAGCATCTTTAAATTCAGAGAGAGATTTGAACTCCATACCTAATTTGAATTGAAAGTTTTTGTTGAGCAGCTCTGATCTGAACTTGTCATACTTTGGCTTGGAAGGTTTCTCACCCATGTCACTTTCACCAGCATCTGAACTATCAAGTTCTTCACTAGCATAATCCACATCTTCATCATTGGTTGTATTCCTCTTTGAACTAGATCCTAAGACACTCTTGGGCACCAATAGATTAACCTTCTTTACCATGCTTTTGGCTTTCATGTTTTTGGGATCCTTGGATGCACAACGCTTGAATCTCAAAGATTTCCCATGGACATTCACCCTATTCCCACTCTCGGGCAGAACTACCTCCACTTGATCGAATTGTTCATCTTCTACTTCAATCACTCTTTCCTCTTCACTATCATCGAAACATTCTCCTGTATCAGTATCAGAACCACTGCTCTCAGTTTCACTAGATGTGCTGAAGTCATCCACATTAGGATGAACCACCTTGGTCATCATGTCCTTGACACCATGCTCCACCCAAATATGGCCATCAACCTTACAAGCCATACAATGCTTAGAAATTTCTACACAAGCTGCATCATCAACAACATTCATAAAGCCTTCATCTAGTTGCGGTATCTTTCGCCATAGCCTAAAACCTTCATATCCCCAATCCCTAACCAAACTAACAGCTTCAAAAAAACTCCATTTATCTTCATCCTGACCTTCAACAATAGTGTCGCTACCCCCTCTGTAATATATATGACCCTCTTGCACGAAGTGTCCCCCATGGTGAAATACTACACTAAAAACACCCATACCTGCAGAAAAGAGACAATATCCCGTCCAATATTTCAGAAAGATTTTCACTTGGGACCACAATCACAAGAAGACAATACGTACGAGAATAGAAATCACAAGAAGACAATACGTACCTTTTTTAACTTCGAATTTAGAGCGTCTTCAGAGTGTGCGAAATCGTATTCAGAGAGTGCAAAATCGTATTCAAGTGTTGACAACAGTGGAAGATGAAAATGAAGAACCCTAATTGTAGGGTCTGAAACGATAACAAAATCAAATGCACATCAGAAATGAAGTTAAAAAGACTAAGGGTATTTAGGTCTTTCCATTTCATGACTTAGTGATGTGGCATATAAGTTTATTAAAAAATTAAAAAAATTAATGCCACATCAGACTTTTTAATGATGTGGCGTGATAAAGGTTCAAATACAAACTTTTGAAATTTTATGAGGCATGTTTTGAAACTTTTTTTTTGGCAGGGGGTTTTTCAACTACGCCCCATATGGCAGGGGGTAAAATAGGTATTAACCCTAAAAATTATATAAAAAAATATTCATTGTGTATCCAAAGTGTAGGATTGAACTCATGACCTTATACTTGCAAATTTTTACTTCTTAATAATATTGCTATCTTGTTTGTTCAAAATAAAAATGCACTCGCAAGTATATGAAGGTCAAACAAATATTTTTTATTTAAGAAATACAGATAATTTAAAGTAAACTATTTATATATTCTTAAATGAATATCATAATGAATTACAGTTAAAATGTTAGTGAAATTGGAACAGATGGATGTGAAGATTGCGTTCTTGTATGGTGATCTAGACGAAACAATCCTGATAAGACAACCTGAAGGGTATGTCGAAAGGGGTAAAGAAGATTATGTGTGCAAGCTAAAGAGATCTTTATATGGACAAAAACAAACTCCTCGACCGTGGAATAAGATATTCGAAAAGTTCATGGCATGCATAAGTTTCGTTAGAAGTCAGTTCGACCATTGTGTTTACTTCCGATTTTGACCTGCTAATTTATTTAATATTTTGTTGCTTTATGTGGATGATATTCTCATAGCAAGCAACAATGTCGAAGATGTAATGAGGGTGAAGGCTGAACTCAATAAAGAGTTTAATATGAAAGATCTTGGAGCTGCATCCAGGATTCTTGGGATTGACATTCGAAGAGATAGAAATCAGTCAAAATTATGCTTATCTCAAGAGCCATACCTACAAAAGATTCTCGACAAGTTTGGTATGTCAAAATCAAAGCATGTTGTGACTCCGACAAACCCTCAATTCAAGCTTAGTATTGATTAGTATCCCAGTACTTATGTCGAAAGAACCTATATGAATAGCATCCTATATGCTAATATAGTTGGTTCTTTGATGTATGATATCGTATATATTAGACCCGTCATAACATATGCAGTAAGTCTTGTAAGAAGGTACATGGCGAATCCTAGAAAGGCCCACTGACAAGTATTGAAGTGGATTCTAAGGTACATAAATGAGTCTCTGAACAAAGTTTTAATTTAAGGTGAAGCCTTGGGTGAAGATAGTAAAGCATTAATCGAAGGATATGTCGACTCTAATTATGCAGGTTGTCTGGATTCCTGAAAATATATTTCTGGATATGTTTTCACTATGTTTGGGACAACAATTAGTTGGAAAGCAACATTTCAGAAGGTTGTTGTCTTATCAACCACTGAAGCGGAATATATTGCTTTAACCGAAGTTGTGAAAGAAGAATTGTGGCTTGAAGGTTTTGTGAAGGAGATCAAACTACAAGGTCGAAGTATCACTGTTAATTGTGATAGTCCAAGTGCAATACACATGTCGAAGAACTCAGCATATCATAAGCAAAGTAAGCACATCGATGTGAGGTTGCATTTCGTGAGTAGGGTAATCGAGCGTGAAGAAGTCCAAGTGCTAAAGGTTTCGACAGATCACAATGTTGCTGATATGATCACCAAGACATTTCCCAGTTGCAAGTTTTTCCACTGTATGCAGTTGATAAAGCTGCATGAAGAAAGCTAGCTTATTCCTTGATGTTATAGAATTTGATCCAAGGTGGAGATTTGTGAGAATTGGGTCGAACTCTAATGGGTCAAAGAGCAGCTTTCTGTTTCGACAGGGAATATGTCGAAGACCTACATACTGTAGTGGAAGTGTGTTCTAGTACGTGGGTGTCGAAATGCTAGGGTTGTTAGTATTTCGAATTGGGCCTATTTGTTATGTCCAATTGTTTAAGTTAGCTTGTACCCTAAGTTGGCTTGTAATAGGTGTGAAGAAAGCCCATTAGTTTAGTATGTTAGGTTTATTATAGATAACATACCAGTCTCTCGTCATTGCATACTGCAAATTTTAATTTAGGGTGAGAGAGTTATTTGTTATTCTTGCAACTTGTAATCTTGATTTAAGAGAAAGAAAATAATAGCAGTTGTAACCAATCCTTACTGTTCTTCTTACTTTTCTATTGTGTTCCCTATTATACTCTGTCCTTGGCATAGTTTTCACAACACTTTTCATAATTCTCCATAGCACTAAATTATAATTTGCAATGTGATATTAAAGACACATTGCATGATGAAATCTAGCACTTTAAATCAGGTTATTTGGCTTGTAGAATAATTATCTTTTATTCTTGCAAACTAAGGATTTTGTTGTATTTCGACCAAATATAATTTTATTGTGTAATGATTCAATTATATGTGTTATGACATGTTTGCAAAATAGTTAAAAATGAGTTATCGGTTATTGCAACAACAACCCCTTTAATATACTTGTTTCCTCTTTTATGTAAATTTTAAGAACAATGAAAAATGGAGAAAGGTAAAAAAAAAGTTGATGAACGCAAAACAACAAGGATTGGTGATATGTATAAAAAAATGCCAGAAGGACTTCTTCAATTTCATCACATTTTGTCTTTTATGGAAACCAAGTATGTTTTTTTAGAAAGTTGTAATATCAAAAAAAGTGGAAAGATGTTTGTAGATTAACACCATATTTTCATTTTAGTAGCCAATCTTTCCAAAATTTTCCGCTTTCAAGAAGTTTGTGAAATGGATTATAGCAGATCGTGACGCTGATTCTTCGATGAAGCGTCTTATCTATTGTTTTCCTGAAGAATATTTTATAGAGTGGAATTTAGTGGATATGGTTATTGAATATATAGTTTGTCATGGAATCAAAGAGATCATAATGTTGTATAATATGCTACGAAGACCTGCAAAATAAGAACCAGATTGTTTCATTATATGTGTAAATTATTTTTTCTTCTATATTCTCAATACCCCTCACATTTCATATATTTAATTTATATGGATATTTGTAAAAAAAAAATGTAAGATTTAAATCATTCCATAAAATTAATAAAACTCTAAAATAATTCTTTCCAATCAATTTTAATTAATATGAATCAATCTCCACAAACATAACTATCCAAAAAGAGTGATGCTATATGTCACGAACACATAAGCTCGCGAAAATCACGAATGCCACCTATGTTCTTAAATTGACATGGAAAAACAAATAAAAAGATCTCAATCATATACTACTATCTAAATAAAGATGCAAGACTATGTTACATATTAAAATAAAAAATATTTTATGATTTCAATTTTTAAGCACCTAGTAAAACGTACCAACATCTTTTCAACAAACTGTCGCTCTGTGTCACTCTGTTAGCTAGTAAACAATATTTTTCAATTTAAAAACATGAGAAATAGATGTAGGTATACATGAAAGCTAAGACTAATTCTTTGTAGCCAAGGTGATTAATGAAATCAATGTTATTGGGGTGAAATTGTGATCAATCTGAAATACAGTTAGTTTAGTCATTCGTGAACACGCTCGTGATTATTATTTTTGTGATGTTTAGCATTTTCCATCCAAAAAATATAAGAGTATTAGGTACATTGATTAACCATAATGAAATTGTTTATTTAATATTAAATTGATTTGATTGAAAACATTAAAGATTATTATATTAATTTAAATTTAAACAATAGGTTAAACATGTTAAACAATGTTATTAGTATGGAATAATATCTGAACCAAACAAATGTATCCAATTAAAATATTCATTTCTTAATTAACATGTTATTTCATTAATTAATAAAATTTAAGGAAAATAAATCAAATATAATATATTTGTCAAAAATATTTTAAATAATAACAATAATTATTTTTTAAATAAATAATAACTGCAACACATAATTAATAGGCCAGAGAAATTTTTACTATTTTTATCTGCAAATCTTTGAAACATATTCCCAACTTTTTTGGTCCTAAAATGTCTCCTTATTGTATAAACCCATTGGCAAGTTTGTACAAACTCCCTGGTTTTACTAACTTGACGAGTTTAAACATATATAATTGTGGAATGAGTTTTAAAACAACTAAATCCTTGAATCTAAATTATCCTCGGTGGTTATTGTTGTATTCAAATTATCTTTAATATAAAATGAGAGAAATAGTAATTTAAAGATATTAATGAGAGGATTTTTTTTTTTTTTTTTACAAATACAATACTTGTTGTAAAATGAAAATAAGTTATACTTGAAAAATGCTGTTATAGGTGAAACAATAAAAATTTTAGTATAAATGTTGTTGAAAGAATATTGTTTCATCAAAGATAGTTACTTTGTGAAACAATACTAATATGGCTTATAGATAAGATCATTTTGGATTCAATAAAACACAACACAACACAAAAACGTATAACCTTTTCAAAAAAATCTGAATTCTCCTTTTTAAATTCGAGTTTCATCTGTCTTATGCAAACTTGAGTATATATTGAATTTTTTTTGATAAGTAAAAAAAATCAAACAAATATAGAGAGAGCCAGATTTAGAAAAATCATAAAAGCTTAAAAAAAATCATAAAAAAAAATTTAACAATTTTGAATACAATACATAATCCTAGATCAAAAATTATGACAAATGGATGAAGGTTAAAAGTGGCAGAGTTATAAATGAAATGAAAGAGTAATTTTTATGTATTAATAGATAACAATTTATATTTTATTTAAACAACTTTTTTACCTGACTTGCTTCATAATAAAGAAATGTTAAACAACTTCTTTTACCTGACTTGCTTCATAATAAAGAAATGATATTTAGACACTAAAACTAATGTCTAATATGTGTTTTTATTTTATTTTAAAGCATATTAAAATATTTTCAAAAGAAATAAAAAAATAAGAGACATTGACATAAAAATAAAATATCTAAAATTTGATATTCAAATACTATAACTATTTTTTTATTTAATATTTGATATTAATATCTTTTTCAAAGTAGCTATTATATTATATAGTTATCTGTGTTGGTGTTAATTTAATTAGATTTTAGTGAGATTTTTGGTGTTTTGGCAATTTAGTTGTTTTTTTTTTCTCGACAAAGAATGTATAATTTGTACACATTTATTCAATATTGTTTTTGGTCAAGCATATTTAATCAATATTATATGAAGTTAATTTTTTAGTTAATAGTAATTGATTTGTGTGTTTTCTTATGAGTGATACAATGGTTAGATATAAAAAAAAAATTAACAATTTTAAAAAAATAAAATAAAAATAAGAAATTATTATTTTTTAAATAATATTTGTTACACACAAAATACATTACTTTGAAAATAACCCATCTTACTTTTACTTGTTATAAAGTAGTATTACTAATGTTTCTAGGAGAACCTCCTTACGATAACCTTTGGAGTATAAAAGTGTTATTGAGAGGTTTTGAATTGGTTTCTGAATTGAAGCTCAATTTTCATAAAAGCAACTTTTATGGAACTCACATAGGAGATTGGTACATAAATTCGGCGACAAAGTCCCTTGCTTGCAAAAAAGGTTGTTTTCCGTTTAAATTCCTCGGTATTTGGGTGGGAGAAGGTGCGAACAAGAAGAAGGTTTGGCAAGAGGTGATCGACAAAATAAAATCAAGACTTTCCAATTGGAAGGGAAGGAACATCTCCATAGGAGGGAGGGTGACTTTAATTGGCTCCGTTCTTAACGCTATTCCTATTTTCACTCTTTCCTTCTACAAAGCTCCGAGTAAAATCATCCATGTTATAAGAAGCCTTCTTAGCAATTTTTTGTGGTGCGGGAACACTAAATCAAGATGCATACATTGGGTGGAGTGGGAGAATGTATGCAAACCAAGAGAGAAATGTGGGTTAGGAATTAGGGATATTGGAGATATGAATAAATCCCTTCTTCTTAAATGGAAATGGAGAATTTTAAAGGAAGATAAGGCTATTTGGAGTAGATTCTTACTCTTGAGATATCACAATCCCAAATTAAAAGTGTTAGCTTCTAGCAAGGACCTTTTAAATAGGGAGGACTCACATTGGTGGCGAGACATAGTCCTTAATGACTTCAAAGAAGACGATTTCGGAGAAGGCTTTAATGAATGGGTTAAATGCGAGTTCAAGAGAGGAAACAATATTCTTTTTTGGCTTAGTTGTTGGTTGGTTGATCAACCGCTCCGCGTTGTTTTTCCGCATTTGTTTGACAAAACAACCAACAAACTTAACGCGGTGAGCGACCTCTTTCTCTCCAATCACGAAGAAATTATTTGGAAACTAGAAGACATTTTTGGGGAGGAAGTGTTGAACCCTCCGGCTCGGAGTGCCTCTTCCATCATTTCATCCAATCCGACCACGGCAATAACCGAAGAGCTTAGGGAGTTGAAAAGGATGCTTCAAGGGATGGTGCCGAATTCGACGACAAGGGACGGTTTCCATTGGAACTTAAATACAAACGGAGCCTTCACGGCGTCGAGTGTGTCGCACTTGGTATCTAATGCAAAGGAGATAGCTTGGCCAAATCCTATTATCAAGAGTTTGGACGTCATTTGGAAGACAAACTTACCGACAAAGATCAAGATTTTTGCGTGGAGATTCCTCCTCAATAGGCTTCCTTTAAAAGATCAACTCGTCAAAAGAGGTGTGACTACTCTCACTTCCATAGATTGCCTATTTTGCACTAATCACCCGGAAACTTTGGATCATCTCTTCTTCCATTGCCATGTCACAAAGGAGGTGTGGAGTAGAATTTATATATGGTTGGGGAATGATTTGAATTTTTCTCTTGAGGAGTTCAAGAGCTTTGGGAGCATTCAAGAGAAGGTGAAAAACAAAAATATTAAAGCTAATCTAAATAATATATGGATAGCTTTGATTTGTTGCATTTGGAATATGAGAAACACTATGACTTTTGATGATGGCATTTTTAGCTTTGATGAGATGATTTCAAACATCATGTTTTTCTCATGGAGATGGACAAGCAACAAGGATCTTCCAAGTAGGATATTTTTTTATGATTGGTATAAATTGCCATTACTTTGTAATTAATCTTTCATGTACGTTATCGATGTAAGGGTTGCACCCCTAGTGCACTTTCTTATATCCAATTGCTTATTAAAAAAAAGTAATGTTTCTATATACTGATTATTTGTTTGTTAGGTTGTTTTGAACGAACTAAGAAATACGGGTGTGCATGGGTCGGTTTGGGCTGAATTTAGCCAAAATCATAACCCAACTCGTATATGGTACACTGGTCTGGGTAAGGTAAAATAATCACCCAGAATATTATTGGGTTGGTTTAGGTAAAACCACGTGAGTTGGATTGGGTTGGATAGTGGGTTATCTAATATTTTTTTCCTTATATAATTATTAATGATATGTCACATTTTTTTAATAAATAGTTTAACATATTGCTGTTATTTTCTTAAAGATCAAATGTCAAAATGTATAATGAAATTTATCATAAACATATATTTGTAAAAATCAAAGTTACATTACAGTAAAACCTAGAATTGCATAAAATGCTTACAACTTACTAGAATTAACATCAAAATATTCAAAGTGTGGCATCCTAAAATGCTTACAACCCATGGATTTTGTGAGTTGGGTGTGGGTTTACCTATAACCCAATTACTTTGATTGGGTTTTCATTTTTGAAAATTGTATTCACTCAATAACCCGATCCAACCCACTTTTTTGGGTCGATTAAGGTGGGGTTTTACTAGGTTTATTGGGTTTACCCAACCCACTAAAAGAAATATCTATGATGATAAACATTTGTTTAACACAGACATAACAAAATATATATATATATATATATATATATATATATATATATATATATATATATATATATATATATATATATAATTAAATACAAATAAAAATGATGTATCTTAAATAGCGGTTGGTTCTATTAATTTATGGAGAAAAACGTTACATAAATATTTAAATAAAGTGTATTAATAAACTTAAATAATTAATTTAATATTTATTTTAAGTAATTAGTTAAAGTGACTCAAAGTCAACCATTCTTCCAATTGAATGATGTTAATTATTTATTAAAGCACAAAACAACTAACATCCTTAATAAAAATAAGGGTCATGCTAACGAGTGTCTAGGGGCACTCTTTAAGTATTCCATTTAAAGAAAATAATCCTTAAATAAATTATTTCTTTCAATTTCTAATGCATTAAATACTAGTTCTTTCAATAAAATAAACTTTGTTATTCTTTAAAAAAGTCCATTATTTCCATTTCTAAAACATTAAATATAAGTATTACTTGCCTTTTAAACTCTTAACAAATGCTCCTGGGGCACCCGTTAGCATTTCCCTTAAAAAAATAGTAGTTCTAGGACCAGATCATTCATCATTCACGAAATAAGAATAGAGATTACGAATTCTATAAAGAGCTAATTCCCAAAAGATTCGATCTGTTGTATACGGATTCCACTCTGAGGATTTTATAAATTTCAATTTAATTTCGATTTCTTTTCAATTATATCTATAAACTCGTATGCTTAATTAGATTGCTTTCATTTTCTTAATTCGATTACTGCTTATAGGATGGATTTGATTAAATTCAATTGTATGTATGATCCTTTACTATAATTGTGTTACCGTAGCTTTTTTCGTCATCGCGTTTGATTAAGTCACGTTTGCTTAATTTGCGACTACTTAAATCTGTTTGCTTAATTAGGAAATTAAGAACATACATCATATAATATCAATTGCGCTTGTTAGTGAGGATTGTAATCGAATATGATCAAATTCGTTTAGGAAATTAAAATTATACGAATTGGTGATAAGGAAATCAATATAGTAGATTAGCTTATTTATCATCATGCTTTTACCTTAATCACATTCGATTTTAAGTTTTGAACCTTAAACCCCCTTTCATTTGGTTGGTTAAATCATCGCGAGCTTCCCTAAACTACAGTTTTTAATTACTCATTTTTGACCCGTGTTCGACAACGGATCAAATTGGCGTCGTTGCCAGAGACTCTATATTTATTTTATCCAATTATAGAATCCTAGTTTAGAGTCTTGTTAAATTTTTTTCTTGTTTGTTGATTTTTAGGAATGCGGTACAGTGGGTAAGTATCCTAGCCTCTTAGGTGACTCTGTAAGTTACTGTTTTAAATTGTTCTGATTTTTTTCCATAAATCAGAAATGAATCAACAACCAGTACTCCATTTGAAGAGACTTCTAAGGGATTTCAACACTCAAAGTTGCAAATTCCTTTTTTTTTTCTATTTTATTTGATTTTGTTTCTATTTTCATATATTTAAAAAAAACAAAAAAAACTGTAGTTTCGTTAATTTATTTTATGTTATTTTTAGTCAAATTTTTATAATTTTTAGGTTTTATTTTAATCGATTTTCTATTTTTTCATTCATTTTCTCAATGGAGACATTGTTGACATTTTCTTAATTGCTGCATTGCAGTGCTTTATGATTTTATTTGATTATGTGTTGATTTGATTTTGATTATATTTTTATTCTCATTAGTGATAGTGGTTTTATTTGATTTTGAATTTGAAAATCATATCATAGCTGATCAAAATACAACCTTAAGAGAACTTGCTGCACCTGATTCACTTTTTGCTAATTTTCCTTCTTTGTCTGATTTTGATGACACTTATACTTGTGATATTTGTACTGATAATCACTTATGTTAAGTTTGTGTAGAAATTCAAGCTTCTTACAGGTTGATATGTCTTATGAGATTTCTACTGACAAAGTTGATGTTGTAGATTTAAATGTAGTTCATGCTGCCAAAATTTTGTCATCCATCGAGCAGCCATTAGGCTCAAAATCTCATACAGGTTAATGATCTACCAAAAATGATGCACAATTTAGAATTTATTCCTACTTATCATACTAAGAATGCACAACAAATTAGTTACATCGCACCATAAGTCTCTAGTCAAGAGAACTAAGAAAATACTCACACTTGCAACCCCAGAAACCAATGAAAAAGCATGCATTTTTTAATATATTTTTTGAAATAGAAATGAAGAGAACAACAAAAATAACGTAAATGACATCCTTCTCCGACACTTAAAATACAAATTATCCTCAATGAAAGAAACAAACTTAAAATAAGAGAGAGGACAGAGAGGAAATAACACACCCGGGGAGTCAAGGCGGATAGATAACTTCATAAGTAGCAATTTTCCAATGAGAGATCTTGGATGTTTCCTCTTCCAATATGGGGCTCTCATGGACTAGCTTCAGGTAGTGCTTATTGACTTTGAAATTTTGACCAGTGCCTTCACCTTTTATTCCAGGATAAAAGAACAGTCTTTTATAGGTAAGAGTGTCAAATGGGCAAGTGAAAAATGATTTTCTCTTTGTCCTCTGGTGCAATATAGATCTAATTTTTTATAACATCCAAAATCAAGAGGTTAGGCCGCTTTTGGGGCTGCATCACTACTTTTCCTCCATCTTCAAGTAAGATCATATACATACACATGGACTGCCTAATATCAGGAATGTCAACCAAGGTACATACAATTCCCTTCTCATATTGTTCCTGCAATAACTGTAACAACTTTTGTTCCTGTTCAAATTCAAGTTTAGATGAAATTATTAATTTCCATTAAATTCTAAAAACATAGGGAGTGGATTTAGCTTAAAAGTGTCAATTATTCCTTTTGTAACACCTCAATAATCAACTGTTAGGGTTAATAGTTAAGTATGTAACAACTCTTTTGAAAAACTTTCACTTTTGGACTAGATAATTGATTATGCAGATTGCATCATTGAGTATCTGTATTAAAAAGGCCCATGGATATATTTCTTTTAAAACCAAATTTCGTCTTATAAATAGAAGACTAATTTCTCATTTCTCACACACCAAAAAATGTATTTGAGATACCTTTTCTCCTATTTCTCTCTTTAATTTATCACATTTGTTGTAGTTCTTTTTAGAATGAAATATTTATATCTGTGAGCTGTTTTGGTCTGGTGTAAATGCATTATTGAAACTTCTCATCAGAAAAATATTATTTTTAGTTGTAAGTTAAACCAAATGAAAAGCTCTCTTTTGGTTGTTGAGATAAACCGGTTAAAACATCGTTATTGGTTGGGTGGTCTCTATAGTTAAAACTTTAGCATGTTCGTGAGCATAGCCTATTGTTATAAGTTCTCAGATGGTTGACGCTTGCAACGGCTATTATGTACGTTATTGGGCCTAGAGAGCGAATGGGCTTGCTCGGCCTCGACCCAAAGATTGGGCCTGCTCGTTAGAGTTAAGTGTTGGGCCTGCTCGGCCTAGACCAGAACAATGTCTAATATTATTCTCGTGGTTTATTCTAGTTTGAGTAGTGGTTATATTGATAGTCAACAATGTGATCATATTGATGATCTTAAGTAAATGGAGTGATGATTATTGATGGTTAGAATGGTGGTCGATAGCGATCATAATGGTGATAAGTAGTTATTAGGTGTTGATGAAGTGGTCATCGATGACGGTGATAGTTGTGATTTGTGGTAATTACATTTAAGATCATAGATGAATAAAATAGTGACCAAAGTGGTCATAATAACATTTAACGGCCATCGGGGATGTTTAACAATATCCATAAAGGTGGTCAATGATGAGAGTAGTTATAAAAAAAATATTGCATGATGTGTATGTGCCATTACCCATTAGCCAACATAATAAAATACATTTCCAAGCATAAATAAAAAGTGAGAAATAAAATATCGAAATATACATCAAATGAGAAATAAAAGATCAAAATACACATCAAATATAAAAGTCGTCCAGTTTTCTACAAACCCCGTGAATAAGTCCGTTCATAAGATTTTTAAGTTATAAGTGAAAATTCCTATTTTTTCTCAATCTAAACCAGATTACACTACAATTAGATAGATTACAAAGAAAAATGGTATAGATAATTGAGGTTCAGAAAGCTTAATCCCATTTAGAGGCATAGTCTAAATGCTAGAAATCAAATTGTGACTAAAATTATGTCCATCACCCCATAAATATTGTTATTAATAATAACAACAAAAATAAAAACCAGAAAAACTAAGCAAACATGGCTTGAGTGTTTCCAAATCAAAATTGAAACAAAAATGTAGTATACCGGAAAACTTAGCTATGCCGCTGAAGTAGTTGACAAAGAAACTAGAGTGTTAGTGTGAAGCCATACTTTATAGGAGCTCTCGTCAATGTCCTCAATCTTTGTAAGTTGTTTGGTCTTCACATTGTAAGCAAAATGTATGTATTTGACTCTTCTTTCGGTTAGATCCACAAGAAAGATAATTAGATCATTGATCCACAAATAGAATTTCACCTCTGGAGCAATACGATTATGACCAAAAGCAGCCATATTCATATAATCAAATGGTCTCATCACATGATAAAGAGACCATTTTCCAGAATCAAAATCTAAAATATGGATTTCAAATGCTTTATGAGAACGTTTCGCAATGCAAGAAAGGTAATTTCCCGTCCATAAATAGTTTGGTTTCCAACTATGAGAAGACGGGTAAAGTGGATATTCCCGTACAATAGTTTCCTTGTCAACATTGATGACAATAATTTCCTCAGATGTTATCCAGTAGATATCATCGCCTCCACTATAAAGTGGTCTCCTTGCCATACGGCAATTGAAGGGAGCTTCTTTTCTAGCCATCTCTTTCCATGAGTTATCCTTTCCAACTCTCAGCACATAGAAAACATACCAAAGAGCATCCGAAACCCTAACGAAGTCTTGAAAGAACAACTTGAATTCGGCAGTGCGGGGAACACGTGCTATAATACATCGATTGATAATACGGATATATTCTTCAGAGACTGGAAAACGGGGAAGTCTAAGCCAGCACTTGAGGATAGGGTTTGCGAGGAAAATGTATCCATTAGGAGCCAAAAGCATCAAAATGCCATCACAAGTACCGATAACGGATCCCATATTTGGAGGTGTTGGTAAATAGATAGTTTCAAACCGGGGATTGACATGATCTTTGAATTCCAAGTAATGAGAATCGCCACTTGACCTGCGGTTTTGAACGAAGATACCAGGTGTAGAACGCACACGGTGATTGTGATTAAAAGTGGCAATAGTAGCAGCCCAATGTTTGCAAACATACCTTGCGGAATCAATAAGGTAATAAATGGGAACCAAATCAAAGATATGAAGCATTAAGTCTTGAGGAATCAATAGCTTTGACATCTCTTTACAAGTATTTGAGTTTTGATTCATATTCTCGTCGTCGGTATAATCATGTGATTTAGAATCAGAGTAACTGCAAATGCACTTCTTAATGCGTGTTTCCATTATAAGTCTTCTGGGCATAAAGCAGAAGCGAGTTAATCCTGATAATGTGTTTATCTCTAATGTTGCACTTTGTATTCATAGGTTAGAGAAAGAGTAGCAGAATTGGGCTCTTAAATCAACAGGCCCATCTCCATTAAACTCTATTAAATTATTCGATTAATATTAAATATCAAAAATCTCTTTTACTTTCGTATATTCAAACACAGATAAATTAATATTAAATTTATTTTTAAATAAAATTAATTCTATCCAAATTCAATTATGTGAAAAGGGTTGTTGTTGCAGCTTTCTATTTTTATTTGATGCGGATTTGCCGTTGGACTCAAATATTGCACATGTTAAATGTTGATTTTCTTTTAATTAAATTAGAGGTTTTTCTTAAAAGAATGAATAACATAAAATGTTAAAAATGGAATAATTTTTCTAAAAAATTATTGTTATTCTTTTATAAATATTATATTATATTTTTTAGTGAAAATAAATCTAATAATAACTTAATTATGAAATATAAGAAAAAATAATATTCACTCATAAAATTTAAATAACACAGCATAATATATATATATATATATATATATATATATATATATATATATATATATATATATATATATATATATATATATATATATATATATATATATATATATATATATATATATATATATAAGCAACAACTTGAATAATAGAAGGGGCTTCACAGTAAAATCTGGATGTAATAGAAATATAACTTTAATTAATAATTTTTTAATTATTATGGCCGTCTGGAAAATAGTGGTTTTGTTAGACCAAGTTCACCATTCGATTTTCAAATTAGTAATTTTGTTATATTTTTTAATTTTTAAAGGTTTCAGTTTTTAAAAAATATCCTAGGCTAAGAGATTGATAGTTTTGGATTTTTTTAGGAGTTTTGTCTTTCATATATATATATATATATAATTATTATATAAAAAAATTTCAAATTTTTTTCATAAAAAAAACACGTGGACTTATTTGTATATCATTCGTTTAATAAATATTCATTAAAACAATTATATCAATGTCCATATTGTTTTAACTTTTAACCCTGTATATATTAAACTATTTAGGAAGTTTTAGGAAATGTCACTATTTAGTGAGTCGTATAAATAAGATGTCTCAATATCTATCATCTTCAAATTAAGTTTTTCATGTACTACAATGTTAATTAAATATAGAAAATTAATTGAATCCAGTACAGGTGGATATGTTTCGTCAAAACTAATTTTAGGTCTTTGTGAAAATCATTTAGCAACAAATTAAACCTTATACTATTTTTATTTTGCTTTTTCATAAAAACTCATTTATATCCAATTGGTTTCACACCTTGAGATGTTCGGACTACAGGTCAAAAAGCGAGTCGCTTGCAAAGTGAATTTAATTCTTCTTCAATTGGATCGGTTCATTTTGGTCAATTTTCATTTTGTCTACAATCTTCAATAGACTTTGATTCATGATCCTCGTTATCATTTATCATCTTTAGCGTTATATTTTATCAAAAGACATTGTCAATATTGACTTTATTTTAGTTCCATCATATTCTATTTATGACGTAATTTATTACGATCTCTTTATTTTCATAATATTCAATTATCTAGTTAGTTATTCTAGAACTAAAAATAAAGCATGTCAAAGTACTCTTTGAATTTTCATATATTCACTTAGGTCATCTTTTTATTTTATCTCATTTTCTTGTAGAGAACTTTTAATATTAGAACCAATTTGTCTAATACACTTAGTAACACCCTAAAATCTCAACTCTTAATTTATAAAAGATAAATAGATAATATCTCAAATATCAGTGTTACACATGCTGAACATACATCTTTAACAACCATCATAATAAGAAATAGCAACATAACTCAACTACCAATCATACTTTAATTGTCGCAAATAAAATAAAGTACTTCATATAATTAAACAACTCAAACTTTGAAAATACAAAACAAATAACAATAATCTCGTCCCGATGTTACATATTAGAGCTTCAATGAAAACTAAATAACTCGAGAACTATAAATAAACGAAGAGGCCTCAACGCCACCCTCTCTATATATAAACGTAGAGCTCAAGTCGCAACTACTCCTCTCTATATGATTTTTTATACTTCATGATAGTACAAAACACCACAAACAAAACAGACATGAGTGAGAATATGCCTCACTCATCAATGATTCCCCATTCTGTATCAGCGACTCATCACTGGAACGTAGTCCGTACATACATCCCTGACACACATGATGCATGATGTGCAACAACAACATGCAGGTGCAATACTCACCACTGATTCCTCTTTAAATTGTAACCATCACCCATTATAAGGCCACCATATTAACATAACAAGTATAATATGTAATTACACCTCACTAATACGAATTCATATAAGTATCCAACAACATATACTTATACATTCATAAAATATTCACATAACTCTTAAAACATAACCATGTTATTCACCAACTCGTAAAAACACAACAAAATAACAACCAATAGTCGTTGAAATCGGAAACATTTCAAAAAATTGAGTCTAAAACCCCAAAACTGGTCAACTAAAGGGCTGATAGTCAGTCCATCCGTCATGATGTGCCTGTCACCCGAGCGAGAAGCCTGTATCGGGGCCGGGGGACCATGACGGCCGCCCCATCTCCCAACATATTCCCTTCAGCTCCACCATATGCATGACGGTTGGACCGTCACGCCTGTGACGCCCGTCTCCACTGTGCATATTGCATAATCCATGATTTTCACCATAGGAGCACCCTCTAAGCTCTGATTTTGAATGCTAAAACCCCAATAGACTCAAAGACTTATTATACAACATATATTGAACATATAACACACCAATTCCTCGCCAATTACACTTTAACATTAATTATCATGAAATTAGCATTATGTTCATCATCACCAAAACCACATAAGCAAGAACAACACCAATATAAATTTCACTTATAAATTTCATACAAAGTTCAGTAGTTAAATCAGAGCATGAATTTATGTTTATCACTATTAAGATAATTTTATACAAACTTTCTCCAAAACACATAAAACTCAACAATGGAGAAAACATAATAAAACAAGAAAGAGGGTGAAGATTCCTCTCTATCCTTCATGCGTGTTACACTCATAGATGAGTAATCCCCCCACCTCAACTTTCCATTAGGGTTTCAACTTTTGATAATGGTGATCTCTCTCTCTCTCTCTCTCTCTCTATATATATATATATATATATATATATATATATATATATATATATATATATATATATATATATATCCCTCTCTTCTTCTTCTTCAGCTTCATATAGTTCTTTCTCCCCTTTTGTCTTTTTTCTCAAAAGTCACGTAATGACTTTTTAGCTCTCCCCACTTTTCTATTTAAGCAATGGTTGCTCTATTTTGCAGTAGTTTCGAGTTGCTCACCGACGAGATTGTTTTGCTTTTTCGCTTTAATTATTTTTCTTTTTCAATTTTTATTTGATTGAGTTGTTGTGTCGCTTTTGTTTTTGAAACTTGAAGGGTGATGATGTTTTATGGTGGGATGATTTGAGGTTTAGAGAGTTTGCGTGTGGTTTATAATTTACAGGTGGTGTTGTTGTTAGATATTTAAGGATTTGTGATTGATATATTATTATTATTTTTGAAATCTTGGTATCCGGCTTTGCGACCGACTAATCCAAGGGGATCAATCCCACCATCCACTTGTGGGGACTCTGTTTAAAGATAGAGCAAAACTCTGTATGGACTGGCCCAACATATAAACTGTTTGCACCCAACGAGATTCAAACCTGAGATCTTGAGATGAACATGTTTGGCCATGGTTGATGCTTGGGTTGATGGTAAGAGGTTGTGAAATATTGAAAGTGTACGGTTGATGCTTGGGTTGATGGTAAGAGGTTGTGGAATATTGAAAGTGTGTGGGTTTGTATAATTTGGAAGAAAGTAATAGTGAGTTTGAAAGTTATTGTTTCGAAAAGAGGGAAGAGATGATGTCATGTTACATATAAGGTGTAAGTATTTTTACTGCAAGATTGTGAAGTGGATGGAAGTGTATGGAGGTTAGCCTCTAACTAAAATAATAAGGTTTTTCGTGTGAAATTATGGTGTTGACTCAAAACAAATGGTGACTAAGACATAAAAAGAAAAAAAAGATTTTCTAATGGTAAAAAATGAGTTTTTTGATGGATCGATCATTGTGTAGAAATTGGTCTCCATTTTTAATGTCAAATTAGGTCAACAAAATTGGAAATAAAATTAACTATGACAGAACATGACCAATCAAATGACAATACGACAATTAGACAAAACTGTGACACAAATGCGACAAACCGGGAAATAATAATTTTAAAAAATCCCTAATTAAAAAAATCCCCAAAAAGTCAACATTTGACTTTTTGTTGGGTTTTTTTACCATTTTAATAAAAGTGACAAATAAAAAAAATATGTGACGAGGTTCGAACTCGCAACCCTACGCATGACATCCTAATCTAGCTACCAACTAAATTGACTGACACTTTTGATTTTGAAATGCTCTTAAAATAAAATAAACCCGAACAAAATTAGGGATGACAAAGGGGAGTCATAGGTTTTCCCTCCTCTCGCAAATATTCAGTAAGCCTGACCTTTTTCTACAGCACAACCTGATCCTTCTGAAAAGCGAAGCAATTTTGCTCCATAGCCTCACATTTCCCTCTCTAAGTGTCCCTTTCTAAGGTTTTCCTTTTAAACAACAACACAAACTCTAATCAATTTTGCTGAATATCGTGAGTGTCATCTGCAATAGATATGTACGAAACAAGGCTGACTATTCATCTAACTCTTTCACCATATTTAAGCTCTCAGAGTAACCAAAAGTTCAAATTAGTCTCAATTTGCTTGAAGTTCCGACTACGCGCAGATTTGATTCTCCAATACAAAACATATCCATAAATACTCATATTAGAACAAATAAACAAAAAAATTAGAAGAAACTGGAGAGATGTGTGACAAAATGGTTGACATAATACCTCAATTCATACAAAATTTAATCAAATATTATGATTATATTTTATAATATAGATAAAAAAAATCAAGAAGAACATAACTCAAATTGAGAAAAAAAATCCAAATAACCATGTTTAATAAATAATTTACACCAAAAACCATGTTTTCGGCAAAATTACGCATATGACCAGGTTTCAGAGGTGGTCTCCACATAGGAGCCACCTCTGGTGGCGCCAATGCCTATTTTCCTATAACTAATGCGCCATCCAGGGTGGCTTCAATGTGCATTTTCTTCTTTCAAGCCACCTAGGGTGGCGCCTATGTGTGTTTTCTTTTTTTTTTGTTTTTTTTTAATTGTTTCTATACTAATTTTTTTTTAATTTTGTTATTTATTTATAAAATTGTTTTTATTTTAAATTTTTTAATTATATATTGTTTTTTGATTTTTTTAAAATTGTTTTAACATAATTAAAAACACAATTAAATAAATAATGAAACACCACGTGTCATTCATTCCAAACATTACAAATACAAGAAATGCAGAAACAACATTACAAATACGGTCATACAGTCCAAACATTACAAATACGAAAAAAAAAAAATTTTAAAACATGGATATTATGCTATTCACGACCCCTCCGACCATGACCCCTCCGACCATGACCCCTCCGACCCGGACCATGACCCCTCTGACCGCCAGTTCCGCAATCTGGAACTGTTCGAACCCGGTTGGAAGGATCTCGACGACCCACTTCTCCACGACCCCCCCTATTCCTTGGTTGTTCTTGTTGTGTCTGCGTAGGTGGTCCTCGGATTAGCCCCTCCATGCGCTCGTTGGACATGTATTCTTGTATGCTGCTGTCAAATAGTCGGGTCCCCATGCCCTCAAAGATTGGCCTGCGTATGAAGGGGACGTGGTTTGGCATAATGATAACATGCGGAGAAAGAAAAGAGGTCGCCCGAACAGCACCCGGATCACAACCGAGATGGATCATGAGAAAATGGTACGAAAGTGTAGCATATGTCGTGAAGTCGGGCACAATAGAAATACCTGTCCTAACCGTGGATCAAATTCCACCAACAATTAGTTGTATGTCGTTTGTATTTTGTATCTGTATTTTTATTGATAATGTTTTTGTATTTGTATTTGTATTTGTATTAGTATTTGTATTTGTATTTGTATTTATGTTTGTATTTGTATTTGTATTTGTATTTGTATTTGTATTTGTATTTGTATTTGTATTTGTATTTGTATTTCTATTGGTTATGTATTTGTATTATCCTTTATTAAATCAACTAGTTATGTCTTTGTCTCGTAGTGAAATTGTCTTCATGCCCATACTGCCACTCTTTATTTTGGACAGTCAAATACGCATGCTTTCGTCTAGTCTATGGGTGGAAGTAGGCCAGGCCAGGCCAGGCTTTTCGTAAATAGGCCCGGCCTATTTTTCAAATTTAAAGCCTAAGCCTGGCCTATTATCTATCATGGGCTTTAATCTAGGCCTGGCCTGACCTTTTTATAAGCCTGGTCTGGCCTATTAGCCTATTTAAAAAGCCTATTTCATTGTACAGTTATTAATCTCTAAAATCATAAAATTCCAAATTATAACTATTATTTAAGTTTAGTTATAAATATCAAATAAATTCTAAATTATAACTATAATCATTATTTAAAAACTAAGTATATAGAATACAATGCCCTTATTTTAAAAAGTTACAAAACGTATAATTACTATTTAAAAACCAGTTCAAAAGTATAATTATTTTAAAGGTATAATTATTATAACTATAATTATTATTTAAAAACTAGGAAGAAGTATATAGAATACTGTATTGGAATACATTGATAAAAATTGTGATCTTATTTTTAAAGGTTCAGAAACGTGCCCAGAAAAGCCAAGAAAATAAAGTAAATTATGACTTACTTTAACTGCATTAACAAACTAAAAAGAATTCTATAAATAGGGATATAAAATAGCAGAAAACTACCATGTATATAATGAGCCATTATGAAATAGCAGAAAATTCAAAATATCATAATGAGCCATCAAAAATTTCAACAAAATATAAGGCAATTGGTCTTTCATATAACTTTGCTCTGTGTATAACAGCAAGCTAAACACCATTAAATATGCAGAAAGCAAAACACCATTAAACATAAAAAATGAGTCAAATCTTTAAGGTGATCTCCTGATGTTGTTCGACCGCCACCTTCAAAAGAAGACACAAAAATTAAAAACTATAACAAGTCTAAAAATTATACTTGTAAGAAGAATTATACAAATACAATGTGAAAAGAAGAAGTTTTAACCTTTGACTTTTTTTTCAAGTTATACTTGTGACGAAGCCAATCCCCACCACAAATGAGTGCTTCTATAGATTTCTCATTCAATTTAGAGCGATATTCATCAATAACTCGGCCTCCGGCACTGAAAGTAGACTCGATGCCACAGTAGATATAGGAACAGCTAGAATATCAGCAGCCATCTTTGATAAGATCTTATATTTTAAGCTATTGTTCCTCCACCACTCTAATACGCAAAAAGAGTTATTATTTCCATCGGGAATGTAAACACCTTCATCAAGATAGGTTTGTAATTCTGATTTTACTGCGGGAACAGCTTCCTTTTCACGCACAATGCTCATGATTCGGTCAAATCCGGTGATGTCTAAAGATTGAGATTGTGTCGAAGATGATGATGAATTTATGCCACTAGTATGAACTTCATTAGAAGATGACTCTTGCAGACTTAGAGAAACATATTCAGCATATAGCTCTTCTAATGAATTCTTCACCTTCTCTATATTTTCTTGAGCAACTTCAGCTTTATATATCAATGGAAAACATATATTAACGGTATGAAATTTGCTCCTTGGATCCAAAACACTAGCAATCGCCATCAACAAATTGCATTCACCCCAATATTTGTCAAACTTTAATTTCATAGAAGCTGCCATTTCTCTCATAAATGAATTTGTATCTTCTGCTGCATTATCAATGACTTGCTTCACCCTCCAAACTTCCACAAGATATAGGTTAGAGGTAGGGTACTCACTACCTGATATTACAACAGTGGCAAGATTAAACACTTCAAGAAATTGACAAACTTTCTCAACATTTTCCCAATCTTCAGTCGAAGGTGCATATTTATAATGCGGCTCTCTTTCCTTATAAGATGGAAATGCAATCTTGAATTTCAATGCAGCGGATAACATGTGATACGTAGAATTCCATCTTGTTGGGCAATCAAGTATGAGCTTCCTATCTTTCAGCCCCTTTTGTTCAACAACATCACAGAAAGCTTTCAATCTTGCATCATTATGGTTAATATACTTCACACTTTCACGAACTTTGCCAATGACATCCTTAATTTGGCTAAGGCCATCTTGCACTAACAAATTTATTACATGTGCACAGCATCTAACATGAAACAATGCCCCTCCAAGAACTAACATTCTGCTTAGTGGATAGTCTTCCTTCAAACTTTTTAAGCACGAATCGTTGTAAGAGGCATTGTCGACTGAAACTGAAAATATCTTATTCTCAATTCCCCAAGATTTCAAGCACTTGAAAATTGCATCAGCCACATCTATCCCACGCCTTGGAGCAGGAATTTTCACAAAACTCAACACCCTTTTTTGGAGTTTCCATCCAGAATCAATGAAATGGCCAGTGATAACCATATATTCAGCTACTTGATGACTTGATCTCCACATATCAGTAGTTATACTAATTTTGCCAATGTTTCTCAACAAAGCCTTCAAAATTTTCTTCTCTTCCTCGTATATTCTCAAACAATCTTCTCTTGCTGTTTTTCGACCGATTTTATGAAAATCTGAGTTCGCATATTGGAAAGCCCACATCCATACTTCTTCCTCAACCACACTAAATGGGTGTTCATGCACCATAATAGCAGTAGCAACAATTTCTCTCATCTTCTCATTTGTATATCTATCCCCAGGACTCATAAATGGGTTACCTTGATTAGAAGGTTGAAAACGAATAACAGTTTGTTTTGCTTCTTTAGTCATGTGGAGCTTCCTTTGCATGCAGATTTGAGAATGTCTTTTTAAATGGCTAGTGCTGGATCCTAGACCACCAGTAGCGAATTGATATTTACAGTATCTGCAAACAGCTTTCTTCACACCTCCTTCAATTTCAACTTCGTCGAAATCATTCCAAACAGGAGAAGTTTTTTTCCTTTTCCTCTTCGTCTTCTGGAATGAATCTTCAATCACATGATCCTGATCATTTTCATTAACTTGTAGGTTATGCTCCGGTTGACTTGAATCTATCGGAACATCATCATTTTCTAGAGCAGGAGTGGGATTGGATGAAGGCATTCTTCAAACCTGGGAATTTGGAAAATTATAGAAAGAATTATGAGAAAAGACATGACAATATAAATGAAAATGAGAGATTAAGAAAAATGAAAAGAGAGTTAATGTAAAATCAGAACAGTAAAAACTGTGAACACATTTTTGGTGATGTGTGAAAATAGTTCCCAGAACCTACATAACACCATATTAGTTCAAAATTCACTAGACAGTGCAAGAAACTACTATCAATGATCGCTAGAAGATGCTTTAATCAAATAATTAATACTTCATAATTTCCTATTAGAATTGAGTTTGTAGACATTTCTAGAGGTTCTTGAGAACTTACCAATTTATGCTTATAGTGCTTAGACAATGGTGTTAGGTTTAGTGATATATTATAGTAGTTTGTATCAAGGCTTCTTACAATATAATTTCTGATATTAACTATTGATCCTCATTGTTCTTTGTTTATTGTATCTATTTAGTTGGAGAATAGGGCTATTCTGTTAGAGCTTTTTACTAAAAAAATTATAATATTAGAACTATATGAACTCAAGCTTCCTACTTGTAAATGTCAAGCAAATAATAAAAAAATTTCTTTCTTTTCAGTTTTTCTTTTTATCTTTCTTGTTACTATGCAGGTTCATCACTTTTCTGTCAAATATTGACACAGTATTAATAGCAAAAGATTGCTTTGATTTCGTTTTGCTCATATCCACTACATGTCATTTAAGGCCCTTTATTCATAGTGAATTAGTGATCCTTACTGAATTAGTGATTTAGTGAACCTAACAAGAAATAATTGAAATTTGCTGGAAAAAATAGAAGGGGAAAAAATGGAAATAGGTTTCATGTTACCTGAGAATTAGAAAAGATGGTGACTTTGACAGTGTTGGATGAGAACGGCGCCGAAAATAATCGATGTGGAGACGGACCGGAAAGTGGAGATTTTTTATAAGTTATAACCTATCTTTAGTTTTCTTTGTTTAATCCTAAGTGAATGGCAAATTGCCTATTTAACTCATTGCTCATTGCTATCCAGCTTTTAATAACACCAACGATACATTTCATTTGTTTATTTTTGTTTATTAGACTCTTCATTACTTGCAATTTCATTAATTACTATTTTATTTTGAAAATTGTATTAATAGACCAAACCTTCAAACTTCATTTTTTTAGACTCTTCGTTAATCATTACTAATAATTTTATTAATTATTTTTTTTGGACTTAGAGTATTTATATTTAGATAAGTATTATATAAGTACTATTAAATAGGCCGGCCTATCAGGCCTATTAGGCTTTTTTAAAAGTCCAAGCCTGGCCTACTTAAATAAATAGGCTTTTTGAAAAGCCTTAACCTGACCTTTTTATTAAATAGGCCAGGCCAGGCCAGGCCATAAATAGGCCAGGCCATAGGCCCCTGTCGGCGGCCTAGCCTACTTCCACCCCTAGTCTAGTCCCATCAAGTCAGTCATTGATCAGTGTGTCTGCATTTATCATACATGTTATGCGTGCTTGTAAACAGTACGCAACATCATTACTTTTCTACCCGCTACAGTCTGTATTTTGGACAGTCAAATACGCATGCTTTCAGTCTTGTAAACAGTACGCAACAATACTTTTTTTCTACCCACTACTATTATAAATTAGGGGCTCCTATGGTTGAGTTTACACACAGATACACAAACTCCAAATACCAAACAATCACACAAACACAACCATGCCTCGCCGGACAACCATTAGGCCAGATGGATGTCACCGGACAACAGAGTTGCCGCCCCGGAGATCAACATGGCGTGCCGAACCTGAACCGGAGTATCACAGAAGGAACGGACATGTCATATTCTCACCCGTCAAACCTCCCATGCCGGTTATTTTTTGGAATATCTCTTCCGTCGAGCAACTCAAGAGGACTCTCATGAGTTTTTTAGAGGGGGAGTACGAAGCCGGCGAACAGATAAGAAGCATCAAGAGGCTTAAAACAAGGGCCGATGCTGTGACTGGAGCAACGATAACTTTCTGGGATAACGTGGATTACGACATTGATGCCATTCAAATGATGCATGGACCTAATGACATTGTTTTAACCGTGGTGATTTCTTAGATGTTTTAGTTTATCTTTTTCTGTTGGTTATTTTCTATGTACCTTTTAATTAATGAATGAACTACTGTTTTCCGTGAACGCTCGAGTTCGCTGATTCACTGATCTTATCTGTTGCAATTTAATATATATATTTTTTAAATACATTAAAATAAAAACAATTTTATAAATAAATAACAAAATTAAAAAAAAAATTAGTATAGAAACAATTAAAAAAAAACAAAAAAAAAAGAAAACACATATAGACGCCACCCTAGGTGGCTTGAAAGAAGAAAATGCACATTGAAGCCACCCTGGGTGGCGCATTAGTTATAGGAAAATAGGCATTGGCGCCACCAGAGGTGGCTCCTATGTGGAGACCACCTCTGAAACCTGATCATATGCGTAATTTTGCCGAAAACATGGTTTTTGATGTAAATTATTTATTAAACATGGTTATTTGGATTTTTTTTCTCAAATTGACGCCCTTTTTAAATTTCAAAGAGACCACACTAATTAAATTGACACCTCTATTAAGTTTGGGGAGCATGCGCCAATTAGATTTAAGTGTTTTGTACTATTTTAATTTTTTTTTCAATTGAAATATAGATAGTTCGAAAAATACACAAGAAAATGGGTAAGGTTATTAAAGTAAAAGATGTTGGTTATTAGAATAAAAAAAAATTCTTTCTTTATACTCCCTCTGTTTTACAAATAAATGTCGTTTTAACAATTAAAATTGTTATTATTATTATTTTAATTATGTAATTTAATTATTATTCTATACACTATTTTTAATATATTTATAAAGTTAATTCAATAAAAATATAATATTTTATGACAATATTATTAAATTTTTTAAAATTGTGTGAAAACATAAAATAATAATTAAAAATGTTGTATAGTAAAAAAATAATTCTTGTACTTTTCGCCAACTATGAATGTGTGTGCGACTGTGAACACAACACAACTCAACCAATCAATGGTGGTTACATCTATTCGTCTTCTTCCTTCTTCTCTCACTTCTCTCCTTCAACCTCGTTCTCCATATTCATGGCGCTGGCGTCCTCCTCCTTCTTCCGTCTCATTTCCACTCTCTCCCATCCACTCCAGCAGTAACTAACCACCACTTTCTTATTGCTTTCAAATTTATATTTTATTCAATTTTTTCTAGGTTTAAATTATCCAATAGCTATCATGTTTTTATCACAACTTCTTAATTTCTTATTGTGAAATTTGATTGTTATATTTTAATTTGTGTTGCAGTTTCTTCCAATGGAGTTGGTGATGTTGAATTACCTGTTGATGATCAATCACAAGTTATTTTCATTGGGACTGGAACTAGTGAAGGGATTCCACGAGTTAGCTGCTTGACTAATCCTGCAAATAAATGTCCGGTAAAATAGTCAATCATATCATCTTAAATTATAATTAGTGTCTACGTGTCAGTGTCAATGTCAGTGTCAAGTGGTGTGTGATGTCTATATACTATGTGTCTGTGTCGTGTCTGATGTCTATATACGTGTCAGTGTCAATGTCGTGTCTGATGTCTATACATGTGTAAGTGTTTTGTTTATGAAATATATTGATGAATGTTTGTTAAGAGAGTTGTTTTTGCCATTTCTTTTTATGGCTATTTCAGATTTGTTTAAAAGCTGCTAAACCGGGTGATAAGAATAGGAGACTTAACACGAGCATCCTCATTCGCCACCCAAACTCCACGGGAACACATAATATTCTTATAGATGCTGGAAAGTATGTTTCAATTTTCAAATTTCCGTTTGTAGTATGTATTGCAATTGTGATGGGTTAATGGTTATGAATTAGGGTGATTGTTTTCTTCCTTTAAGTTTGATTTCAGTCCAAGATGTGATTTCTTGATATTGAAATTGTGGCCTTCTTGCAATGTTTTGCTTGTATATTTCATGTTGTATGGTGAAGACTTAAGAAGCTTGAAATTGATTCACTTACAAGTGAAGGAGTTTTGTTTTAACTGTTATCACAGTTTATGTATTAGAAAAACTGTCAATGACTTAACTCTTAAGTACTGACTACCGAGATATATGCATCTCTTTTGTCATTATAGAAGTGTGGATGTCAACAAATGAATGAGTTTTTTTTTCTTTTTAGTTTTTTCTCTTATTTCTCTTGAGGATATTGTATGAGTGGATTTAAGATTGGGTTGCCTAGTCATGATATGATATATACCGTGTCTGGAAATAGTCATTTATTGAATTCTTAAAACTGAGATTGGATTAAACGCCAGTTTCAAAGAAAACAATTTGCCTCATTTGGGTGCTGATAACAAATTATTTTCATCGTTGCAGGTTTTTCTATCACAGTGCTCTCCAGTGGTTCCCTAAATTTGGGTTAGTTAACGCTTTTCATTTGCTTAGCTGTTTTTGATGTTATTTGAGACAGCTTCTCCTGTTTTCCATACTGCTTTTAAGAAAAGTCCTCTATAACTTAATAACGGTTAAGAACTGGAAGTAGAATGAAACATATGAGTTGTAAAATGGAGTTGATACTAGATACCTGCCCAAACTAAGTGAGGTATATGCACCATTAGGGCGGTTTGTAAAATGTTGTAGTGGGACTAGGGTGTTGTCCAGTGGCTTGTATGGGAATATGCGAGAGTGTATGGGTTATGTTTGTGTTAATATTATGATTGGGATTATTATTGAGCCTTAGAGAATTTATGATGTAGATGACATTCTTGCTGGTTTTCTTGTATTTTTCAACTTTGTTTTTATTTATTTTAAATACCTCTTTAACTAGTTGTATTTCTGTCAGGATAAGAACACTTGATGCAGTTATTATTACTCATTCTCATGCTGATGCAATTGGAGGTCTCTGACATTAATACTTTCTAATGCTCTTTGGATAATTAATAGCAATAATATGAAAATTACAATTCTTGTCTGAAGTAACAAGAAATCTGACTAGGCATATAGACTAAATCTGTTTCTCTCTTCTCCCCAGGTCTTGATGATCTTAGAGACTGGACTAACAATGTTCAGCCTTCTATTCCAATTTATGTTGCCGAGCGTGACTTTGAGGTCCTCTCTCCTGTTCTTCTTTCCTTCTGAAATTAAAGCTTTCAATTTTACTTTCTTCATCTGCTTGTTGACTACATGTCTAGGATTCATTGCTATTATTAAGATCAAACGTGGAAACTGGAAGGGACTCCCACCCACACATACTTGGCATATTTAAGAAATCAATGTTTTTCATCAGAATTCGCAATACTTTTAGAAATTTTATGTTGCATTTATGTCAACGTGTTAAAATGGTGTTTATGCCTTCTCTGGGATTATCCAAGGAGGGTGCACAGCTGATATTATTGAAGTATGTATTTATACATGCTACTTAACACTTAACACAAGTTAGTATCAGTATCTGCCTCAGCATTTAAATGACAGAAATTCATTATGCATTTGAAACAGATGTATATGATGAATTGTAGTTAATAATTGAGAAGGATCAAATCTTTCTCTCATGGTATAATATGAAGGACTAGGGGGTTGTTTATTAGAAGTTCCTGTATAATATCTTGATTCAAAGGTTCTATATTCTAATTCGTGTGATGGAACCATTTTTTCACTATGACAGCTTCCAGAATTCAGGGAGGGAGGGAAGTTGTCCATCTTGCATTATAGTTATAGTATGCTTGTCTCTTACTGAGATATGAAGAAATGTTTTAGGGGAAATCTTTTCGTGCTCATGTATTCATTACTGAAATATGCAGGTTATGAAGAAGACCCATTATTACTTAGTAGATACCAGCGTAATCACACCTGGTGCTGCAGTCTCAGCGTTGCAATTCAAAAACATATCTGAAGAACCGTTTTTTGTTCATGGATTGAAGGTTGGTATTATTATCAATTATAAATGAATGAAGTGCGGGTATTTTGGCTCTTTTTCTTATTTGCTCAATTTAATTTCTCATTTTTTGCTCAATCATTTAATAGATTTAACTGCCAGCGTAAAATTTTAACTAGTTTTACACTAACATAAAACAAAAATTCACTATTTTTTCACATTAGTCCATTATTGTAGCTGGTTTTTTTAAATTAATGGCATGACATGAAAAAATATCGAACTTCCATTGGATGTGAGTGAAAAACTAATTTACACTTACGGTATATTACCCATTACACTCATAATTTCTAACCATGAAGTTCTTGTGCGTGGGGCTTGGCTCTAATTTATTTTTCTTTTTGTGATTGTACTTCAGTTTACTCCACTACCAGTGTGGCATGGTCAAGGTTATCGGTCCCTTGGTTTCCGTTTTGGTAATATATGTTACATAAGGTAATGTTTCTCAATAAGTGGAAAAATTTTCCGTATAGTATAATTCAGTCCATTTTTTTTATCAATAATATTTACAGGTGTTGATCTCGTGTCAAAATTTGCAGTGATGTCAGTGAAATTCCTGAAGAAACTTATCCACTTTTGAAGGGCTGCGAACTTCTAATCATGGTGACTCAGCTCACCCTCCTATCTTTTCTACATTGCCATAAACTTCACCATTTTCACCTTAAAAAATAGAAATAGCGCATACTGTTTCTCTTTGCCTCATAATGTGTATGATTCTACTTTCTCCAGGATGCTTTGAGGCCTGATCGCTCTTCAGCTACACATTTTGGACTTCCAAGGGTAATCCCTTTCATACCTGTTGAGTTTTTTTCTCGGAGAAGTAAATTTATTCCAATCTTCCTTTTCAGGCCTTAGAAGAAGTGCGTAAAATTCAACCCAAAAAGACACTTTTTACTGGTATGTTCAGCTGCAACTTCCTTGTCAGCATAACCTTCCCCCGGTTTCATGCCTTGATTTTCATGATGCAACCTTCTACTGTTCAATGATTAATAACTTCCTTGATATAAACCGTGCTTATATGTTCCATCAATGAAAATCGAAAACGCTTCAAAAAAGTAATTTTCTATGTTTCTTTATTTACAATTTAAAGGAATGATGCATCTGATGGATCATGAAGAAGTAAATGGCTACCTTACAAAATTATTGGAGTCTGAGGGCCTTGACGCACAACTGAGCTATGATGGGCTTTGTATACCAGTCAGGCTCTAACTGCAATTTCACTCATAAGAGGACACCATTATTTTTTCTCTAAAAGAGAACTTATTAATTACAAAATAAACTTTGAAATGAGTGTCATTACCAGGTTTTTTATGGTATGAACATTCTGCAGGCTGCTGCAGCTATTCTTCCTTTTCACTATCACCATTCTTTATTTCTTTAGCTCTCTCTGAACACTAAGGATAATACCATACATGTGTCTTGAGGTTTATTTCCTGCAATGAAAGATTTAATTGTTTATATAGTAATGTGGTGCTGTTGGAATAGTTATATTGTCAAATTCAATTTAATCCATATTTATTTAAATACAGACCATATTGAAACTGTTCTGGTTAGCGACAGTTTAGGATTCTATAGAATCTTGTCTACTTTTTAAAATTAAGGGATTGCTCGTTACATTTTATATATTTCTCTCGTATCCCATAAAATTTCAGAATTACCCCTTCGTCGTCCAGATTGTAAAATCCAAATACGCCCTATACATTTGTTTGGATAATACTATCCTAACAAACTCCTACACAGTTTTTAAAAATTGCGGTTGTTAATGTTGGAATTAAGGTTGTTTTTGTGTGTAGGACAAGTGTTTAGAAATATTGGAGGCTTGAATAAAAACTTGATAGGTAGGAGAATTCTTTATGGAAGAGAGAACTTTGTATTTTGCTTGATACAAATGTGTGAGATTACATCTCTATTTATAGTACTCTAAGGAGAACTCTAGATTCACTAATTCTAGAGAGTTCTCAACTCTAGATATTACAACCATAAGAAATATCTAGACACTCCAAACACTACAAGAATTCTCTAGAAACACTATCCAAAATTATCTAATCCCAAAATAACTAAGCCCAAAATACCAAATAATAAAGAGGCCCAAATCAAGTTTAATATTTCAACATCCCCCCTTAAACTTGATTTGTGACTCCAAACATTCTCCTTAGCTTCATGCTTGCTCAACTCGCTGCTACATTCCAACGGGGCGTCAACTGAATTGGGGTCATCCATCTTTAACTTCTTAAGGTCTTCTTTGACATATCCTTCTTGGGTGATGAAAATTCCTTTGTCTTCTTGCTCCGGGATCTTAAATGAGTCTTCGTCCATGACGTCTCTCCATTTGATGTTTTTCGCCGCTTCTTGATAGCTTAGAGCCTCACAATCACCAAAAAGACAAAAGAGGTTAATGTGGTTTAGGTTTTTGGTTACCTCATAAATCTCTTCAATGCTCCTTAGTCGCGGTGTCCTCTCACTTGAGCTTGTTTCTTCCAACCTTGGTGTCGGTGAGGTCGGTGGTGTAAGATGTTCCTCTATCATTGGTTGTTCAATTTCTTCTTCTTCTTCAAAGTAAGGAAGAAAATCATACCTTTCTTCTTGAACACTCCAATCCCAACAATCTTCTTCATCGAACTCCACGTCGCGGCTTATGACGATCTTTCCACTATTTGGATTGTAAAGCTTGTAACCTTTGGAACTTGAGTCGTAACCTACAAACACGTATTTCTCACTTTTATCATCGAGCTTTGTTCTTCTTTCGTCTGGAACATGGGTGTAAGCAATACTTCCAAACACTTTAAGGTGAGAAATCCCTGGCTTCCTTCCACTCCATGCTTCTTGTGGTGTCTTCTCATGCACGCTTCTTGTTGGAGAACGATTTGTCAAGTAAACCGCACATGCCACAGCTTCGGCCCAAAACTCCTTCGGCATCTTCTTGCTTTTGAGCATGCTTCGCACCATGTTAAGTATGGTTCGATTCTTTCTTTCTGCTACTCCATTTTGTTGTGGCGATCTTGGCACAGTTAGTGGACGACGTATTCCATGGTCTTCACAATATTTGTTGAACTTATTTGAAGTGAACTCTCCTCCTCGATCAGATCTCATGGCCTTAATGGAAAGACCACTTTCTTTCTCCACAAGGGCTTTGAACTTCTTAAAGTTTTCAAACACTTCTGACTTCTCCTTTAAGAAGTAAACCCATGTCTTTATGGAATAATCATCAATAAACAGGAGAAAGTACTTACTCTTACCAAAAGAGTTGGGTTTGATTGGTCCACAAACATCGGTGTGTATGAGCTCTAGCGGCTTTCTGGCTCTTGTAGTTTACATAGTTTGCTCTGATACCACTTTGTTGGAATTAAGGTTGTTTTTGTGTGTAGGACAAGTGTTTAGAAATCTTGGGGGCTTGAATAAAAACTTGATAGGTAGGAGAATTCTTTATGGAAGAGAGAACTTTGTATTTTGCTTGATACAAATGTGTGAGATTACATCTCTATTTATAGTACTCTAAGGAGAACTCTAGATTCACTAATTCTAGAGAGTTCTCAACTCTAGATATCTAAAGAGTACTCTAGAGAATATTACAACCATAAGAAATATCTAGACACTCCAAACACTACAAGAATTCTCTAGAAACACTATCCAAAATTATCTAATCCCAAAATAACTAAGCCCAAAATACCAAATAATAAAGAGGCCCAAATCAAGTTTAATATTTCAACAGTTAAAACTGTCACAATTTATCTTATCCAGATATTTTCTTTTTCTCTTTCATTTTTCTAGACCATGAGCTACCGAAGGTGTTGCCTTAAAATCCAACAGTTTGAATGTACTTGATTTCTGTATTTCAAGATAACTAGAAAAATGAGTATTAGCCGATAGAGTCACTCAAACTGCTTTGAAATGCATAATTGACAACAGCCATCTTCTCAAGTTGGTGCCCATTGTACAATTAATTCCGCATTCTCACCTCCACCAACAACACTTGCCTTGATAACCTAAGAAATCAATAAAAAAAATTCTACATAAGTCAATGAATTAGCATTTTGTATAGACAAGAGTCAGTTCATATTTTTAATTCTGAATCTTGAGCAATTTTAGCCAGAAGTCCCAATTGTCAAACATTACGCAAAAAGCATGTTTCCAGCTCAGTCAGTGGCAGCATCAAAATTTAATTTATTCCTACTTGAGCTCAATCTATACCTTGATAAAAAAATTTCCTGTAAAGAGAACTAATTCAAAAAAAAAAGTGATGGTTGATTGTGTTATAACGGCATGTCCTATTTATGGTGATTTAGTTGAGTCCAACTTAGTTAATACTGTTTAGTATAAGATTTTCAGATGGTCGAGCTTGCAAACAATCCTTCTTAAGAATTCGAGTCTTTTCTTTGAGAGTTTTCTTTTTTAAAAGGTGAGACTATGTTTAAGAGTATCGTTGGTTCAATTGAAGAGAGGAAAGGAGAGATATTTTTATCAAAGGAGGGGAGACAAGGGGATGAGAGTGAGGGCTCAACGGAGGAGTGTCTCTTTGGTTCAATTGAAGGGAGGGGGAGAGAGATTTTTATCAAAGGGAGGGGAGTGAAGGGATGGGAAGGAGGGCAAAGGAGGAGAGGGATTTTAATTACATATATGTTTGATTCGAAATGTAAAAGGGGAAGGGATGGGAGGAGTTTTAATTACTACTGTGACAATCGTTGTGCAACACCCTAAAACCTCCCCTTATTATTATAAAATAAAGCATATGGAATTACATATTCACACTTAGGATGTTACTCGATATCAAATACACATGTTCTATAACACATTATAACATAAAATATTTAACACCTGCCATTGCATGCTCACCATCATTTAGGGTATCACCGTGGCAGAATCATATCAAATTCAATAATGAAACTTATTAAGTTCAACTTTAGTCTCATAAGGTCTTAAACATTGATAAAATAATTATAATAGAGTATAATATCCAACTCATTGCAAATTCAAAGTAACTCAAAAGGAAAGTTATTAAACTTCAACAATTCAGAAATAACTTTGCACAAAATAAAAAAATATCGTTTGCTCGCCCAGCGTTATAGATCAGAGCAACGGAATCTAAAGACGTAAAACAAAAAAGAAAGAAGAACAACCTTGTGCCATCCACCCACTCTAAGCAGCTACTCAGTTACCTGTTTATATGTATTCCAAAAAGAAGCACAAACCACAACAACAAATCGCTTCTGCTTAGTGTCACGTCAATTTTAATTGTAAAAATTACAAGATTTCCAAGCATCAAAAAGAGGGGGGGGGGGGGCGCAGAATGTCTCCTATGGTTTTTCCGTTTATGTTTTGTCTCCTATGGTTTTTCGTTTATGTTTTGTTTCTTATCAATTTAGTATTTGGGTTTATCTATCATAATTGAGTCTCCTCAAATAGTTCCGCATTATAGGGTTGTATGCTAAATTGTTTTTACAGATACATAAATTAAACTATTTGATTAAGGTCAATGCAATACATTTCCATTTAATTGGTTAGAGGTTTGGATCAAGAAACACACGAGAGCATGATTCAAATCTTACCAAGTCTTGATTCAAATGAACACTTCATTTTTGTTAAAATTGAATTTTTTGAAGTTTGATTCTCATCAAGAAATTAGCTGCCTTGAATCAAATTGAATGTCAAGAATCAAATTTTGCTTCTGTGAGTTTGATTTGAATCACATTCAAGTCAAACTTGAATAAAAAATAGATCCAGAAAAAAAGTATTTTGTTTTGTGAGTTTCATTGAATCGCACAAAAGCTTGACTCGAATCATGGAGGTTTTAATTCAAATTATAAAAAGGATTTACTTGAATCAAACCTTCGTTGAAAAATTTGGAATTTGGTTTTGTAATCTTGATTCAAATCAGAGCCTTTGATTTTGAGTGAAGGGACCGACTTACTTGTATCGAAAGTACTCCCCACAGGTGGTGAATATGAGATGTCTCGTTAAAGAGTGATAACGAAGGTATAAGTGTATGTTGAAGAAAGAAACTTCACTTGAAGGGGAGCATTGTGTATCGACTCACACTTGAGGGAGAGTGTTGAGAATCAAGTGTGAGGAAGAAGTCCCACAAGTGTATGTGGAAGAAAGAGCTTCCACTTGAGGGGGAGCATTGTGTATATACTCACACTTAAAGGGGAGTGTTGAGAATCAAGTGTGACGAAGAAGTCCCACATTGATTAGAAAAGAGAAGATTGAGTACTTTATGAGTGAGAGAATCCACACACCGATCAACTTAAGATTTTGGGTGAATATGTGGTGTGTCTCTTACAAAAGTGTGTCTCAAGTGTAAAATGCTCTCTCGTGTTGATCTCGGAATTGCCTCCAACAAGAATTAAATGGCATGGTTGGCCTAGTGAAAAGACAGTTCATTTTGCTACCAAGTTATGGATTTTTGTCTTTTAAGATTTAACACCCGAAAGAAAAATTGCTTACTTGGAGTTACTGCATATTAAAAGAAGGTTGTCACATCAGCGACGTTGGCCACATCAACTTTTTTTTTAACAGAAGTTTAATAAGACTAATCCCAAAAGGAAATCAACTGTCAAGGACTCCATCAAAAAAAATTTAGGGACTAAAATAAAAAACACACTAATTTACAGAGATGATAAAAATTATTTAAGCCATACATATATTGTTTAGAATTGCATGTTTAGGTTTTATGTTATCTTAGAAATTGCATGCTATTAGGCTTACTGCATTCTTAGAAATTTTGTGTATAAGAATTAGGCCCGTGTTAGATAAAAAAACCTAAGCATTCTTACTTTTGATTATATTTGAAAACTATAATAATAGATTTCATATTCAAATAAAAAGTATAGATTTACACATCTCGTTAAACCGATTTGAGTTAATTAAAGCGTTGATTGATTGAGTCTCTTCATATATTGTTCATTTTGTTTATGGTTTAAGTTTAAACTATGATCAATCAAATATTATATATTTTGTACGAAAATTCTGCTATGTCGAACAATTTTTATTGAAATGTGATTTTGAAAATGGAATTTTTTAAATTGGTCTTTTAAGAAATAGTCTATTCAACTCATTTTCTATAACATTCATGTTATATTCTCTCCAATTAATTGGTTAGGCTAAGTCTAGGGATGATTTTACTATGATTTGATATGTTATTGTCTGGTATACACTACTATAAAAAAGTAACTTTCGAAACAAAATTTCACTTGGGCCAAACTATCCACCATATTAGAATTTATTTCATTAAGCTCATTTCTTTAATTGTCATTTTTAAGTCATGTTAGTTAGCAATGTTAGTTGTTGTTGTTGTGTGAGGTAAAATATGCAATGTTATTATTGTGTCAGATAAAATATTTAATGTTTTTGTTGTTGAGATTTAATGTTTAACGATTTTATTGATTTCATTTTTGTAGTTGTAGTTGTTATTGGTGTTGTTATTGTTGTTGATTTTCTTGTTATAGTTGTTGAGATTTAATGTTTATCGATTTTATTGATATTGTTGTTGTTATATATTCACTACAAAAAATGTTCTCTCCAGCGACGTGATTCCCACGCCACAAAAAGGAATATCACGTCACCCCACATAATTTGCGACGTGAAAGAATACGTCGCAGGGGGAAAGGTGGTAAACTAGTAGTGTCATGGCATTCACGTCACTATTCAGTGACATGTAATTCACGTCGCTATATCCTACACACAATCCAACTCACAATTCTGGCACAGCAGACATGCAGCAGGTTTGCAGGGATGGCGCAAGTAACGGAGAAAGTTTGTGGCGTGTTTTTCATGCCACTGATTAGTGACGTGGGAAACATGCCACTACAAAACAAACTTTTTTTTTTAATATGCATCTAGCGACGTGATAAACATGTCACAAATATAGTGACATGTATATCACGTCACAAAGCATAATTCTTTTTAATAAAAAAGTTTTAATTATTATTATTAAAAAAGGTTTTTATTATTAATAATGAACTATAATTAATATAATAAAATATAATTAATAAATAATTTGAATATTAATATTAATAAAATATATTTATTGAATAATATAATAAAATTTAAAATATAAGTAATAAACAAAATATAAATTAAAATTTATCATACATCAATTAAAATTTAATATGTTTCATACATTAAAATTAAAATTAAAATTAAAACTAAAACCAAAATTAAAATATAATTAATATTACATAATAATTAAGTATCTCCTGGATCGGGAAAATCATCAAGGTTTAAATCTTCATCATTATCTTGTTGATTTGTCGAGGCACCACCAACTCCAACGTTTCCACCAAACATTTGATTACCGCTTCCCTGGAATTGCATAAATAGCCGCATTTGCTCCTCCATCTCCGCTTGCCTCTTGGCCATTCTCTCTATTAGGCTTTGTTGCCCCTCCATCTCCGCTTGCCTCTTCGTCATTGCCTCTATTTGCCGTTGTTGCTCCTCTAATTGGGCTTTTAACGCCATCTCACGTTGCTCTGACTCGCGTCTCGCCTCACTTACCGCCAATTGTCTTATTGTTTCCATCATTTGCGGGGACAATTGTGCTGGGCGTGACGTTCCTTCCCCATCTCTTACTCTTTCAAATAAATTTCTATCACCACTTCTCAAGCATCCCGCCATACTTCCACCACAAAAAAAACATCCATTAGGACCTTTTCCGCCAATGACTTCATTCCAAATATGAAAATCAACATCTGGATGAAGCAGTTGTCCTTCGCTAGGAGTAAATTGCGGATTAGTGACCAAAAATCGTACAAGCCTTTCTTGATAATCCTCCTACACATACAATAAAAATATTAAATATAAAACTTAAATTAAATTAACTTAAATAATGCTGCAACCTCAGTTGCCACATGTAAATCATGCTGCAACTTCTTAGTTGCCACATGAAAATCACGTCACAAAGTTGTCATTAAAATAAAAAAAAAATATTCATAATGTAAATTGAATAACTTACCAAAGCTTGCCGTGTACGCTCATCAACATACTCTCCCGACTTTTTCGTCCGAGTCTCCTTAACTAACTCAACCATGAGTGGTTTTCTCCCCAACCTCTTTTCCTAAATAATAAAATGAACTTTATTTAAATACATATATAATAATTAATCAAAACATAACTTCAATATATAAGTGGTAGTAATTACCATGCGTCGCATATGTTCGTAGGTGCTTATACTTCCACCAGCATTAACGTGCCCACCTTTTTCAGATGCCCTCATTTTTTTGCCACTTTCAGATTTAGCTTTAAATTGAGGTGAATCCCAATAGACCAGAAGTTTATCAAGAGTGTCTTTGCCCATCCAAGCGGGATAACTACTATCACGTTCCCAACGCTTTCTAACACGTCGTAAGGTGTCAGAAAGTCTTTTTGATGCTCTAGTAAAAAAGACTTTCTTAACAGCCTTCTCGCTCAAAACATCCCATGTGCACTTTTCCTGTTGACATTAAGATAAACAGTTAGAAAATTATAATATTTTTTTAAATAAATAATAATTCAAAAACAAATTAATTATACCTTAAATTTTTTAAACCAATCATCCCTATTTGGAACTTCTCCAAATCTCGTCCAAGCATCTTAATATATTTGCTGAATCACATAGCTCACACACTTTGCAGCTGTCCGACTCGGAGTAAAACTAAACAACAATAATTTGAATTAGCATGCGTTAAATATAAATTTATATTAATAAAAAATTTATATTAATTAAAAAATTATAAATAAGATACTTACTTATGTCCGACAGGCGTAATATAATATCTGCCATCGACGATTTGAATCTCATCCGGATTATCGTCCCCCTGAAGATTATCGCCATCCAACAAAACATCATCCTCATCCTGCTCAATATCATCCTGATCTACCTCCACATGATCATCCCCGCCTGGAGGTATATGTGTGGTAGGTGAGGTACGTGATCCCCCTGTCTGCTGGAAGGATAGGGGCACCTGTGTCGGATGTGTGGTGCGAGATCCCCCTGTCTGCTGGAAACCTGGGGGGACCTGTGTCGGATGTGTGGTGCGAGATCCCCCTGTCTGCTGGAAACCTGGGGGGACCTGTGGTGGAAAGCTAGGTCCAGCACTCTGCTGGTACGAATAACTAGGTCCCCCAGTCTGCTGGAATGGAAAGCTAGGTCCCCCAGTCTGCTGGAATGGATAGCTAGGTCCCCCAGTATGCTGAAATGAATAACTAGGTGGGCTAATAAAAGATGGAGAGGAGAGTAATGGCATAAGAGGCTGAGTGCTGGCCAAAGACATGCGGTCTGGCTGAGTCTGTGGGCGGGAAGATACTGGCGTCTGAGGTGCCTCGCATACCACTACCCTCGGACGTCTACCTTTAGTCTTCTCAGATTGGGGTCGCATTTTACCTATTTATATAGAATACGCAATTAATCAAATATATAAATATTCAAACCACACATTTTCATTAATATATATATCTTCATTAAAACATTCAATAGATGGTTCATTAGTATAATTACAAACACATGTTCTCATTAATATACATCATTATCATTATCATTATCATCATGCTCTTCATCCATATCATTCTCATTATCATCATGCTCTTCATCCATATCATTCTCGTCATCTGATGTGACATTCTCATCATGCTCTCCATCGATATTATCTTCAACCAACAATATAGACGCATCAACTTCATACCCCTCAACTGTTGTATCAGACAAACTTGTAATTTGTTCAACTGCAATCACCTCATTAATTGGACCAACTTCATCAACTTGGAAAGGAAGATCTTCCACTAGATCGCCACTTTAAATATGGGCCAATGGTTTTGTTTTAATTACAACACAACACCCTCGTTTACGTGGCACAAATGAAGGATAAGGAACATAATAAACTTTCCTAACAACATGTGACATTATGAAAGGGTCATACTGTTTGTACCTCCGGCCCATTTGAATCTCAACAGTACCATATGTCTTGTCTATTTTTGTGCCTCTAGTTGGATCATACCATTCACAATAAAATAAGACAACTTTATTTTCGGAGTCCAAGTAATTGTATTCCAACTCGTAGATATGTTTAACAAAGCCATAGAAGTCATCTTCACCCCCATCAGTAACTCCTTTTACAAATACACCACTGTTTTTTGTTTTTTTCCCTTCAGTCCAAGTCTCAGTGTGAAATTTATATCCGTTCACGAAATACGTGCGCCATTCGTTTGCGCTTCGATTAGGGCCTTCAGATAAACTTCTCAAATGGAGTATTTCTGGAGTCGGTGTAACAATGCTTGACAATCTATGTTTGAACCATATTGGAAATTGATCATGAATGACACTGGATGTTGATTGTACACCGGTACTTTGCAAATAGAAGTTGTTGAATTCCCTAAAAAAACACACTATAAGTTTCAAGGTTATTTTCACACTATAAATAAAATAAAATAGTTGGGTATACTTACTCAAGATATGGTTTAACTTCAACGCAGTTGATCAAGACATGAACATGTGCAGAATGAATTTCTTGTTGGGTCAACCAATGAACAACCTTCTTTCCAGATGGACGGCCTGGAAGCCCGAAGACTGATAATGTGAATTGACTTCTCTCATTAACATTTATAGGATTCCTTATGATTCTTGGAGTTAACACCAAGTTGTTGAAATAATGACTGCAAAAATGTGTTGTCTCCCGATGCAAGTAATGTGCACATATTGACCCTTCAACCCTAGCTTTATTTTTCACTAACCGCTTAGAATCACCCATAAACCTTTCAAAGGGATACATCCACCTATAATGAACAGGTCCTCCAAGATAAGCTTCATATGCAAGATGCACAGGTAGATGTTCCATGGAGTCAAAAAAACCAGGCGGAAATATTTGTTCCAACTTACAGAGAATGACTGGAATATTTTGGTCCAACTTAATAATGTCGTCCACTCTTAAAGTTGAAGCACAAATATCTCTAAAGAAATGACTCATTTCTGTTAGTGGGTTAATCACATGTTTGGGTAGAGAGCGGAACGCAATTGGTAGCAATTGTTCCATAAAAATGTGGCAATCATGACTTTTCATACCATGCAACTTCCCAGTGTTAGCATCGACACACCTTGCTAAATTTGAAGAATACCCATCAGGCATCCTCAATTCCTTTAACCATTGACAAACCACTTTAGCTTCTTGTGAAGTCAGAGTGTAACAAGCCTTGGGTTTTAAAAAATTTCCATTCGGTTGACGCTTCAACTCCAACTCTTTTCGATTACACCACTTTTCCATGTCTTGTCTAGCCTTCTCATTATCTTTTTTTTTGTCTTTAACATTCATCACTGTGTTAAATACATTATCAAAAAAATTCTTCTCAATATGCATAACATCAAGATTATGGCGCAACAAATTATCTTTCCAATATGGGAGGTCCCAAAATATACTTCTTTTTGTCCAATTGTGGTCGACCCCGTATCCTGGAATTCTAAATGCTTTACCAATATCTGTGAATTTTGGAAAATCACAAACTTGTTCCCATACAGCACCTGGTTACAATCGAGGTGGAGGATGTCATACCCCAAAATTTGCCCCATCTACTTCACTTGCAAAGATTCAAAGACTAGGGTTCCATTCAAGCTACATTCCTAGTCAAGAGCCTTCTAAGGCTAGGGTTTGAGATTCCTCTAAGAGGGATCAATGAGATAAGGCTCCTAATCAAGGGTGTATGGTTTATAGTGATCTAATTTAAATCCATGGCAAAAGTCAAGGTACTACTCCAAAGGTCACCTGCTCAAACAGTCTCAAGATCTACAATCAACTGATCCAAATCCAAAGTCAAGGCATGATCCAAACTTCTAACCATTGGTCACACAACAAGTATGGGGATGTATATCCATCATTTGATCAAAGCTTGATCATGATTCCATTAATAGAAACTCAGAGATGAACAAATACAAAAAGGTTCAAATTAGGGTTTCCTTAGGAGAAAGTCAACCCAACTTTGACTGGGCATAACTTTCATAGGGAACATCAAAAATTCCCCACTCAAAGCCTATTTTGAAGGAAATAGGATTCTCTACAACTTTGTCTCTCACAAGCCAGGGCTAGAAATGATTCATTTGAGAGATACAATGCAAAAGATTACAGGTCATTTTCAGGCATCCTTCAAAAGCAGTTTTTTGTTAAAGAAGATATGATCAAGATAAAAGCTCCAAATGAAAAATATATTCCAAAGTGGCTTATAGAGGATCTCTTGAGGTTTCCAAAAAGTCTTAGAACTCCTTCATAGCTTGAATATTGAGTGAGATATGCTTGATCAAAGTTAGGCGATTTTGAGGGAAATATGTGAAATAAAAGTGGTTCAAAATGATTATTTTTACAAATGGGCCTAACTTCTCAAGCTTTAATCTTGGTCCACAAGCCATCCAAGTTATCCAAATTAGTTGCCACGAATTATTTGATTTTTATATAATTTTTATGGATTTTTATTCATTTAAAACGTAATAAAAATCAAATAAATCAAAGGAAAATAAAAAAGGTGAATCAAATCCATACTCCAATCATATTCAATCAATATTCAAGTCATATTGGGTGTCCAAATTCGTGCACACCATAAGTGGAAATATTGGATGGAATTTGAATCAATTTAGAAAGCTTTGATAACTAATTTTCAATCAAAATCTTCATCATCAAAGAACAAGATTGGATTGGATTCCTTACAAGTTTGTTACCCTAATTTAGTCTCATATATATACTAAGCAATTGCAGATGCTAAGGAGGTTTTTTGGTCGGCCTCCAAAGCCCTTCACGAAAGCTTCAAAAGGGGAGAAAAATTGGATTTCGATTTGGGAGTTTGAAGAGGATTCAGAGGCTTTTGGATATTCAGGAACGATCATTGAAGGTCCTGGGAAGTTTTCCAATCATCCTTGAAGCTGTTGGCGGTCGGAATCAGGGACGTATAAGTCACGGTTTGCCTCCATATAAATCAATTTCGATTTCGCATATTGATGCATTGTTAACATATTTCGTTTGCATATTATGACTAATACAATTGTTTAGAGTGTTTCTGGATCGTTTGATTGAAGTTTCGTTGCAGATTCTAGAATCCACCATTTTTAGGTATTGGAAGCTTTGTTTTTGGGGTTTTTTCGAAAAGGATAAAATTGGGCCAAATTCTGGATGCTATCGTGTTTAGAAAGCAATTTAGAGTTGAACCATGTAATTATTTGAAATTTATATTATGTGTGGTGTGAGATACATATATGCAGGTATTAGCTATGGTGGGACTGGTAGCTAAGTCGTAGCTAAACTGCAGAAAAAATAACCAGTTCCAATGAAGAAGAAGGAGGCTGGGCGCGGGACATTTGTTTGCTCAAATTTGCGTCAATTGTTTTTATATGTTAACACCGTGGAGTTTGATATCAAGGTGTGTGTGCAGCACGGATGGCTAAGCGCCATACTGGCAACCGAATGGACCTGGGTTCGATCCCCAGGAGTAACAACTATTTTTTCACAAATTATCCAAACACGGATCTGGTGCTGCGCCTCATCGTAAGCCCATCATATACCCTCACATCACAACCTCATATTTCCACCAGCGCAAATCCAACGCATTAGGGACTGAAAGTATACCATGGAGCTTCAAGGCTTCACCTTACAAGATCACAGCCAGGTTTCTTTATATATTTTCTATTTTTATTATTTAGATTAGAAATTAATGAATAATGATTAATTCAATCTATTTATTTAATTAGGATTAATAATATAATTAGGATTAAGACTATAATTAACATTAGGATTGTCCCGATTATTTTCCCGATTTAATATATCTAATTAATTTTAATTATAATAAAAAACCCTTATAAATACATTAAGATATTAGGGTTTGCTCCATCCCATTTGCCCAAAGTATCAAAGATATTAGGATTTAATTTATTATTCGTTCCGGCTAAATCTATTGGTCGCGATGGTTAATAATCGATTAATTTAATTAATCAAATCCTATAAATTAAAATTCAAATAAATTTATTTTGCTAAATGGTTTTAACCATCTTATTGGTTATGATGATTAGCATATTTCCCCTTATCAATTCGTTATTATTTGTAATCGAAATTATCGGTTATGAGGGGTAACGATAAATTAATAATTTAAATTATTTAAAACACATCTTATTTGCTATTCGTGATAATCGAATCTATCGATTAGAATGGTTAGCAATTCTTCCTTCAATCCGTTAACTATGGTGATCAAACCTATTGATCATCGCAACTAACGGTAACATATTAAAAATCAGGGTTGTACGCCCAAAACATCTAAAAAAATACTAAACCACGATACTACGGATTTTAATCCTTTCCAATCAGGCAATTCAAAATGCCTTTCAAATCACAAACTACGATAGGCCATTCAAAAAGCCTTCAAACTATTCAAACACCTCCATAACAAATTCTAAGGCGTACAACCCTGTCCCCGAACTACGTTGACTCTGATTCTCCATAAGGAGATACGTAGGCACTTGGCAACAAGGCGAGTCCCCCTCTTCCAAACTCTAATCATGTTCAAATAATTAGCCTTTAACTTTTAATTACTCTCTGTCACCTTTCTTTATAAACCTAGCCATAAACCTTTATCTTTGAGATGTTAGCCTTTAGGAAAGGGTTGAGGGTGCCTAACACCTTCCCTCGACCTGAATATAGTATTTTACCCTGATCTCTATACTGCGTAGGGTTTCCTATTCGCCCTTCAGAATAGGTGGCGACTCACTAAGTTATAATTTTTAGGCAGGTTGCTACAGAGGATGATCTCTTACCACTTCGTTTTTTTTGAAATCCGTCTTGTTTTTTCTATAGGTATGATTTCTTGGTAGAAATCGGCGGTGACAGTCAAACCACGAGCTCTTCTTCCCTTTATCCAACGTAAAAGCCTTAGTGTGTTCCATGCAATGCGGACAACCCATTTTGCCATGCGTACCCCAACCAGACAACATGCCATATGCTGGAAAGTCGTTAATTGTCCACATTAAGGCAGCTCGCAAAGTAAAATTTTGTTTACGGGATATATCATAAGTGCATTCTCCAATCCACAACCTTTTCAAATCATCAATTAAAGGTTGTAAGTAGACATCAATTCCAGCTTTTGGACTCGACGGGCCTGGAATGATACATGTCAGAAACATGTATGGTTTTGTCATGCACATCTCGGGAGGGAGGTTGTAAGGGGTTGCAAAAACTGGCCAACAAGAATATGCAGTTCCCGACCCTTGGACATACGGAGTAAATCCATCAGAGCATAATCCCAGCCTGACATTTCTAGGTTCTGCGGCAAAATCACGATGCATCCGATCAAAGTGCTTCCATGCCTCGCCATCAGATGGATGTCGCATAGTGCCTGGAATTGTTTTGTTTGTATGATGCCACGTCATATGACTTGCACTATGCATTGAAGCAAACATTCTTTTTAACCTTGGTATAATCGGGAGATAAAACATGGACCTCACTGCTACACGTGTTTGTTGACGGTTAATGGCTTTACTTTGGACTTGATATCTTGGACTTTCACAGAACTTACATTCCTCCAATAATCCATCATTAGTACCAAACTCATTGTCATAAAACAACATGCAACCATTAGTGCAACAATCAATTTTTCTTGCACTTAAACCCAACCTCGACACTAACTTCTTTGCTTCATAAAAAGTTTTAGGCAAGTTGTCTTTCGTTGCAGTTGAGTCCAACATCATTTTTATGAAGAATTCCAAACACCTATCAGGGACATTCCAATTTGCCTTGGCAGCCAATAATCTCACACACATTGATAACTTTGAATCTGACGACCCCTCAAACAACGGTATATTCATCTCATTCAACAACTGATAAAATCTTTGTGCTTCCTCATTCGGCAACTCTTCCCCATCAAAATCTTCAGGTTGATCATAGGTCACGTTCACACCGAAAGCATCCTCAACCATGTCACCAATCAGATTAAAATTTTCCTCGTATTCCATAGTCGGACGACTGCTTGAAGCATGCGTATTGCTAGTCTCTGGCACATTCATCGGCAGTTGTTCACCATTAGACGTCCAAACCCAATAATTTTCAATGAAACCTCTTCTATACAAATGACGTTCTACTTCCTCTGGGTCACTAATTATACATCTACAGTCACATTTAAGACAAGGGCACCTAACTCCCCCTTCGCTTCGACAACATTCCTGAGCAAACGCCCACTTTATAAACCCATTAACTCCTTCTATAAAATTGGGTTTAAGTCCACTTCTTCCTGGATACAATCTATCGTACATCCAACTACGATAGTACAAATAATATTCCATACTGCACATATTCAATCATTATCTTTTTAGTAACTATAATTAAAATTTAACTATATTAAATCATTCAACCTACTACATCACATCATGTAACTAAACAAATTTTAAAACAATATCATTTTAAAAGAAGATAGGTATTAAAAAAAATACTACATCACATTGTTTACATCTATTAAAATTTGTATTATTTATTTGATTACATCTCTAGTTTACATAGATATTAATTATTATAAAAAAACATTTCATTTTTAATAATTATTAAAATTTTAATACATATTAATTATTATAAAAAACATTTCATTTTTTAAATATAAATACTTTTTAGTAAAAAAAAAAGTAACAAATAAATAACCTTTTAAAAAGAAAGTTCCTTATTTATTTTTAAATATAATAACAGCTTAAAAAAAAGTAACATATAATATTCAGCTTTTTATTTATAATTCTTTAAAAAAACTTATTTTTTTAAGACATATAATATTGTGTTATATATATATATAATAAATTTTTTAATACATATAGACAATTTTTAAGTAAAATTATATATAACAATCAATTTTAAAAATATTTCAACATAAATTAAGATTTTATAATCTATTACTATAAAATCTTTCAACATGTTTTTTTTACTCATGTTAAATAATTAATCAATTTATATAAATATCTTTTTCAAAATAATTTAATTTCTAACTTTTTTTAATTTTTTAATAGATATTAATTATTATAATAAACATTTCATTTTTTAAATATAAATACTTTTTAGTAAAAAAAAAGTAACAAATAAATAACCTTTTAAAAAGAAAGTTCCTTATTTATTTTTAAATATAATAACAGTTTAAAAACCTTTAACCTTATTCATTGTATATATATATTCTGTTTTTATTAAAACCAATATTTTTTTTCAATAAAATATATATATATATATATATATATATATATATATATATATTATTTTAAAAATTATATTTACAAATTATTTCTATCTTCCTAATAACACATACAAAATATATAACAGATTTAATAAAAAATAACAAAACAACAATTAATACCTACAAATACAAAACAAATAAAATGTATAACAAATTTAATGTATATTTTATTAAACTGTATAATAAAACAAATAATACCTACAAATACAAAAACTATAGCTAATACCAATTAAATTAAAAGTAAATGCTAAAAATACCTCTATCTTCCTCTATTATTCCTTCAAAAGTTCCTCTAGAAGCTCCTCCAAACACAGTAAAAATACCTACAACAAACAGATTTTTACTAACAAAATTATAGCAAAACAAATTTTATTAAATGAGGTAAGAAATTAAAAGGGTTTGGAGAAATACCTTATGAAATTATAGAAATGAAATGGGGAAGAAATGAAATGGGGAAGTGTAATACGGTGAACTGACTTTTATAATCGAAAATGTCGCGGTAAGCAAGAGTCGCCACCGACTTTTATTTTATCCAAACAATATTCGGAAAGGCAAAAAGAAACAGAAAAAAACCTTTAAAGAAAATCTAAGTTCGGGGGGTAATTTATGCAAAGGGAAGGTGTAAGGCACCCTTTGCATCCATGGTTTTCCATGGGCTCTTAATTGCTTTGCTTGCTCGTTTGTTTAGAAAATGTAGATGAAAGAGATAGGGACTTTAGCTTGTGAATAAGCGTTGCCCTTTTGAAAAATTATGAGAAAGAATATAATAAAAAGATTTGAGCATTGCAAGGCAATTAGGGGCAATTACCTTAAACTCAGATGATAGGTCTCTTTTTAGCCTTTCAGAATGAAAGGGTCTATCCTTGCCATAAGAGGGCAGGAAGCCTTTCGTTTGGAGGTTGAAGGGTCGTCGAAGCATCCTTTGCCATAAGACTGTCCCATGCCATAGAAGGGCAGGTAATCTAAGGCATGGATCAGAATAAGCCTTATTAGTAGGCAGCCAGAAGATACCTCAGCCTTTTTCCGTAGGCAACTTCCGAGGGTCGAGGTCATTTGTGTATCGAAGGCAGCATCATTTAGGGTCGTGACCTTTTTATCGAGGCAACATGGCTGAGGTATCCTCGTATTCGAGGGACTTGGCTTATTCTGCGAAAAAACACAAGGCGACAGGCAACAAGGCAACAGGCAACAAGGCAACAGAGAGGTTACCCAAAAGCGTGCGTGTGTGCACCAATCACGTGATTATATTCAATTATATTATCTTGTAAATTAGCGATTCTAAATTCAATTCATGGTTGCCACTCCCTATTTTACTAACCACGCAGATAATATAAGGCAAGAAACAGTAATATGGGGGAGGGAAATTGTAACCAGCGGATCCCTTATCAGGGTTTGACACAAGTAATAATAATAAAAGGCATAAAATAAAATGAGGTTTAGGGTTACCAATGACGTAGCTTTGGCGATCGACAAACCCTGAAAAGGAAAAAGACAAGACAGAAAACATATAGTGAGTGCATTATCAAATTCGAGGGCAAACCTCATTAACTACAAAAGAAAATAGGATAATAAATTAAAAATAGAAAATAGGATGATCGTGTCTACACCATTTGTGATGATAGAATTAGATCTGAAGAGATAATCGTGTCTTCATCGTTCGTGATGATAGAATTAGATTCTCTTGTCGTGTCAGCACCGTTCGTAGTGACTGAATTAGACCTCTGAAATTTGATCGTGTCAGTACCGTTCGTAGTATCTGAATTAGATCTTCTGTCGTGTCAGTACCGTTCGTAGTAGCTGAATTAGACTGAGAAGGTCAGTGATCGTGTCTACACCGTTCGTGATGATAGAATTAGACCTCTGAAATTTGATCGTGTCAGTACCGTTCGTAGTAACCGAATTAGATCTTTTGTCGTGTCAGTACTGTTCGTAGTAGCTGAATTAGACTTTGAAAGTGATCGTGTCATTACCGTTCGTGGTAAATGAATTAGATCTTCGAGCGTTGATCGTGTCAGTACCATTCGTAGTAGCTGAATTAGATCTTGGAAAGTTGGAGATTTCGTTCATTTGTCGGTACCTGTATTTTGAAAAAGGTAAGGTTAATCTTTATGCAATGTCATGATGCATGGGTTATGTAATGAATCCCTCAAAATAAATGAGAGCTTTTGCATGTTATGTATGAGTTCATTATGAGGTAATGTATGCAATGTATGAATATGTTTATGACATATGATATGTGAATATGATTTATGTTGTCTTTGATTAAGGAAGTAGATCTTTATGTCCTTGTAATTGTACTGTCTGATCTTGTCTTGAAGATGCTCAGCTGGGAATTTATGATTTCTGCTTGGAGATGATCAGTGACTTGATGTTCCCTGATTGGTGATAAAGATATTGATAAATCATGTTAGAGGAGAGCGACAGTGTTGAAGATGTAAACTCTGTTGGGCAGCCATGTCTTTATCGGGAGCGTTTGAAGATATCTTCTTAATGATTACTCTGTGGGGATATGATCTTGTGAACCCGGCTTTGTGGGGAGACATGGGTGAAAGTTGCCCCCAGTATTATAGTAACTACTACTCGATTTAGGACACGTCCCTTAAAATGTCAAACTGGACTTGTATAGATTTGCCCCAGTTAGCAGGAACTTTGGAAAGATTCGCCTTGCGAGGACTTTATAAGATGTGCACTTTAGGAGACATGCCCCTAGTAATCATATGCCCAATATGATGTCCTATGTTGGTTGAGAAGTAGCTTCAGATCTTCTTGGATGCGTGCCCCTGATTATTTTGGCATCCTTGAGAGATTCTCGGAATCTTGACTTGATTGCCCCAGATTGTTTGGACAAATAGTTTGAAACCCACTTGAGGTGTATGCCTTTGACTGTTTGGCATTTTAAGAGATTCTTCGAATCTTGACTTGATTGCCCCAGATTGATTGGGCAAAGCGTGCCATGCCCCTTGTATACGTAGGAGACCTTGCTTCTCGGAGTGATCTTGTCTGTCGGGATAACTTTCAGTCATTAGTTGTACCATGTGCAAGTTCTTTCTGATGCTAACATTTGAAATTATGTAGCAGAATATGTTTAATAATGGATTCATGAGATGCAATGCATACGTTTGTCTTGAGTTTTTGAAAACATTAAAACAAGAGATGTAAAAGCGCGATATTTGTAAAACATGATATTTGTAACAACGTGATGTTTGTAAAAACGAAATATCAGCTCAGCATTTTTGGTAAACCTTAAGGAGTCAGGATACCTTTTGTTGTAACAATATGCTTTCGAACTAACCATGCTTCAATTAGGACTTTCAAGGGTTGTAACGTGGCTTGGTTCACGGTTTAAGAAACAAAGGATAATGGCTCAAAATTTGATTGTACCCACCCCTCTTCGTGATGATCTTCAGTCTTAAGCTCAGTTAATTCAACTTATGCATTCAGGTTCCAGGAGACTTTTGGATTTGCACTTTTGATAACGATGATGGTTCATAATCAAAGAGATCTTTTGAGATGGCAGTCACTTCTTCCTTTTGGTAGTCACAACTTTGTGTTGTTCAAGAATTTATTGACTTCTCTTTTTTCATCTTTTTGATATCCCTAACTTTTGCCTGAACCGTTTATTTTTGAGATTACAGTCAGCGGGATGCCTTGATTTTTGCCTAAGTCACCTTTTTGATTTTTGACTTAGCAGGCTTTTCTTTGTATATATGTTTTTTCATTCATTTTTTTTTGAAAGATATTGACTGCCTTGCTTGATGAACCATCATTGTCTTTTGACTGTTATCTCCAACGCTTATTTGATGTGTGCGGATGAACGCTTGTGATTGAAACCTTTGTTGAAAGGTGTACTGAATGATTCTCTTAAAATAGAATGCACAACCAAATTAACTGAGCACTACCCTGCCCCAGGTTATGATCAAAGGATTTTGATTAGTACAAGAAAGGAACTTCTACTTCTTAGGCTCAAAGGGGTTGACGAGGGATTAACATCCTTATATCTCCACTGTTTAGGAATTGAAACAATGCCTGTACATCGTCAGCATGGTCCATTCAAAAGCATACTGTTTGAGGTTGCGGTATCGTCTTCGTCATCCTCCCTCAAAAGGCTTACAACTTAGTAGGAGTTGAATAAACACAAAACATATGCAAAGTAAATACGCAATTTAAAATGAGTGATAGCGAAATAATTTATTCAAGACAAACATATGCAATGCACTGATGATAATTATCAAAACAAGATAATGTCTATCATAATTTGAATGTTTTAAACAAACAGAATAGAAATTGCAAATGAAAGTAAATCTAATGATCTAAAGTTCATTCATTATGACATTAATCAATCTTTTTGTGATTAGGCATGGGAGCAGTGATCACCACAAGGGTCTTGGGATGAGGGAATTTAATTTCACCAGTATCGATCATATCTTGGATCTTGTTCTTCAATGGCCAACAATCATTAGTGTCATGACCAGGACTATTCGAATGATAAGCGCATCTCGCATGGTACTTATACCCAAGAACGGGGTTAGTAGGAAGTGAATATGGAGGCAATAGAGTTATCAATTTCTGATTGAGCAGTTGTTGCAGAGCTTGAGATAGCGGCATGGGTAACGGAGTGAATGACCGCTTAGGTTTGGACTTCCATTTATCTTGCACACCTTGCTCCCTTTGTTGGTCCTTCTCCTTCTCGGACAGAAGTGCCTTTAATTCTTCTTGCCCCTCGGCCAAGTGAAAGATTATTCTCTGGAACTGGTTGTTCTGAGCCTGGAGATTTTTGACTGATTGCTCGAGATTCATGATGCTGAAATAAACAGCGAGGAGGTGAGAAACCTGTGGTAGAAACCTGTGATGTGATGTTATGAATGCAGGTGCAATGTTTTTCAAGGATCTTTAGGAATTTAGATAGCAACATTAGAAAGTGGTTTGGTCGCGTTTTTGTCTGAAGAAATCTGATTTTTGTCTTTGAACGTCTTTCTTTGAGAATCAAGCTCACCATATCGAGTGGGTCATCGCCTCTGATTCGGGATACTTCTAAATTTGAAGGTACGTGGCTAGAGGAAAATAAATCCTCTTGCCCCTTGCTAAGTACTGAGTCTTTGAATTGGAAGGTATGTGGCTAGAGGAAAATAAATCCTCTTGCCCCTTGATTAGGAATTCAGTCCCTGATAAGAGCACCTGAAGTTGTGCGCCCTAAATCCCTAAGATCCTTGAAAGAGTTAGTTAAATCATGTTACGCTTATGATGTCATGATATCATGAATGTTATGCGAATGCAGTTCGTTTGGCATAGTGTGAGATAGTAAGGACAAACAAGTCCTTTTAACAAAACCTGCAAGGAAATAAAGGTTAGTAGTAAACACAATAAGTCACACAAGTCACGCAAGTCACACAAGTCACACAATTTTTGGCTTAAGGCTTGCATGGAGTCTGATCAGGTGTCCTTCCCAAGGGTGTTTCTATGGATAAGGAGATTTCAGCAACGGGTTCTACAAGTTATCCAGAATTGTCAGCCCTTCTAAAGCACCCTCGGACATGATGCATTCGCACCATGCAATGATACTTTGAGAAAGAACCTATCTGAATTGTAGCATCGGGTAGCGACTAGTTCTTAACATTTGTCAAGAGTAGTCCCCCCACTACGTTCCTAAAGGCCAGGATGGGTTAAGGGTAACTAAAGGTCCTTGAGCTCCGGCGCACCCACAGACACATACATAGACCCCCCTCATTTGAGAAAGGTGTGCATATGCTATGGAGTCCTAACTCAAGCGTGAACTTCATATTGACTCATCTCCCACATATGTGAAAGAGGTCGCCATGACTATGTCACTCCTAATCTTAAGTGTTCTTGAATCCGGGAATAGGATTCGTCCTTCAATTTTCCCAAAACAGCCCTGAAAAATAAAACAAGCAAAGCAAACAATAGAAAACAATTAAGTGATTCCTAAACTTTTAAGGTAACCCCTCTTTTATCGAAAATCCCCAGCAGAGTCGCCAGTTCTGTAATACGGTGAACTGACTTTTATAATCGAAAATGTCGCGGTAAGCAAGAGTCGCCACCGACTTTTATTTTATCCAAACAATATTCGGAAAGGCAAAAAGAAACAGAAAAAAACCTTTAAAGAAAATCTAAGTTCGGGGGGTAATTTATGCAAAGGGAAGGTGTAAGGCACCCTTTGCATCCATGGTTTTCCATGGGCTCTTAATTGCTTTGCTTGCTCGTTTGTTTAGAAAATGTAGATGAAAGAGATAGGGACTTTAGCTTGTGAATAAGCGTTGCCCTTTTGAAAAATTATGAGAAAGAATATAATAAAAAGATTTGAGCATTGCAAGGCAATTAGGGGCAATTACCTTAAACTCAGATGATAGGTCTCTTTTTAGCCTTTCAGAATGAAAGGGTCTATCCTTGCCATAAGAGGGCAGGAAGCCTTTCGTTTGGAGGTTGAAGGGTCGTCGAAGCATCCTTTGCCATAAGACTGTCCCATGCCATAGAAGGGCAGGTAATCTAAGGCATGGATCAGAATAAGCCTTATTAGTAGGCAGCCAGAAGATACCTCAGCCTTTTTCCGTAGGCAACTTCCGAGGGTCGAGGTCATTTGTGTATCGAAGGCAGCATCATTTAGGGTCGTGACCTTTTTATCGAGGCAACATGGCTGAGGTATCCTCGTATTCGAGGGACTTGGCTTATTCTGCGAAAAAACACAAGGCGACAGGCAACAAGGCAACAGGCAACAAGGCAACAGAGAGGTTACCCAAAAGCGTGCGTGTGTGCACCAATCACGTGATTATATTCAATTATATTATCTTGTAAATTAGCGATTCTAAATTCAATTCATGGTTGCCACTCCCTATTTTACTAACCACGCAGATAATATAAGGCAAGAAACAGTAATATGGGGGAGGGAAATTGTAACCAGCGGATCCCTTATCAGGGTTTGACACAAGTAATAATAATAAAAGGCATAAAATAAAATGAGGTTTAGGGTTACCAATGACGTAGCTTTGGCGATCGACAAACCCTGAAAAGGAAAAAGACAAGACAGAAAACATATAGTGAGTGCATTATCAAATTCGAGGGCAAACCTCATTAACTACAAAAGAAAATAGGATAATAAATTAAAAATAGAATAGGGAGAAGGTACATAGCTTGGCATTTGCCTGACAGGGTTGAGGGCAAAGGTTGCCAGAAGCATCGACTCTGACCATTAGGAATGAGCAAAGAAACAAATAAGGCGTGAGTGTATTATCAGATTCGAGGGCAAAGGGATTAACCCTAAAAATAAAGAATAAATAAATATAAAAATAATAGTTAAAAAAGTGAGGGTACTTAGCTCTGATTTGATCTGATATGGTTGATAGGGCGCTTTAAGGTTAACTCTGAGGGTAATAAAAATTAATGAAAATTGCGGATGTCCATAAGAAAGAGTCTCAATCTCAAGTGGTACCTCGCAAAATAAGAAAGCGGTAAGAAAATTAACATGAAATAATAATAAAAAATATGAATCAAATTTGATTAAGATTAGAAAGAAAAATCATAAGAAAATTTATACAAATGTTCTTTATACTTTTTAATATGAAAAAGAAAAAAACTCAATTAATGTAAATTCTAACGTATTTTTGTATTTTTTGTCATATAGAAAATAAATAATCTAAATAGTTTTTAAAAAAACCAAAAGACTCAATTAATTCTATTTAACTAAAAAGAAAGAAGATGCTTTGTTTCTATTTTTTTTTTTATGTATCAATTTTATGGTATTTGATTAATTAGATAAACTAACTAAGAGAAAATAATATTAACCTACTCAAAACAATTATAATAACCAATTATATTAGTTACACTAAAAATCTAACTAACCTAATAACCTAAATTAAATGGGTAAAAGCAATTGTATTTTATATAAAAAATGTTGACTTTTCAAAGGCTTACAAACCACCCAATCATAGCACGACATGTGGCATGTTAAAAATTAAAATAAAAAAACAACACATGAAGTAATACCACATACACATATACGTAGAGAGAGAAAGCGGTAATCTCCTCTTCTTTCTCCTTCTCCACATTTACAGTAAACTCACAAAGAAAACTTACCAAACACAAATTCAGTTGCGCATGGCCTCAGCAAAAAAAGGAATAACAATAATATTCAAGGAACATTCATCAAACTACAACAAAACTAAACAAGATCGGGAACAGCGAAGATGGACAGGAACTAATCGAGTTACCTGCGTGAGGTTGAAGCAGATCTGGTGCGATTTGGTGTCATGTTGTAGTATTACCGATCGGTTGTCGTTGATGTTCGTGGCTGGGATGAGAGGCTCCATTGATTCACGTAGTGGCTTGCGGTCATCGCGGTTGCGATCCGGGGGCTGTTCCATAAGTTGCAGCGGTTCACGGCGGTGAATGGACGTCGGATCTAAGGCGTGGTGGCTGCAATCTGAAACGAAAGTGGGGAGGTTGAAGGTTGCCTCGTCGGAAGGCCTTATCTATTCCCCTTTCCTGCAAAACAAACACAAACTTGAAATCCAATTAACGACGCGTATAATTGTGCTAAAAAAACTTTGAGAGTAGTGTTTGAAAAAATAATGGTATTATTGTTGGAATAATGAACATGAGGTTTGTTCAAGTTTCTGTGATTTCTAGATTTTTCTTGAATATGTAAGGTTTGTATTTGTGAATGAAGAGAGCTATCGTGAGAATTCATTTTTTATTCGAAGACATGAGAATCCTTATAGTAAAAGAATGTGAGAGTGGACTACAAGGGTTAGTAAAGTGGTGAAACAGGATTCCTTGAGAGAGAGTGGAATAGGGTTCGTTCCCCTCCGACCTCGTTAGGTTAGGATTTTGTACCTATTTATAACTTAAAATTAGGTTAGAAATAATTATTAAAGAATAAAGCCCATAATTAACAAAAATAATAAAAAGTCCAAAAATCAAATATTTTTGATTGGAAATTATAATTATTTTAATTAATCTTGGTCCTCTTCTAAAATGTGGCAAAGATCTATGTTTGAATATTTTATGAATTTATGATAAAAATGCAAAAAGTGAAAAAAAGTAGTATGCATAAAAATATTAATTAATTACATGAAAAAAACTATTTTTGTTATTTTTGAATGTTTTATGGATTTTATTGGTAAAAATGAAGTTAGAGATAAAAAAATAGAAAACTAATAAAAGGGGAAAATTGTTAGAGGTGGGATTCGACCCCAGGACATCTCAGTCGTGCGTCTTTTGCCCTCAAATTCTTACCAACTGCGATATGTCAATTATTCAAATTAAAATGACATTCGCAATTATAAGAGGGCAAATTTTGGGGTATGACAGCTGCCCCTGTTCAATTATCTTAAACCTGAAGATGTAGAGTGGTCTGCGCGTCAGTCGGTATCTGAAGGTGGAAGATGATTGAACATAAGAATACCAAGAAATTTGCCCTATTTGAAGTAGGGACTTTTGTCGGAGATGAGCTTGTGGATGCCATCTGGTAGTTGAATTTTGAGAAGATGTTGTTTGCGCGTTGATCGTGTCATTACCGTTCGTAGTAAATGAATTAGATCCTTGGGAATTGATCGTGTCAGCATCGTTCGTGATACTTGATTTAGATCTTGGAAAGATGATCGTGTCTACACCATTTGTGATGATAGAATTAGATCTGAAGAGATAATCGTGTCTTCATCGTTCGTGATGATAGAATTAGATTCTCTTGTCGTGTCAGCACCGTTCGTAGTGACTGAATTAGACCTCTGAAATTTGATCGTGTCAGTACCGTTCGTAGTATCTGAATTAGATCTTCTGTCGTGTCAGTACCGTTCGTAGTAGCTGAATTAGACTGAGAAGGTCAGTGATCGTGTCTACACCGTTCGTGATGATAGAATTAGACCTCTGAAATTTGATCGTGTCAGTACCGTTCGTAGTAACCGAATTAGATCTTTTGTCGTGTCAGTACTGTTCGTAGTAGCTGAATTAGACTTTGAAAGTGATCGTGTCATTACCGTTCGTGGTAAATGAATTAGATCTTCGAGCGTTGATCGTGTCAGTACCATTCGTAGTAGCTGAATTAGATCTTGGAAAGTTGGAGATTTCGTTCATTTGTCGGTACCTGTATTTTGAAAAAGGTAAGGTTAATCTTTATGCAATGTCATGATGCATGGGTTATGTAATGAATCCCTCAAAATAAATGAGAGCTTTTGCATGTTATGTATGAGTTCATTATGAGGTAATGTATGCAATGTATGAATATGTTTATGACATATGATATGTGAATATGATTTATGTTGTCTTTGATTAAGGAAGTAGATCTTTATGTCCTTGTAATTGTACTGTCTGATCTTGTCTTGAAGATGCTCAGCTGGGAATTTATGATTTCTGCTTGGAGATGATCAGTGACTTGATGTTCCCTGATTGGTGATAAAGATATTGATAAATCATGTTAGAGGAGAGCGACAGTGTTGAAGATGTAAACTCTGTTGGGCAGCCATGTCTTTATCGGGAGCGTTTGAAGATATCTTCTTAATGATTACTCTGTGGGGATATGATCTTGTGAACCCGGCTTTGTGGGGAGACATGGGTGAAAGTTGCCCCCAGTATTATAGTAACTACTACTCGATTTAGGACACGTCCCTTAAAATGTCAAACTGGACTTGTATAGATTTGCCCCAGTTAGCAGGAACTTTGGAAAGATTCGCCTTGCGAGGACTTTATAAGATGTGCACTTTAGGAGACATGCCCCTAGTAATCATATGCCCAATATGATGTCCTATGTTGGTTGAGAAGTAGCTTCAGATCTTCTTGGATGCGTGCCCCTGATTATTTTGGCATCCTTGAGAGATTCTCGGAATCTTGACTTGATTGCCCCAGATTGTTTGGACAAATAGTTTGAAACCCACTTGAGGTGTATGCCTTTGACTGTTTGGCATTTTAAGAGATTCTTCGAATCTTGACTTGATTGCCCCAGATTGATTGGGCAAAGCGTGCCATGCCCCTTGTATACGTAGGAGACCTTGCTTCTCGGAGTGATCTTGTCTGTCGGGATAACTTTCAGTCATTAGTTGTACCATGTGCAAGTTCTTTCTGATGCTAACATTTGAAATTATGTAGCAGAATATGTTTAATAATGGATTCATGAGATGCAATGCATACGTTTGTCTTGAGTTTTTGAAAACATTAAAACAAGAGATGTAAAAGCGCGATATTTGTAAAACATGATATTTGTAACAACGTGATGTTTGTAAAAACGAAATATCAGCTCAGCATTTTTGGTAAACCTTAAGGAGTCAGGATACCTTTTGTTGTAACAATATGCTTTCGAACTAACCATGCTTCAATTAGGACTTTCAAGGGTTGTAACGTGGCTTGGTTCACGGTTTAAGAAACAAAGGATAATGGCTCAAAATTTGATTGTACCCACCCCTCTTCGTGATGATCTTCAGTCTTAAGCTCAGTTAATTCAACTTATGCATTCAGGTTCCAGGAGACTTTTGGATTTGCACTTTTGATAACGATGATGGTTCATAATCAAAGAGATCTTTTGAGATGGCAGTCACTTCTTCCTTTTGGTAGTCACAACTTTGTGTTGTTCAAGAATTTATTGACTTCTCTTTTTTCATCTTTTTGATATCCCTAACTTTTGCCTGAACCGTTTATTTTTGAGATTACAGTCAGCGGGATGCCTTGATTTTTGCCTAAGTCACCTTTTTGATTTTTGACTTAGCAGGCTTTTCTTTGTATATATGTTTTTTCATTCATTTTTTTTTGAAAGATATTGACTGCCTTGCTTGATGAACCATCATTGTCTTTTGACTGTTATCTCCAACGCTTATTTGATGTGTGCGGATGAACGCTTGTGATTGAAACCTTTGTTGAAAGGTGTACTGAATGATTCTCTTAAAATAGAATGCACAACCAAATTAACTGAGCACTACCCTGCCCCAGGTTATGATCAAAGGATTTTGATTAGTACAAGAAAGGAACTTCTACTTCTTAGGCTCAAAGGGGTTGACGAGGGATTAACATCCTTATATCTCCACTGTTTAGGAATTGAAACAATGCCTGTACATCGTCAGCATGGTCCATTCAAAAGCATACTGTTTGAGGTTGCGGTATCGTCTTCGTCATCCTCCCTCAAAAGGCTTACAACTTAGTAGGAGTTGAATAAACACAAAACATATGCAAAGTAAATACGCAATTTAAAATGAGTGATAGCGAAATAATTTATTCAAGACAAACATATGCAATGCACTGATGATAATTATCAAAACAAGATAATGTCTATCATAATTTGAATGTTTTAAACAAACAGAATAGAAATTGCAAATGAAAGTAAATCTAATGATCTAAAGTTCATTCATTATGACATTAATCAATCTTTTTGTGATTAGGCATGGGAGCAGTGATCACCACAAGGGTCTTGGGATGAGGGAATTTAATTTCACCAGTATCGATCATATCTTGGATCTTGTTCTTCAATGGCCAACAATCATTAGTGTCATGACCAGGACTATTCGAATGATAAGCGCATCTCGCATGGTACTTATACCCAAGAACGGGGTTAGTAGGAAGTGAATATGGAGGCAATAGAGTTATCAATTTCTGATTGAGCAGTTGTTGCAGAGCTTGAGATAGCGGCATGGGTAACGGAGTGAATGACCGCTTAGGTTTGGACTTCCATTTATCTTGCACACCTTGCTCCCTTTGTTGGTCCTTCTCCTTCTCGGACAGAAGTGCCTTTAATTCTTCTTGCCCCTCGGCCAAGTGAAAGATTATTCTCTGGAACTGGTTGTTCTGAGCCTGGAGATTTTTGACTGATTGCTCGAGATTCATGATGCTGAAATAAACAGCGAGGAGGTGAGAAACCTGTGGTAGAAACCTGTGATGTGATGTTATGAATGCAGGTGCAATGTTTTTCAAGGATCTTTAGGAATTTAGATAGCAACATTAGAAAGTGGTTTGGTCGCGTTTTTGTCTGAAGAAATCTGATTTTTGTCTTTGAACGTCTTTCTTTGAGAATCAAGCTCACCATATCGAGTGGGTCATCGCCTCTGATTCGGGATACTTCTAAATTTGAAGGTACGTGGCTAGAGGAAAATAAATCCTCTTGCCCCTTGCTAAGTACTGAGTCTTTGAATTGGAAGGTATGTGGCTAGAGGAAAATAAATCCTCTTGCCCCTTGATTAGGAATTCAGTCCCTGATAAGAGCACCTGAAGTTGTGCGCCCTAAATCCCTAAGATCCTTGAAAGAGTTAGTTAAATCATGTTACGCTTATGATGTCATGATATCATGAATGTTATGCGAATGCAGTTCGTTTGGCATAGTGTGAGATAGTAAGGACAAACAAGTCCTTTTAACAAAACCTGCAAGGAAATAAAGGTTAGTAGTAAACACAATAAGTCACACAAGTCACGCAAGTCACACAAGTCACACAATTTTTGGCTTAAGGCTTGCATGGAGTCTGATCAGGTGTCCTTCCCAAGGGTGTTTCTATGGATAAGGAGATTTCAGCAACGGGTTCTACAAGTTATCCAGAATTGTCAGCCCTTCTAAAGCACCCTCGGACATGATGCATTCGCACCATGCAATGATACTTTGAGAAAGAACCTATCTGAATTGTAGCATCGGGTAGCGACTAGTTCTTAACATTTGTCAAGAGTAGTCCCCCCACTACGTTCCTAAAGGCCAGGATGGGTTAAGGGTAACTAAAGGTCCTTGAGCTCCGGCGCACCCACAGACACATACATAGACCCCCCTCATTTGAGAAAGGTGTGCATATGCTATGGAGTCCTAACTCAAGCGTGAACTTCATATTGACTCATCTCCCACATATGTGAAAGAGGTCGCCATGACTATGTCACTCCTAATCTTAAGTGTTCTTGAATCCGGGAATAGGATTCGTCCTTCAATTTTCCCAAAACAGCCCTGAAAAATAAAACAAGCAAAGCAAACAATAGAAAACAATTAAGTGATTCCTAAACTTTTAAGGTAACCCCTCTTTTATCGAAAATCCCCAGCAGAGTCGCCAGTTCTGTAATACGGTGAACTGACTTTTATAATCGAAAATGTCGCGGTAAGCAAGAGTCGCCACCGACTTTTATTTTATCCAAACAATATTCGGAAAGGCAAAAAGAAACAGAAAAAAACCTTTAAAGAAAATCTAAGTTCGGGGGGTAATTTATGCAAAGGGAAGGTGTAAGGCACCCTTTGCATCCATGGTTTTCCATGGGCTCTTAATTGCTTTGCTTGCTCGTTTGTTTAGAAAATGTAGATGAAAGAGATAGGGACTTTAGCTTGTGAATAAGCGTTGCCCTTTTGAAAAATTATGAGAAAGAATATAATAAAAAGATTTGAGCATTGCAAGGCAATTAGGGGCAATTACCTTAAACTCAGATGATAGGTCTCTTTTTAGCCTTTCAGAATGAAAGGGTCTATCCTTGCCATAAGAGGGCAGGAAGCCTTTCGTTTGGAGGTTGAAGGGTCGTCGAAGCATCCTTTGCCATAAGACTGTCCCATGCCATAGAAGGGCAGGTAATCTAAGGCATGGATCAGAATAAGCCTTATTAGTAGGCAGCCAGAAGATACCTCAGCCTTTTTCCGTAGGCAACTTCCGAGGGTCGAGGTCATTTGTGTATCGAAGGCAGCATCATTTAGGGTCGTGACCTTTTTATCGAGGCAACATGGCTGAGGTATCCTCGTATTCGAGGGACTTGGCTTATTCTGCGAAAAAACACAAGGCGACAGGCAACAAGGCAACAGGCAACAAGGCAACAGAGAGGTTACCCAAAAGCGTGCGTGTGTGCACCAATCACGTGATTATATTCAATTATATTATCTTGTAAATTAGCGATTCTAAATTCAATTCATGGTTGCCACTCCCTATTTTACTAACCACGCAGATAATATAAGGCAAGAAACAGTAATATGGGGGAGGGAAATTGTAACCAGCGGATCCCTTATCAGGGTTTGACACAAGTAATAATAATAAAAGGCATAAAATAAAATGAGGTTTAGGGTTACCAATGACGTAGCTTTGGCGATCGACAAACCCTGAAAAGGAAAAAGACAAGACAGAAAACATATAGTGAGTGCATTATCAAATTCGAGGGCAAACCTCATTAACTACAAAAGAAAATAGGATAATAAATTAAAAATAGAATAGGGAGAAGGTACATAGCTTGGCATTTGCCTGACAGGGTTGAGGGCAAAGGTTGCCAGAAGCATCGACTCTGACCATTAGGAATGAGCAAAGAAACAAATAAGGCGTGAGTGTATTATCAGATTCGAGGGCAAAGGGATTAACCCTAAAAATAAAGAATAAATAAATATAAAAATAATAGTTAAAAAAGTGAGGGTACTTAGCTCTGATTTGATCTGATATGGTTGATAGGGCGCTTTAAGGTTAACTCTGAGGGTAATAAAAATTAATGAAAATTGCGGATGTCCATAAGAAAGAGTCTCAATCTCAAGTGGTACCTCGCAAAATAAGAAAGCGGTAAGAAAATTAACATGAAATAATAATAAAAAATATGAATCAAATTTGATTAAGATTAGAAAGAAAAATCATAAGAAAATTTATACAAATGTTCTTTATACTTTTTAATATGAAAAAGAAAAAAACTCAATTAATGTAAATTCTAACGTATTTTTGTATTTTTTGTCATATAGAAAATAAATAATCTAAATAGTTTTTAAAAAAACCAAAAGACTCAATTAATTCTATTTAACTAAAAAGAAAGAAGATGCTTTGTTTCTATTTTTTTTTTTATGTATCAATTTTATGGTATTTGATTAATTAGATAAACTAACTAAGAGAAAATAATATTAACCTACTCAAAACAATTATAATAACCAATTATATTAGTTACACTAAAAATCTAACTAACCTAATAACCTAAATTAAATGGGTAAAAGCAATTGTATTTTATATAAAAAATGTTGACTTTTCAAAGGCTTACAAACCACCCAATCATAGCACGACATGTGGCATGTTAAAAATTAAAATAAAAAAACAACACATGAAGTAATACCACATACACATATACGTAGAGAGAGAAAGCGGTAATCTCCTCTTCTTTCTCCTTCTCCACATTTACAGTAAACTCACAAAGAAAACTTACCAAACACAAATTCAGTTGCGCATGGCCTCAGCAAAAAAAGGAATAACAATAATATTCAAGGAACATTCATCAAACTACAACAAAACTAAACAAGATCGGGAACAGCGAAGATGGACAGGAACTAATCGAGTTACCTGCGTGAGGTTGAAGCAGATCTGGTGCGATTTGGTGTCATGTTGTAGTATTACCGATCGGTTGTCGTTGATGTTCGTGGCTGGGATGAGAGGCTCCATTGATTCACGTAGTGGCTTGCGGTCATCGCGGTTGCGATCCGGGGGCTGTTCCATAAGTTGCAGCGGTTCACGGCGGTGAATGGACGTCGGATCTAAGGCGTGGTGGCTGCAATCTGAAACGAAAGTGGGGAGGTTGAAGGTTGCCTCGTCGGAAGGCCTTATCTATTCCCCTTTCCTGCAAAACAAACACAAACTTGAAATCCAATTAACGACGCGTATAATTGTGCTAAAAAAACTTTGAGAGTAGTGTTTGAAAAAATAATGGTATTATTGTTGGAATAATGAACATGAGGTTTGTTCAAGTTTCTGTGATTTCTAGATTTTTCTTGAATATGTAAGGTTTGTATTTGTGAATGAAGAGAGCTATCGTGAGAATTCATTTTTTATTCGAAGACATGAGAATCCTTATAGTAAAAGAATGTGAGAGTGGACTACAAGGGTTAGTAAAGTGGTGAAACAGGATTCCTTGAGAGAGAGTGGAATAGGGTTCGTTCCCCTCCGACCTCGTTAGGTTAGGATTTTGTACCTATTTATAACTTAAAATTAGGTTAGAAATAATTATTAAAGAATAAAGCCCATAATTAACAAAAATAATAAAAAGTCCAAAAATCAAATATTTTTGATTGGAAATTATAATTATTTTAATTAATCTTGGTCCTCTTCTAAAATGTGGCAAAGATCTATGTTTGAATATTTTATGAATTTATGATAAAAATGCAAAAAGTGAAAAAAAGTAGTATGCATAAAAATATTAATTAATTACATGAAAAAAACTATTTTTGTTATTTTTGAATGTTTTATGGATTTTATTGGTAAAAATGAAGTTAGAGATAAAAAAATAGAAAACTAATAAAAGGGGAAAATTGTTAGAGGTGGGATTCGACCCCAGGACATCTCAGTCGTGCGTCTTTTGCCCTCAAATTCTTACCAACTGCGATATGTCAATTATTCAAATTAAAATGACATTCGCAATTATAAGAGGGCAAATTTTGGGGTATGACAGGAAGGAGTTTGGGAGAAATGAAATGGAGAAGGAGTTTGGGAGAAATGAAATGGTGAAGGGTTTGGCAAGACGAAGCAAATGAAATGCTGAAGGGATTTTGGGAAACATATAATAGAACCAGCGACATGAATGCCACGTCGCTAATTTGCCAAATGCAAATCACGTCGCTAGTTTGCCAACGGTCACCTGCTCTGCAAAACGCTGCAAATGTCTGCCAATCAGAGGCGTGTATTTCACGTCGCTAGTTTCACACGTGGAATACACGTCGCTAGTCAGCCAACGGTCAACAACAGACTGCACAATGTCTGTTTGAGTCAGGCTACTTTATTAGCGACGTGAATATCATGTCTCTAGTTTGAATTTGAAAATTTTCAAACTCCCCCCATTTGAAATCCACCGCCCATTTCTATTTTATTTTATTTTTTCAAGTAGCGACGTGATGATAATGCCACTATTTTTTTTTAAAATTAAATATGCTGACACACCCATTTAATATGTAACTTGTAATACTTTATTAATATATTATGTAGTGACGTGATTATCACGTCGGAACAGCCATTATTATAACACGTGATAATCACGTCACTATATTAAGCAGCTAGGGAGCTTGTTTCTTGTAGTGATTGTGATTCTTCGTATTGTTGTTGTTGTTGTCTTATTCTTGTGTTTTGAAAGATTTAATATTCTATATTATGATGGAAGTTCTCAATGTAGTCAGTCAAAGCATGGGGAAAAAATTAAAAAATTGAGCTGACAGACTTTTCACCACGGTTGAAACTTCAACCATGGTGGAAAGTGGACTCACATACGATTTATCACAGTTGGAAATTCCAATCGTAGTGAAATATAACGCGTTGTTCAGCTTTTCACCACAAAGCTAACTCGTGGTGAAAAGTAGCACACTTACTATCACACTCTACCTTACCACAATTGATCAACTATGATGGCATCCATTTTTTTAACCGTGGTGAAAGAATTTTCCAAAGTAGTCATATTTGAAAGGTTATTAATGATGATATTTTTAACAGTTTTCCAACAATTGTGAAAGAAGGGATCAATACATTGATATTGATAAATTGCCTACAAGAGATCAATTGGTTAGGAGAAATATTATCCAGGATGCACATAATCAAACCTGCGTGCTTTGTTTTGATGCGGAGGAGGATATATTCCATTTGTTCTTTCAGTGCAGTAGGAGTAAAGAGGTGTGGTAATTTGTTGGGGATGGTGAATGTTGTGGCAAACTCAGCAACACAACACCTTAACAACTTTCTGTAACAGCAAAAAGGAAAAAAATGAAAAATAGTAGTGGATGTTGGTTGGCGGTGGTTTGGAGCATTTGGAAGATGAGAAACGACATCTTATTCAACGGCTTGGTACACAACTCGGAGAAGATTATCAATAGAAGCAAATTGCTGGTGTGGTATTGGCAAAAATAGGAGGCAAAAAATAACAATTTTATAACGTTTTATGATTGGTCTTGTTATCCTAAGGAAAGAGAATGTTTACTTGCATGATTGTATCGTTTTGACTGGGAAAGAGTATCTTGTACTTTAATTAATTGACTATTTGCTTATGAAAAAAAAACTATTGCGAAAGAAGTGAAGGAAAATAGTTTTTTTTTTACATGAAAATAATTTTTAGACAAAATAGAGATGAACTCGTATATTTTCTTTTGTGATGAGTGTTTCTCTTAAGGCTTAAATGTATTTTTGGTCCCTGTAAGTTAGCGGGGTTTTTTTATTTTCATCCGTAAGTTTTTTTTTGCCCGAGTCCCTATATTTCACTTTCGCGTTTGTTTTACTCCCTAAAATCAAAATCTGCAGAAAACTTACAAATTTTCTTGCGAATTTTGGCTTTAGGGACTAAACCTCAAGCAAAAAGTAAGATATAGGGACTCAAATAAAAAAAATCTTAGAGGGACGAAAATCAAAAACTCGCTAACTTACCGGATCAAAAGTGCATTTAAGCCTTTTCTTAATTATGGTATTGGTTATGGTTATGTTTTTTTTTCTTTTCACCATCGGCTTAGTCTAATATAAGTGGTTTCAGCCCTCTCCGAATCGTAGTTGGGGGGATCGAACTGTAATCCCCACTATCAAGTCTAGCGCCAATCACTATTAGACTAACTAACGATTGATATGATTATGCTTTTTTAGTTCTCTTTGGTGACCTCATTTATTAATGGTGGTTAGTGTTTTTTTTTTTTTGTGAGATATATGTTTAGTTGTTTTGGTGCTTCTCTTTTAAAATTTTTAGTTTTTTAATAATATACTCTCTTCGGTCTCAAATATAAGCAACAAAATAAAAATTATGGTGTTAAATATAAGAGAAAAATCAATATTTATTACATTCAATGTTATTATTCCAAATATACCACTACAATTTTTTAGATTTTAAATGTTTGCAATAATTCCAAAACAAAAAATATGGGTAAAATTAGAAAGAGAGTAAGAATTAAATGCATTGAGATATCCTCCTAAAAGGGTGAGTTTTTTTTTGTAAATTTGTTTATATTTGAGACTAAAGGGAGTATTTTTTTTTATTGTTGTGGTCGGAATCGGATTAACACTCCTGATTCAACCGATATGTTCCTTTTTATATATACTTTGACGATTTTTACATCTTTATTAATATATCATAATTGATATTAATATAAATTTTCCTTTAAATTATGCTAGCATTTTCCACATATGAAAACTCAAAAAGTGTTACACTAATCATTCCACTAGTAAAGTCCATTATGGTGTAAGAATATCTCAAAATTGATGTTTAACCAAAAAAACCTAAAATAATACTCCTCCAAAATTAATATTTGACCAAAATTAATGTAAGAATATCTCAAAATTAATATTTGACCATTCTGGAGAATAATTGAAAAAAAATTCTCTTTGACTAAATAATAACTACTTTTTATTTTCTTTCTTTTTTTAGAAAGAAAAAATATTTTTATTTCTAGACATTTACTCCACCAAACTTCACACCTCTAGGAATTTAATCATACAAGCGTCACAAACAATTTTATAAGCAAGTGAAAAGTATAATAAACTTAGCATTAACAAATATATTCTTATCATAGAAGTTAGAACTTATCATTAACAAATTTATGCATGTTAATAGATCGTGAAAACTTATCATATACTACTATTAAGCATTAGTTTTAGAGATAATTAGGATTAGCGTAATTATAGGTAATATATAGGTAGTTAGGTTTGATTCGTTTGAATGTGAGAGATAAGAGGGTGAGTTGGAACAAACTTATTATCCATCTACATAATCAACCATTGGTTGTAAACAAAAACATCCATAATCCGTTGAAAAATTCTTCTCTCTCTTGGTTTGGTATGATTTGATGCACGTGAAGTGCCACTTGTGATCAACCACGTCTCCTTTATTATTATCCATAAGAAATTTCATTGGACTTGAATTGAGTTAGGGTTTGATATTGTACCATTTTTTTGGGTGAGAATCAATGGGATCTTGTCTCTCAGGAGCTTCTTCAGCTCCTTCTCCTCAAACTAATAATTATGATTCTTCCTCGGGCTCTTCGTCGAGGAACTATTCGCGTGATTCGAGTGCGGAAATGAGGTTGCATAGAGTTCCTGGACGAGTTTTTTTGAATGGTTCATCTCCTTTTGCATCGTTGTTTGGTAGACAAGGTGGGAAGGGTGTAAATCAAGATGCAATGCTTCTTTGGGAGGTATTACAAAATTTACAATATTATTTATCTTCATTCTTCAATGTAATATGTTATAATTAAATAATGAATGGATTTTTCAGACGTTTGGTAATGTGGAGGATAGTGTATTTTGTGGTGTGTTTGATGGGCATGGACCTCATGGACATGTGGTTGCGAAGAAAGTTAGAGATTGTTTTCCTTTGAAGATAATGGAGGAATGGAATTCGCGTCGCGGTGACGACGGTGGTAACGATGATAAAACTAATAACAATAACAAGGATGGTGTTTTAAAGATGATGAGAGAGTTGTTTTTGATGGCGTCTAAGTTTGTGGACAAAGAACTCAAACTTCATTATGCCATGGAATCTTTTGGAAGTGGGACTACTGCTGTTACATTGTTTAAGAAGGTATGTATGCTATTTCATTTTGATTTATGTCATTTTCATACTTTAAACCGTGGCTGTATAGTCTTATGAGAATTGCAATTGCGGTTATCATGATATGTATGATGAAATACATAATTGAAATTAGGCTCTAAAATTTTATAAGATAAATTTTGGCACAATAATTGAAAAATACATTAGAACAAGACTAATTAAGGTTCTGAAAATTTAATTTTAGGCAAGAATATAATTGAAAAATTATTCATTTCATCTTAACAAGATTGCAATTAGGGTTTTGAAATTTTAATTTTCAACGAACTTAATTGAAAATTATTCATTACATTCTCACTTAATTCTAAAAGTTTAATTGTTGATAAGAATGATTAATAAATTATTCATTACATCTAAACAAGAATGAGATTAGAGTCCTGAAATATTAATTTTCGGCAAACATAAATGAAATTATTCATTACATCCGAATAAGAATGATTTTAATGTTCTAAAATTTTAATTTTTGGCAAATAGTTCATACATGACTGAAGTAGTCCATACATAAGATTTTAAATTATACTTCGACGTGCAAACACTACTGTAACAACAATATAACAATAATAGTTAAAATTAAATTGCCGATGCATATGTCCCAATTTTATCCCAATTTTAAACTATGGTTGCGGTAACCTCGGCAACAACATCGAATCAATTGCAGTGTGATTTAATCATTTAATCATATGTGCAACTAAATCGGTCAATTTCTGCCACGTTCTTTCAATTATTCTCATAAAAATTAAACTTTTAAAACCCCTTGTTCTAATCTTTTTATGATGTAATAAATTTTTTTAACTATCAACAACCGCATTCACAACATCCAAAACCGCAGTTTGAAACCCTACTCATTTCAATAAATAAACATTCATTAAAGCATTCCTCACTCATTCTTCTTGTCTCAGGGCCAAGAACTAGTAATCGCAAATATCGGAGACTCAAGAGCTGTTTTAGCAACCCTAGATTCAAATGGTTCTCTCAAACCACATCAGTTAACAACCGACCTCAAACCAGATCTTCCAAGTAAGTTATAACCTATTTACTGCATCATCTTCTTGCATTCATAATATAACCCTCTTCTTATCTATTTTCCTTGTGTGTTAACCAGAGGAACTCGAAAGAATAAGAATTTGCAAAGGAAGAGTTTTCGCTCTCAACAACGAATCAGATGTAGCTAGACTTTGGCTACCAAAAGTCGATTCTCCCGGCCTAGCCATGTCGCGCGCTTTCGGGGACTTTTGCCTCAAGAACTATGGACTCATATCTGTCCCTGAAGTTGCCTATCATCGCCTCAATAACCAAGACCAATTCATCGTCTTAGCCACGGATGGTATCTGGGATGTTTTGTCCAACAAAGAAGTGGTCAACATTGTTGCATCTGCTCCGCGAGCTTCCGCGGCTAAACAACTTGTTGAGTCAGCTGTTCAAGCATGGAAGACCAGACTTCCAACTTCTAAGCTTGATGATTGTTCTGCAGTTTGTCTCTTCTTTCATCCAAACACCAATAATACCCCAAACAAAAATGGGGGAATAGAATCACATGATGGCAAAACAAAACAAAGGCATCAATAGCATATGATGTTCATCTCTCAATCCTCACTCTTTTTTAAGAAGGTTGGGAGTTTTAGTTGTGTTGGTTTCTCTTTTAATAGTTTTTCATCATTAGTTTTTTTTCTGTGTATAGTTGATAGGTTATGTGGATTTTTTGTAAATCCAAGTCTCTCTTTTAGATGTTTTTTTAGTTTATCTACACATTTTCTTTTGTATTGTTTTCTTAGTGTAACAAACATCTAGCGGATTAACATGCATTATAAAAAAAAAGTTGAATTAGTTAGTATAAAATGTTTTGAAAATAACCTAAAATTATATGCTATAGTATATAATTAAATATTGATAAAATAATATTAGTAGATAATTAATCAGCAGGACAATAATTCAATTTTTGTATGATGAAGAAATTATCATTTATAACAAACTATTTCATAATACTTAACAATAAAATATACTAAACGGCTTATAATTTGTTTTAGAAAGGCTTCAATTGCATTTACCACTAGGAAAAAAACTAATAACTTTTTTTCATTAATTGTAAAAGTTGCAGTTATACAATATATAGAGCTAAGACAAGCTAGAAGCACATGGACTTAAAGCAATACAAGTTGGGCCAAATGATACAGAATACAAAAACTAATATTAGGATTTAACACCCCCCTCAAACTGGAGTGTATATTTAGCATTTCAGGTTTGGTAACAAGGCTGTGAAAAGGACAAGAATGTAGAGGTTTTGTGAACACGTCTGCGACTTGGTTTTCAGAATTTATTGGCATGAGATGAATTAACTTGGAATGGATCTCATCGCAGACCAATTGACAGTCTATTTCGATGTGTTTGGTACGCTCATGGAATACGGGATTGGTGGCGATGTGGATGGAGTTCCGGTTGTCGCAGTATATTGTGACTCGCAATGGGTGAGGAATGCCAAAATTTTGTAGTAGAAATATCAGCCCTTGAGCCTCGCATGACGTGTTCACTAGAGCTTTATATTCCGCCTCTAAAGAAGAACGAGATACAACGAGTTGTTTCTTCGATTCCCAACTAATTAAACTGTCTCTCAGGAAGAAGTTGAATCTGGTGGTTAATCCTCTGGTGATCGGGCAGGCACCCCATTCTGAGTCGGTGAATCCAATTAGAGTGAGGCTGAAGTCTGTTCTGAAGAAAAGTCCCATGGAAGGTGCATTCTTCAAATATCTGATAATGCGGAATGTTGCCTGTAGGTGAGATTGAGTAGGGGCTGACGTATACTAACTTAACCTGTAAACGGAGAAAACAATGTCAGGTCGTGAGTGTGTTAGGTACATATGTTAACCGATGATAGTGCGAAATTGTGTAGGATCTGCAAGGACAGGTACTTCAATTTGGTTAAGCTTCTGAGTAGGGTCCATGGGTGTGGACGTTGGTTTTGCGCCCAACAGACTAGTTGATTCCAGTAGGTCCAAACAATATTTGTGTTGACTCAGAGTTATTCCCTTCGAAGATCTCGCAATTTCAAAACCAGGGATGTAACGTAGATGACCAAAGTCCTTGATGTTGAACATGTCATCCAGAATTTGCTTGATTTTAGCTATGTGGTTTTAGTGACAAATTTACGATTAGTAAGCTGTTTAGAGGAGATGGGAGGGGGTGCATAGGTGGGTTAGGAGAGTTCTGGTTGTTAGAGTTATTTTGTGCAGGATTATTGTACTTAATAAAAATAGTGTTGGGATGTGTATGAGGAGTAATGTCAGCAGGGGCAGTGGTCTATGGAATATTCGTGACATCAACAATGTTGGGGGCATGTTGTTGTTAGTACAGTCAAGGTTGTCATCATAGGTAGGGGGTATATAGGGTGGGAAAAGGGAGTGTCAAGATATGTAGGGTGGTTAAAAGGAAATAGATGTTCAAAATAAACCACATCTCGAGAAATAAACACATTTTTATTTATAATGTCATACAAAATGGAGCCTTTACTTCCAAAATGAAAACCTAAGAACACACATTTACGTGATCTAAAGTCCAACTTAGTTCGGTTAACAGGTTTACGACAAGCATAAACAAGGAAACTAAAAATTTTAATGCTAGCATAGTCGGGAATATCATGAAACAGTAATGTGAAAGGGCGTTTGTACGAAAGTAATTTAGAAGGAAGCCAATTAATTAAGTGAACGACATAAGCAATAGCGTAAGACCAAAAACTATTGGGAGTATAAGAATGGAAAAGGATAGCACGTGTCCCCCCAAGAAGATGTTGATGTTTACGTTCAATGATCCCATTTTGTTAGGGTGTGTAGACACAAGAAGTCTGATGATGGATGCCTTGAGATGTATATAAATTTTTCAAAAGAAACTTCAGGCCATTATCAGATTCGATGGTCTTTATAGTAATGTTAAACTGAGTTTGAATGAATTTAACAAAAGATATAATTAAAGTGGATGTTTCAGACTTGTTTTTCATGAGAAAAATCCAACAATAACGACTATAATCGTCGACAACGGTTTAGAAATATTTGTGCCCAAGGAGACAAGGGGTCGAGATAGGGCCCCCAATGTCCATGTGGACAAGGTCAAAACAGTCCGCAGTGTTAGTTTTACTAGCAGAAAAAGGAAGCCGTTTTTGTTTGGCGTGAAGATAAGCATCATAGGGGGCATTGGAGCTAGACAGATTGTTTAAATGGAAATTTTTATTAATGTGGAACAAGGTATCATATAAAAGAATCATCATCATGATGCGACGCGGCCCGTGTCAGGTGACACAGGTGGCCGTGTTGCACTTCTGATTTTCTAGTTTTCTGTGTCTAAGTTGTAGGTTTTATGACACGGCCGATGTCAGCCGACACAGGTGGCTGTGTTGCACCTCTGGTATCTTTAGTAAACGTCCACCGTTATCCCGTATTTCTCCACTTTCGCGCACCGAGTCTTTTAGAACTTTTATTTTTACCTGGAAATAATTAAAGGGACACAACCAAAGCATAAAATGCGAGATAAATTTGAAATAAACTTAAAACACTAAATTATGCAATTAACTTACGGTAAATAAAATTGACTTAATTGACAACAAAATACGAGCAAAGTGCTAGAGAGTACCTGGATTCATGCCGAATACGTGACGAAAATATAGTACAAATGGTGACTTATCAGTGATCCATTATCACCCTTTCTATTTGTAATAGCGGCTGAAGGGCTATATTGAATGATGAAGAATGCAGTAACATACAACCTTATGCAGTTTGCTGATGATACCTTGCTAGTAGGGGAAGCTTCTAGGGAGAATCTATAGGCAATTAAAGCTCAATTAAGAGGGTTTAAGACACTCTCTGTATTAAGTATTAACATGCTGAAGTGTAAATTGTATGGGGTGGGAGTAAACTATGAATTTATGCAGATAGCCTCAATATTCCTAAAATGTAAGAGGGATGTAATTCTTTTTAAATTCCTATGAATCTCGGATGGGTGCAATCCAAGAATAATTGAGGCATGGGATCCAGTTATCAAATAGATGAGAGTTAAACTCGCAACATGAAAAGGAAGACACCTCTAAATAGGTGGGAGAGTTACATTGGTAAACTCAGTACTTGCAACTTACCTATATACAATTTTTCTTTCTTTAAAGCTCCTAACAAAGTAAAAAAAATTATTAGGAATATTCAAAGAAAGTTTATCTAGAATGGCAATGAAGAGAAAAAAGGAATTTCATGGGTTAGTTGGAAAATAATGTGTTTGGAATAACATCAATGGGTTTAGGAATTAAAGACAAGGGTATATTCAACAAGGCATTACTAGGAAAATGGAAGTGGAGAATTATACATGAGAAGGAGGCTTTGTCATTGGGTTTGTTAAGGCACAAATATGGGAATTTGCATATCAACTCATTGAGGGATGAAGACAAGAAAACTAGATCTACATAATCATTATGGTGGAGGGACTTGGAGCTGATGGGAAAATAATAGGGTAGAGAGGAAGACATATTCAACCAATTGATTTGTTATAAATTAGGTAAAGGAAGGAATATTGCTTTTTGGAAGGTTAGGTGGGTAGGGAATGAAACCTTAGCTCAACAACTTCCATTATTGCTTGAAGTTGCAGAAAATTTGAATGGTGTGGAATATGATTTTAGGTCTTGGGATGAGGTTTTTTTAGGTGGAATGTATTTCCTTCTGGTGATAGTGATGTCAGATCAAGTGCTGTAGCGAAAGAAGTGGTGAAATTTAGGATAATTCTTGGTGAAATTGAGCCAAAGAAACGAGCTGAAGATCTTTGTGTATGGGTTGATAATGCAAATAAGGTGTTCTTCGTCCAATCATTTTACCAACACTTGCTGCAGGGGGATGATACTTTTGAAGTAAAAACATTGAGAAAGGAGGCACTAGCACTGATGTGGGATGCAAGAGTTCCGTTGAAGATTACGGTATTTACTTGGAGATTGTTGCTTGACAGGCTGCCTACAAGAGCAGAATTGATCCAAAGATCAATAATTCCAGATAAAGAGGAGAGTCAATGCATATTTTGCTCTAACAATGAAGAGTGTTTGATACACTTGTTCTTCAACTGCCATTTCTCTGTTTTTGTGTGGAAACAGGTGTTGTTTTGACTTGATAGATCAAAGGTGGGTGCGAGTGAACCAAGAATTCATTTCCTGCAATTTAATAAAGCTCTTGATGGAAATTGTGGAAAAAATAAGGGAGTTATTTTAAGGATGAAAACTGCTTAGTGTGTGTGGAAAATGAGAAATGATTATCTCAAATAAATATATCTTGAATATAAAAAAACTTCTCTCTTTATTAGAGGAAAAGGGCAAGAAATTAAAAATGGAAATCTTATTATTGTTAGAAAAATTGATTATAAATTGAATGGGTCGAGGATAGAACTGTGAGCGAATCACTTTTTACCTAGGAAAATTCAGTCTTTTATTGAGTTTGTGCAAGACTGACAAAAACTTGAACATAGAGATGAGTGTCTGAATTTTTTGTTAAGAGCATGTACATTTTTGTGATGTTTTTTTGAATCCAAACTGTTTAATTTATAGGTTAAACGGGTATTGTTTCATAAGATTGCGACTCTTGATGAAACACACATTTTTAACCACTTTTGCTAAAAGTTACACTTTTTCGCTTACAACTGCACTTTTCAAATGTTGCACTGTTTCTACAACAACAATTTTCAAAGATTATACTATTTCGCAATTCAAAATACAAACCGCCTACTGCAACACTTCACAAAGTGTTTCCTATTTTTTAAATTCTTCACTTTAAATTTTTTTTATCATTTTAGAACACACCTATGGTCATTAATTATAAAAATTTGAAATTTTGATCTTAAATTTGATTTAAAGAAAAGCATTGCATGATTGAGGGAGTTAGTAGATAATGTGTGTAGCACCACTAGTATCCACAAGTCAGTTTTTATGAAATTTGTTATGGTCTGGGCCGAGCAGGCCCAATCCATAGTCCGTAGACGAGCAACCCAAGTTGCACTCCAGACCCAATTGCTATCACACTCCCTATTGACCGTTATGGTTTCGACCCACGTGGTGCACAAAGAGCATGTGGTCGAACCCACTAGTGTAGAATTTAGTCAACTTCCTCCGAACCCCACAGTCCGCCCATCTAGGATGCGAGTCACTTGCTGACTCAGCCCTACCGCGTAGGATCCTGGCAGTTTCCTACCACTTGGGCCTCCATTAAATCCAGCCCAAATAGGAAATCTTGGCCCATCACTGGGGGCTATAAATAACCTCTTTCACTAGAGGGCCAGGTATTCAACATCATTCACTCTCATACCTAATCTCTGTACTTGCTCTCCTTGCTCATATTCTTACTTTAGCATCAGAGTACCTTGCAGGTACACCCCCCGGTTCACAGAAGATCACAGTTGTAGGCCCTGACGATCCATTTTGATCAGGTACGATCAAAATCCAATCAAAATAAGCATAACATTTTGACCAAAACTGGAAATTCGAAGCCATATACCATTAAGATAGGAAAATACTAGATCTCAGCAAAAAGAAACCACCATTTACAGAAAAGCATCATTCGTGGATATTATCAAGAACTCTCCATCGCAAGGTCAAAGTCATTCACCCTTCTATTAACTCGTACAAAGAATACATCTCTTAAGGCGGACAGACAAAAGAAAAAGTGTTTCCGCCATACCTAAAAATATACAATTTCAAAGCTAGAAAAATATTTGTCTTCCACATCCTTCACAGAGATAGAAGAACCTGGAAAAAACAATATAATTATGGGATTTCCATATCGATCAAATTATCGTATTCCAAATCATAGACATATGACCCATCATTCTAGACCCATCACTGAATGATCTAAAAACCAACAAAATACCAGTAAGAACCCAATGATGAACAAAATACAACATCAACCATATAAAAGTCCTATATTAAAGGAACGTTACCAGATCGTAAGTCGCAAATAGATGAATAATCAACTCTATGGGCCCTTTATATAGCTGACTCAAAACACCATCGGGATCCACTAATACCTTACACTTAAAGGGTCCGTCTGTAGTAAGGACCTTCTTTTGAAGAAGTTTCCATGAAAAAACAATCATTTTTAGGGTGCCCAACTATCCTAGACAAGAGGAATAGACAAGTTTACTAGATTTATCGAAAGAACATTGGGAAATGCTCAAGGAGCTCTAATTACGTTGAAGCGGCAGAAAATACACTATCCTTTGAATGGTACCATCACCACCTATCGGGATTTAAGGAAATGATGACATCTGAAAAATCAACAGTAGGTTAGAGACTATTTCCTATCGTTACACTTAAAAGGATCTCTTCCACATCAAATCCCATGTCAAATTTTCTTTCACAAAGACTCATACCTAACCAATATACCAATCTCGCTGATCTGAAATACTAAAAAAAACTAGGGATCTTGGTACACTTAGGAGGGGAACTAGCCCACATATCATTCTAAAAATAGGTAAAGAAACCTGACCCCACTTTCTTACTAAGATTAGCCATAAATAATTCTGACAAATCATCTACTTTGGAATCCAAGAGATAATCTTCTTTCCACCAGAAAGAAATAGAATAAAAGCACGCAACCCTACCATTTACATGTGAGTAAAAGATTTGGGCGATGTATCTTAAAGATAAGATATCCCTCCAAAGGCATGAAATGTCTGAGATAAGTTATCATCCTAACTTAGCCAAAAAGTCGGACTTCTAGACCACCCATCTGCTAGGCTTAAAATCAACAAACCACTTAACCCAATAGGAATAAGCTTTAATTTCACCTTCACCAGAGAAAAATTATTTGAGACCTAACAATTCTCATCCAAACATTGATTGAATTTTAAAAGAAAGTCAAGAAGAAGAGATAGATAATATTAAAGATTAAGATAAGTGAAACCACCTGACCCCTAGGCTAGCGTACTTATGTCACCAAAAATTCAACTGTCTAGAAATCATAGTAACTAAAGGTTGTCATGTAGACTCTAGGGTACTTGAAAGGAAAGATATCCTGCTTGAAATGGAGAATGTCATAATCTTAGTTAAAAAAAGGAAGGATCCATATTAATACATATGAGACTCCTCTCGCAAAGTTCACTTGAAGACCCAAAACCAACTTAAAATCCCTAAAAATAGTTTTTATTTACCAGAGGCTCTCTACTGAAATCTCCACTAAGAGAACTATGTTATACTTATACCTAAAGATGAGAGACACTCAAATTCAACAAACTAACTCAAAACCTATAAAAAAAGTGTCAAAATATATTACCCTAGTAAACAATCCACTTATGCCTTCCATCACAAGTAGAAATAAGAATGGAATTAGGAAATCACCTTGCTTCAAACCTCTTTAGATAATAATTTTTTGGATCACACAAGTATTAACCAACACAACAAGATTTTTAGAGAACACACAGACACTAGTCTAAAATTTCCACTTAACTTTAATGATATTAATAATTATACAATTGTTTATATAAAAATTAAATTATATATTCATGAAAAATATAAAATTAAACTCGTACTAGATTGACCATTTATATGAAAATACACACGTTTTTTTAAGTAAAAAGAAATATTGACTATAGGAAAGTATACACAAGTGTAAACACAAAATCTCAATAAATGCAAAAGAAATGGTTTGAAATTTTTATGATATATAATCACTAAAGTAGTTGCAAGAAATTTTTTCACCACTTGTTTATCATATGTGAAGATATTTATAAAGAACGAATATGACTATTTAATGAATTATCTTAAGAAAATTAATTAGCACCTCACCAAACCACAAAATTATAAAATTCTAGAACTTTTGACTACAAACTGTTTGTCACCGATATCTATATTATTCATTGGAGTGTGCTTCATTGTGAGTTGAATTGTCTACAAACCAACTAATTATTTTTTATTTTTTATCAATAAAAGAATATCTTAAAAGTATGTGTATTACTATTAATTAATTTTTTTTCCATACTGATAATGACCATTATGAATTGAAAATGACAAGGGCGACAAAAATTGTGGCTATTAAAACTTGTGCCAAAAGTTTTAGCTAGGCACGCAGCTTTGCCATTGTAGATCCATAAGTTGCTAACAATATCATTTGTTTACAATTTAAAACAAAGAACCATGCAAAAATTTGTCAGAATAAATTCAGCTTTTTTCATAGTCAATAGTTACAATGATCGTGAAATGGAAGATGATGAAATTAAATATATAAAAATTTATTCAAAGGGGGACTACTTTTAGCCATGCTTGTTAGAATTTAATCAATGAATCAATCATGTCACGGTAAAAGCTACAAAACCAAGAAAGAAAAGTGTATTATTGCCATCATGTTATATAAGTACTTGAAATTATTTTTCTCTATCTCTCATACTCTCTTCCCATATGTGCAAGTTAATTATTAATATGGTTTTTTTCCCCATATTTTCTAATTTAAATGTAATTGTAAAGATTAATCGTTTAATAAAAAAAAATTACAATGAGTATTAAAAAAAATGAATTCAAAATTTTTCTAAAGGTTAATTATTTATATCTTGCTTTCTAAAAAAAATGAGTATTAAAAAAATTTCTCTAGAAAATTTAACATTGATACTTGCACAAAACTGAAATAATTTTTTTTAACACCTCTATTTGTACTAAATAAATTCAATATATGGATTCTTTCCCTTGATGTAAGATAAAAATGTATAATCTTTACTAAGATTAGTATTAATTAAAAAAATTTGAGAAAATTAGACTCAAATGAGATTTGTTAAAATTATATTGATACTTTCTTTAATTTGAAAATAGGCATTAGCCCCTCTAAAATATATATACCAATAAAAAAATTAATGAAAGACGAAAGAGACAATAGTCCGTCCATAGGTAGATGTCATCTATATCTATAAATTTACATTGCCGCTATTAATTAAAGGGGATCTCAATGTCATTTTAATAAATTTTAGAAGAGATTAGTGAATATTTTAAAATTAGAGGGAGTGTCAATCTCATTTTAATAAATTTCAAAGGAGGTGAGTGCAATTTATCCAAAAAAAATTATAGAACGCAACCGTTGAATCAAACCCTCGATAAATAATTAATTAATTTTTTTAGTGATTAAACCAAATTAAATTTAAATTTATAAATTAATTTGCCAACCTATGACATATTCATAATATTTTTCTCTATATTTTTCTCCTTGAAGATGTTGATGGATATAAATATTGAATGATAGTGCAAAAATCATTTTCCATCCAAAAGTTGAGAGAAACACACCATTTCCCACACTTTCCATTCAATTTTTATAATTCAAAAGAAACAATACACTAACATGATAAAAAAAATGAAAAGACAGAAAAAAAAAAAGTTGAATTGTAATAAGACTCTATTAAGGAAAAACATGTGAAAACTCATGCTATTTACAAATAATACTCCTTTTTGCTTGTTGTTTCTATTCACCCTTTTTGTGTTTACTTTTGCAAGAAAATGGAAAGACAACTGTAGATGGGTATATTTCAAAATAAAAGTTTTTAGCAAAAAAAAAAAAAAACTTTTTAAAAAAATAATAAAAATAATAATATTTTGTATAGTTGAGAAAAAGAACAGAGGAAAAGACAGAAAGTGCAACGTCAGAGTTTAGCAGTAGGGTTCCCCTTTGGTTTGTGGTTTTGGACAAGCTCAGGGATTCCCTCTTCTCATCCATATCATCTCTCTCTCTCTCTCTCTCTCTCTCTCTCTCTCTCTCTCTCTCTCTCTCTCTCTCTCTCTCTCTCTCTGAGTTCAAACAATAACCAAACTCTAAACTTTTGTTCATATTTGTGTGGCTATAGTTGGATTTTTCTTAGTAACATTATCAACTAAGGTTTTTTCAAACCATGAACAACAACAACAAAGAAACATCTTCACTTCCATTTATCACTCTCTCTTGTTCCTTCTCTTACCTTAAATAAAAAACACAACTTGTCTTTGGGTTCTTTTGTTCTCTTCTCTTCTCTTGTTTTTCTCTCTCAATCTTCCACTATTCACCACTGTGTTCAACTATTTAGTCTCTAACTTTTTTTTTTGTCTTTAGATCCAAAAAAAACAACATATGAAAAAAAAAAACACAAGATCTTTAGAGTTTAGTCTACAAGAACAAGATCCTTAGTTTCCTCAAACTTGCAGTTATAACATGGTCAAAGGTTTAATGATGTTCCAACAACAAGTGGTGGAAGAAAACATGTCAAATTTAACTTCTGCATCTGGTGAAGCTAGTGCTTCTTCTGGTAACAAAACTGAATTTGGAACAAGTTCTAGTTACCAACAACAACATCAACAACATCAACAGCAACAACACTTGGTTCCTCAAACTCAAACTCAATCTCAACCAATGAAGAAAAAGAGAAACCTCCCTGGTAACCCAGGTTTGTTTTTATCATCTTTTTTTTCTTTCAAATTTCATATTCATATTCAAAATCAAAACTTTTATAAATTTGATGAACATGGTTGTGTTAATTTTTCAGACCCTGAAGCTGAGGTAATAGCTATGTCACCGAAAAGTCTACTAGCGAAAAACCGATTCATATGTGAGATCTGCAACAAAGGCTTCCAACGAGATCAAAATCTTCAGCTTCACAGAAGAGGCCACAACTTACCATGGAAGTTGAAGCAAAGAACAAGCAAAGAAATCAGGAAGAAAGTGTATGTATGTCCAGAAACATCTTGTGTGCATCATGATCCATCAAGGGCTTTGGGAGATTTGACTGGAATCAAGAAGCACTTTTGCAGAAAACACGGTGAGAAGAAGTGGAAATGTGAAAAGTGTTCAAAGAAATACGCTGTTCAATCTGATTGGAAAGCTCATTCTAAAACATGTGGAACAAGAGAGTATAGATGTGACTGTGGAACTCTCTTCTCAAGGTAACAACAAAATCAATGTCATATGAGAATTTTTTTTTTCAACAACATTCATTTATGGTTCTTCTGAACATGTTTGAATTGAATCCTAGGTTGACTTTAATGCATAAATTTCACATTTAATATTATATTATATAGTTTTTTTTTCACATTTATTTATTTTTAATTTCATACATTGCTGAAGAAGAAGATGAAGATAAATAATATAAATGATAAATGATAAGACATTGATATAGCACTCTCCCATAATCACTTATTCCATTCTTTGGAAAAAGTGGAAATTCTAAGTTAGGAAAATTTTTAATGCACTATCTTATAATAGACTATTTGTCTTTAAAGTTATCAGAAAGTTTTTGTTGAAAAAGCATATAGAAAGAGAAAAAGGGTAAATTTGTAATTTTAATTTATGACAATTTTTTTGTTACAGGAGGGACAGTTTCATAACACATAGAGCATTCTGTGATGCATTAGCAGAAGAAAGTGCAAGAGTTATAACAAATAATACAATTCCGATTATACCCTCATCACAATCACCATCATCTTCTCATCATCCTCATCATCATCATCATCACATGATAAATCTACAAAATCAATTCAATAATCATAATCATAATCATAATCAACATCAAGAACAAGAGGTTCGTAATAATTTTCCATTATTGAAAAAAGAACAACAACAACAACAACATCAAAGTTTTGATCTTTCGGAAATTCCACCTTGGCTTGGCCCACCAAATGTTGGTGAAATCTCATCATCAATATTCTCTCAAACACAACAACAGCAACAACATCAAGAAAACCCTAACCCTAATCTTGTTCATGTTCATGGGCCCACATTGCCTCCTTACCAAACAGTACCTTCCCCACACATGTCAGCTACTGCATTATTGCAGAAAGCAGCTCAGATGGGTGCAACTATGAATAGAACAGGTTCTGCTTCTTCACCAGCTATGAATGCTATCAATGTTAGGTCCCACCAAGTTGATTCTCTCAACAATGTTTCTTCTGCTCATTTTGGTTTGAATCTGTTATCATCATCACGTGAACATGAACATCAACATGAACATGAACAACAACAAAACACAACAACAGCGACAACAACAGCAGCAACAGCAACAACATCGTCCTATCTTAGTAATATTCATGATGTTATGTTTTCATCTTCATCTCCTTCTGGATTTGAATCAACTCAGTTTGATGAAATGTTTGGTGGCATTATGAATCCAAAGAAAGATCATCATGAGAGACAGCCTAAAACAACGGCCGGTGATGACGGTGGTGGCGGAGGAGGTGGTGGAAATGAAGGATTGACTAGAGATTTCTTGGGTCTTAGGCCACTTTCTCATAGTGATATACTAAGCATGGCAGGGATTGGAAACTGCATGAATGATGAACAAAATCAGTCTCAAAAGCCACTATGGCAAGGTTAGATTAGATCCATAAAATACAAGAATTATGGATTTTTTTTTTGTTATATTTTTATTAATATTTTTATATTATTTTTTATTTTATTTATTTTCATATATTAATTTTGTTTATGATTATTGATTAATATTTATCTTCCCAAAGGGGAGGAGGACCTTTCTTTCTCCAATGATCCCTATTATATTTTCAATCCTTGTGTACTTATATTTAAGTAACTTTTAGTAATGAATAACAAAGATAGATAATAATTTTGGATGTGAGTGTGTAAAACTGTTATTTTTCAGCTTTTTCTTCTTATTTTGCTGTTTTGTTCCCACCGGTTTGATACAGATTGTCCGTTGTATTAAGGGTGAGTACCCAATGTTTTCTCTTTAATAATTTTGGTTGATTGCTTATCAAGAATCGGTTGTTTTCTAAATCATTTCTTATAAAATTGTGCATTTTTTGTTTAATCGAAGACTATGCCATTGCCACCCTCTCTTTATTTTATTTAGAATTAGTGGGCATCCCTTAAGTCCCAATAGTTTAGTTTAGTTGAAAATGATTTTATTTTTCTAAAAAACTTGTATAAACTCAAATATATATATATATATATATATATATATATATATATATATATATATATATATATATATATATATATATATATATATATATATATATATATATATATATATGTGGGTGAGAGAGATTTGCCATATGTTTATGGAGGAATTCTTGCATGAAAACAATCATAAATTCACATTCTTAGAAGAAAAAGAATAAGGAGTGAGTAAAATTTCAATTTATTTAAATTTTAATTTTTTTTATTTGGATTCATGTTTTCCATTTTATGCTAGGCATTCTACCTTGGCGGTCGGGTAGGGATGGCAATCATACCCAAACTCGCGGAGTCCACCCAAACCCGCGGGGTCCACCCAAATTCGAACTCGAGTCAACATGTGAAAATTCGAGTTGACTGGGTTTGGGTTAGGGTGCCACCCGATATTTCGGGTGCGAGTTTGGATAGTGTGAAATCTGCACCAGACCCGTTGTCATCCCTACAATCGGGGATAAGTTAGGTTAGACCGATGATTTAGGGGTTAATTAGAATTTGGAAGAGATAAGCTTCTTCTGAAGTGGTGGTGTTCTCCTTGTTATTTGATAGAATAGACTGTCGATTAGGCAAAATTTAATTAGGCATCATATTTTATACACTGATATTAGTTAGGGGTGTGCACTGCGTTTAGGGCGGGTGGAGTCTGCAACTTACTTGTTTGTCCACTGTGGAGTTGCCTCCTCGAAATCATATTAGGTGTGTGGGTATGCATATACTTTTTCCACGCTCGATCTTGAGGTTTTCAAAGTTTTTCATGATTTTGGTAAGGGAGAAGAGGCGTTTTGAAATTGTTATATTAGTATCGACGATCTACTTCTATAGATGTTTTGTCGTGTTGTAATTTTATCATATTTGAGTTCTTCAAATAAGTCTCTCACTCACTCTTAAGTTGAAAATTAGTTTTCTTGCATAAAATGGACATTGACTAAAGTCAACACAATTGACTCGAATTAAAGATTTGGTTTATTCAAATCAAATAGTGTTATTTAGCGTGATTTGAATCGTGAGTAATTATGATTCAAATAATGAACTTTCATGATTTTCCAATATTGAAATCGGCAAAAACATTATTTGAATCATGATTCCATCTGATTCGAGTCATGATCGAATCTTCAACACTTCTTTTGGAAAAAAAAGCTCAATGCTAGAAACGTGACTCGATTCAAGGTTTGGTGTGATTCAAATTGCATGACTCAAATCATGTTTTGAATCACATATCGAATATTTTTCAATTTTTATTAGTTGATTAGATTCTTCTCATATCTTGAATAGATTAATTTTTCATGCATCTGACTCCAATCAAACAGTCATTTTGACATTGTTTTTGTGCCTCGTCTATAACCCATATATAAGACTTTTTTCTCTCAAATTTTCAAAATAACTTTTGATAATTTTGGTTGTTCATCATTCACACATTCATTTCCTTCTAAAAGAAATATTGAAGAAAAACTTTTTTTAGACTTAATCTTTTAAGTGATCAGAAACTTTGGTTTGTGTCAGATTTTCTGAAATTTCATCTTCTACCTCTAATTCATGTGAAGGAGGATGTATCTAATCTTAGTTTACTTAAATCTTTTTTCTAGATAAAATTTTTTGTGCTAACAATTTTTTGTGCAACAATTTACATTGTTTATCATCTTTATTGGTATGATTGTTAATATCCTTAATCTTATTAATTGTCATATTTTCTTAATATCTTGGACCCGCGTGGCGAAGATGCTTCGACTAAGTGCTCCAAGCTCTGCCCCGCCATAGCTCCGGCAAAAGTGACTTCCGACATTGCCGAGGGTTCAAGGTGGCGCAACATTGAGAAATAAACCCAGAATTCGTACTTTGAAAGAACCTGTATTCTATTAAAGAGAGACTACCAACTATATATCCATTGTGGCACCTTCACCTTCTTAAGGTCCTCACATCATCGGACCACTACTCTGGCATCCCCATCTGAGTGTTCAGATTCGTCCACTGGGATGTCCTTGTCATCATCATGTTTAACTGGAGAGATGGACCGTGGAGCATCTTCTCGACCTGGAGGAAGATCCCGGATTGGAACATAAGATGGAGATGCAACAGACGCTCACAGATCGCTTCCTATATTAGACTTCCATTGCAAGAAAGAATGAGTCTTCTTTCTCGATTCCTGCTTTAATTTGTTTGGATCATCTTTCTCCGCTGGCATGGGCACATACAGATCGCCGCTACCTTCAAATTGCTTACTCTATCGCGGGTGAGGTACTATCTATCAAAAAAAGCAAATTGCTACTTCCCCTCCGCTTGCCTTCTTTGTTGTCAAGTTGCAGCATAGCCCCCTTTTTCTCTGTATAGGCAACTCCAATTCTATTGATTTTCCTTATTTATGGTTGAGTGTGCCTTCTAATAAAACGCACGGTCTACATAGACAAAGCTCTGCACCTGGGCAAGGACTCGACATCAAACCACATGTAATTCTCGGACCAAAAATATGTATACTAACTCGGATACTCCTCATCAAAGAGGTTTCTCCCGGCCGATTCTAAGAGTCCTACTAAACTCTCACCCTCCTCCTCAGGGTTCGAACTACCCGGATCATTCCCCAGCCTTTCTTCAAGGCTGGTGTCCTGTGTTCGAAGAAATCGCGAAATACGCTTAACACACATTCTTTGGACTCACCCCTCCCTTATAGTTGGCCCTCTGAACACCATTAAACTTACGACGAAAGAGACTAGGAACTGTCTTTTGAGGAAAAAAAAGTTCTTAATTTGTCTGATATGTTGCTCATAGATGATCATTTGTTTTTACTATATGTGATCATTTTATAGTTTTATATATGCATATCATATTACATCGTAATCATTCATTGTCATAAAAATAATCTTTTCCTTCTACATTAATTTTTCAAAATGATTTTTCTCTCCCTTATAATTTTTCTTGGCATTAAAAAAATTAATTTTGTGTACATTATTTTTTTTGTTTGTAAGATTATGATCATGTAACTTGAATCATGATTGAGTTCCAGTTTGGATATTATCAATTTTTGTCACTTGATTCGATTCTTCTTATTTGTTGTCTTAAATCATTTTTATGCATTTAACTAGAATCAAATAGTCATTTAAATATTTTTTGGCCTCTTATCTAGCATATATGTAAACTTTTTTTCCGCTCAAATTTTTTAAATAAACTTTGATAAATTTTGTTGTTCATCGTTCACACGTAAGAGAAACCTTAAAGAAAAACTTTTTTAAGAGTCAATCTTTTGATTGAGACACTTTGTTTTGTGTCAAATTTTCTGAAATTTCATCTTCTACCTCAAACACTAATTAACACTACTGACGAGTATGAGTGTTGCTCAATTACAGGAAAAAGTCTGAGAGTTCTTATTGTATGGGATTCAATCGAGGTGCTAATGGTTTAGTGAATGTTTTCAAAATAGAAATTAGTTTTTTTAGTGATTTCTATTGAAGACAAAGAAGAAGTCTTCTCTAATGAAGATTTGGAGTTTCTAGCATATTACATCGGTTCAACGACTCGGACAAGGTAATCTTGATATAATCGAGTGAAGATTACTACTAAAAAGGAGCTTTAATTGCTTGTGATTTGTGAAGGAGAATCAACTTAAGATCGTCAATCTTGAAGATATTAGAAGCATTATGAATTGTATCAAGTTGAAGAAGAATAAAAAATTAGAATTGTGTAATTTAGTGATTAAGTATAAGCATTTCATATTATTAATAACATTAAAACAAAAGGATAAAAAATCCTAAGAAATTATTATTTCATTTAAAAGTACAATTTTTAATTATGTAATATGAAACAAACGAATAATCGATTAATTTAAGTCAAAAAATCAATGTTTTATTTCATATTGATGTTTGTTTCTTTTTTTAATTTACATTAATTTATCTATTATTATTATTATTATTATTATTATTATTATTATTATTATTATTATTATTATTATTATTATTATTATTATTATTATTATTATTGCAAACAAAAATCTGAGTATAAAATAGAACTTTAAGTATTTTCAGTGAAATAAAATACAAATTATTTACAATAGAGAGTATATCAGTGAAAGAAAAAAAGATAAGTTTATTTGTATAGGTTAAGATTTGTATTTCCTCCGAACACGTTTTTCTTGAAATGCAAAAAATACATAAATGACTACAACATTATGCACACGAAGATTTCAGTTTTAATATTAAGGACTGAGTGAGTCCCATAGAAAATGCATAGTTTTTATTTATTTATTATTAAAATAGATTAAATTAGTAATTATGTTGTGAGAGTTTTGTTGTCATCTCATGTATGTCCCACTCAATGCGACTTTCAACTATTGTGTTCACAAGTTTACTGTAACTAGGACTTCCAAATAAAAAATACAGCAACATCTTTTATTATATCATAGCTGGAACATAATTTAAAATGGCACTATTTTGTCTTTGACAAATTAAGTAAGGTGGAATATCCAAGACAATATCAAAACAACAAGATGAAGACAAAATAACAAGAGTTGGCGACACATGTGCATGTAACAACAATAATATATCTAAGAGTCTGATTACGGCAAGTATAAATATATTGTCCATGTATAAAGTTTCTTATAAAGTATATGGACATAGATGGGTATAGGGCACATGAAAAAGGCATTGGATTCTTTGTAATTAGGGAGGATTCATCTCATATAATATATGTGGCTGATTTAGAAAATGAATTATTGATTTAGAATTGTATAAGTATTATTTTCATTAATTTTATAGTATACATATTATTTTCACTTATTCTTATACAAATTTCTTAAAATAAAATATGAATAAAATAAGTGAGAAATCATTTCCACGGTAAAGTAAACAATCTTTTTATTGAGAATTTACAGCGTCATTTTATCTAGGTATGACCCTCATGTGTATTTTCTCTAATGGGAGAAAGGTCGTTGAAGTGCAAAAAGACTTCTTACTGATTTATAGTGAAATTCTATTAGTATCAAATTTTATTGATTCACATATTTTTGTAAATGATATCTAAACAAAAATAATATTTGTATACTGGAAAAAATCTATTATTGTTCTAAATATATTTATATATGAAAAATGGTATTTATGATCCAAAAAATTTTTTTTCAAAAAAGTTATACGGAAAAAAGTTATTATTGATCTAAATATTTTTATGTAAACGATACCTAAATATAAATAATATTTGTATATGAAAAAATCTATTAATGATCTAAATATTTTTATCTATATGAAAAATGATATTTATTATCCAAAAATATTTTATTCAAAAAAGGTATACGGAAAAAAACTATTATTGATCTAAATATTTTTATATACGAAAATTTACAATTGATTTAGATATTTTTGTAAACGATACATAAACATAAATAATATTTATATATGGAAAAAATCTATTAATGATCTAAATATTTTTATATATGAAAAATGGTATTTGTGATCTAAAAAATTTTGATTCAAAATTAGTATACGCAAAAAAATTTATTATTAAGTTAAATATTTTTATATACGGAAATTTACTATTGATTCAGATATTTTTTTAAATGATACATTAATATAAATAATACTTGTATACGGGAAAAAATCTATTATTAATCTAAATATTTTTATATAAAAAATGATATTTATGATTTAAAAATTTTGATTCAAATTTTGTTTTTGATTTAAAATAAATATATTATGTAAACAAATGCGCGTACCAAACCAGAATCCGTACGTATGCACGAGTTTGTTACTAGCTATTTGTTTATAATTGTATAAGTATTGTTTTCATTAATTTTATAGTATACATATTATTTTCACTTATTCTTATATAAATTTCTTAAAATAAAATATGAATAAAATAAGTGAGAAATCATTTCCACGGTAAAGTAAGCAATCTTTCTATTGAGAATTTAGGGCATCATTTTAGCTAGGTATGACCCTCTTGTGTATTTTTCTCTGATGGGAGGAAGGTCGTTGAAGTAGTTTCTCTTTATTTGACATTTGATCAACAAACTAGTTTGCCTCTTCTTATACTAAGGTGGTTGGGAATGACCTAAAAACTATATTTTGACAAGATGTTTGGGTGAGGTAAACCTATTATATGTCTCTTTTGAGAGATTATTCCATATCTCTAAGCAAAAGTCTCTACTAGTGTTGTTGATAGGAATCTGAATGGAGACCGTATGGATTTGGAGATTTAGGTGGAGGCGCTTTCTCCTTGTCTAGGAGAAAAAGGTCCTAGCAAAGTTAATTTTGTTGGTGGAATGGTTAAGCAAGTTTAAGAGGATCCTTAGTCATGGGTTTATGATCCTTCTGGAGGATTATTCGGTGAGGAATGCTTATTTTAGGTTGTCTACATTAGCGGTAGGGGATGAGGTAGGCTTATTCGACTTATTATAGGGTTGTCTAGAATATTGAATTGTTGGGTCTTCTGAATTGGTTGTATTTTCATGGCAATTGATATATGATAGATTGTCAACTAGGAAACATCTCTTTATGCTTCAAATTATGACAATAGATGGGGTAGCGAGGTGTGCGTGTTTTTAAAGGAGGTGGAGAATGTAGACCACTTATTTGTCCACTGTAAGATTGTCTCGTTGATCTGGTATAAGGTACTTACATGGATGGGTGTGTGTATACCTCTTCTGCGCTCGATCTTAGAGGTTTTCAAGGTTTTTGTTAGGGTAAGACGATGCTTTTAGGTATGGTCTTAATCTAGAGTTTACTGATCTGGATTATTTGAAAAATACGTAATAAAGTTTTTTTTACCGAGAAAGATGGATCGTTAATCACTAGATGACTTCGATTATTTATCCGACTTGTATTAGAATAGAGTATGTAAATGTATGATGATACAATGTGCATGAGTATGTTAAGCTATGTTCATGACTATAAAAGGTAGTTAGTTAAGTGAATAACTAACTTTGAGTTAGTTACAACCATTCTTAAGTAGTCATAGTGTATATAAGAGTGAAGGATCTTGTAATGATTTTCAACTCAATGAAACACAAAGCAAGCAAATCTTACATAGCATTGATGAAACTCTTTCTTGCTCTCTATTCTTCATAAGCAATGTTTCATCTTCAATCTCGAGTTTTTCCCCATTGTTGAAGCTTCAAATAAGCTGCATTGCAAACGATTTCTAGAGGTTTCAAAGAAACTACAACTTATTTTATGAGTCGATTTTGCTTCATTGAAGCTGTGGCTGATCTTGTGCTCATGTTATCATCATCAAGTTTCAAAATTCAAATAAGATACTCACTCTCTGCAAAGTTAGATTCAACCTGCATTTTGATTTTAACATAAACATCAATGGCATAACTTGTTCAAACACCTGCATAATCTCCACAGGGCATGCACACTTCTCAAGTTTTAATGAATCAAATCGTGTTTTTAGGTACCACAAACAAATTTACACCATAATTTCCATTAAGCTTCAAGAAAACAGTTTCTTGCTTTGGAATCAACAAGTTGACGGAGTAATTCTCTCACACAAACTTCACAAAGTGGTTGTGAATCCACAAATATCACCTATGTTCATGACTAGACATGATCTATCTGCCAACATCATCTCTGAAAACTATGAAGCCTAGATTGTGCAAGATTAGGCCCTATTCACGTGGCGGCTCTCGATAATTTTTAAAGTCGTTCAACCATGCCTCTTATCTTGAAAACATTCCTATGATATTTGGGACAAGGTACATAAACACTTAAAGTCTCAGATGAAAGCTCGAATGCACAAACTTCACTAAAAACTCAAAAACTACCAAGAAAGGTAACAAGAATATTTGTGAATATATTATGAGAATTTGTGTTATTATAGATTCTCTCCTTTCCATTGGAGATCCAATCTTAGAAAGGGATCAGATAGATGTAATGTTACAAGGGCTACCAGAGGTACACAATCCCTTCTTTATGATGATATATAGCAAAGGGGAGCCAACAAATATCTATAACGTTAAAGCCCTCATATATGTCCAAGAAGCTCAGTTGTACAAGTATAGGCAAGAGTTAGCATCCATCAATGCCACTACAAATGTTGCTAAAGGATTTCTTACCTCAGAAGTTACCAAACATGTTGTAAGTAATGCTAATGGTCATCATATTATCGTGGCAGAGGTAGGAACACACGTGGCAGAGTTTGTAATAAGAAAACTAACACTACTAGAAACAGACCTACATGTGAATTATGCAACAAGTATGGAAATTCCGTTTTTGAATTTTGGCACAAGTTTGATGAAAGTTTTGAACCAAGGATGAACTAGTTGATTCGGGCCTCATCAGAAGTCTCAGCCCCCAAGATCAACTGGAAATGATTCAATTGGTATTCAAAGCTTCAAGGCTCAAGAAACACCCTCTCCACAAGAAACATCCTACATAGCTTATCAAAATTCATTAGCCTTTCCTCAAGATCTTGAGTCACAAATCTGTTTTGAAAACTCGGGTGCCTCTCATCATATAACATCTAGCATTAGAAATTTACAGCATGTCCATTCTTGTGCAGGGCCTAACAATGTGGTAATTAGTAAGGGACATATTTTAGATGTCAAAATAGATGGTCATACTCAAATCTTATCTAATTTTGTATCAAACTATGAGTTGAATCTAACTGATATATTACATGTTCTATCCATCGCTGGGAAATTAATGTTTGTTTCCAAACTTTCTAGAGATAACAATGTCTATTTTGAGTTTCATTCTAACAAGTGTTTCATCAAATCTCAGGCATCTAAAGTGTGCCACATGAAGAATTCTTAGATGAAAGTGACTTGTATTGCTTCAACAGCCTTGCAAGGGAACCTTCAAGAAATTATTTAAGCCACATGTCACAAATTTATGCCCAATAGTCAATAATACTTTAGCTTCTCATGTTCACAATAAAAGTTCAGTCTGTTGTCAATACACTTGTGAATCCCAATTTTGGTCTACATGGCATGCTAGATTAGGACATGACCAACTCTATAGCTCTAAATAGCATCTCTCAGTTGTGTAATATTCCTATAAGCAATAAAAATGTATTTAATTTCTGCAATTCCTATTGTGTTGGTAAATCCCATAAGTTATTTGCTTCGTTGTCTAATACCAATTACACACACTTGTTTGAGCTTGTTCATGATGATTTATGGAGAGCCTCGCCATCACCATCAAGTGGTGGTCACAATTACTACATTGCATTTTAGATGAATTTTCCAAGTATCACTTGGATTTACATGCTTAAATAGAAAAGATATGAAATCTCTTCCTTTGACCTGTTTCAAAGCTATGTTTAGACACAACTTGAAGCCAATATCAAGGCCATGCATTAAGACTTTGGAGGAGAGTTCAGGTCCTTCACCAAGTTACTTCTGTAATAAGACATCGTGCATAAGTTAAGATGTCTTCATACTTATCTTCAAAATGGAATAGTTGAGAGGAAGCATAGGCAGATAGTTGAAATAGGCCTTAATCTCCTTAATCATGCTTCATTACCTCTCACCTTTTGGGATCATAGCTTCGCTATTGTAGTTTACTTGCTCAACAGGCTACCTACAAGTGGTCTCAAAGACTATGTGTTTCATTTCTCAGCTGTATACAACAAGCAACCAAACTATCATTCATTGAAAATCTTAAGGTGTGTGTGCTTTCCATACATGAGGCATTACAACAAGCATAAACTTGAATTCAGGAGCACTAGGTGTGTTTATTTAGGGGGCTCTCCAACACATAAAGGCCACAAGTGTGTGAATTTGGAGGGAGGAATTTTCATCTCCAAAGATGTAGCGTTTAATGAAAATGACTTTCCATTCCAAATTGGCTTCCAAATTGGAGATCACTCAAGTTTTACCTAACAAATCCAAAAGGTTCATTTTCCGAATATTCTTCTTTAAACCTCATTTGTGTCTAACACAAGTACTCATACATCATGTCCTCGCACTTCACCTAATGTTCCTACCAAACTTACCACTAAGATAACATCACATAACATAACCTCAATACTTGACATAGAACCAAACATTTTAACCACACTACCCTCCTTAACAAGTAACCCTGCTCATGTGTCTGAAATTGATATGTCATCCTTTAATTCCCATCAATCACATGATAATTAAGTAATCAATTCATCCTCTCGTATATCTGTCACTGAATTACCTAACAAGGTATCATTCCCTAGTCCTTTGAGTTAAATATACCCTCTTTCATCGTGTTAGGTTCAAGCACCTCATTGTCCCTCTTATTTCATAATCAAGCTACCCAAACACCTCGTGTGCATAATGATAATGCAATATTTACACGTGCCAAAATAGGTAACTCTAAACCTAAGGTTTTCCTAACATACACTGAACCAATTATAATCAAACAATCATTGTCTCAAGCTCGTTGATTTGAAGCCATGAAGGTTGAATAGCATACACTTATGAACAATGACACATGGGAGCTCACCATTCTACCTCTACAGAAAACACATATGGAAATGTAAACAAGTATAAGCAAGGTTAGTCGCCAAAGGCTTTCATCAAAAGCATGGTTTTTATTTTCATGAGAATTTTTCACCCGTAGCTAAGCCCATAAAAATTTGAGTAATTTTAACTTTGGCTCTTACCTACAAGTGAGTAGTCCAACAACTTGATATCAACAATGAGTTTCTCGATAAAAATTTGCAAGAGGAGGTATACATGCAACAACCCCTGACTTCGTGGATTCAAATTTAGAGTTAGTCTGCAAGCTCGGTAAAGCAATTTATGGACTCAACATGCCCACGTGCATGATGTAAAAAACTGCAGCAGGCATTAATTTACCTTTGCTTTTTGTCTATCAAATATAATTATCATCTCTTTGTCTATAGTCACCATAATGTCACTTTGTATGCACTAGTTTATATGGACGACATTCTGATAACATGCTCCTCCTTCAAACTAATACATGAAAACATCAACAAACTCTACTCCACGTTTGCACTTAAGAAGCTAGGGGTTCCTCAATACTTCCATGGTGTTGAAGTACATCATCAGGTCAATGGCACACTTCTACTGACATAAATTAAATACATCAAAGATGTAATCTCCAAGGTGAGTATGGGCGAGGGAAAGGGTGTGGCAACTCCAATGTTCAGTCAATGAAAGGTGAGCAAACATGGCACAAACGTAATTCCAGACCCTCTTATGTATCGTTCCACCGTTGGTGTTTTACAATATTTAACTCTCACACGAACTGGCGTAGATTTTTGAGTTAATAAATCTTGTCAATTCATTTCCATGCCACTTGAATCCCCCGAGCTACACTCAAGTTTATACTTTATTGCTTAAGTGGCACGACCACACGTGGATTGTTACTTGCACCAGCCACACATCTTCTGAAATTCTCTCTGCATTCCTATAGTGACTCAGATTGGGAAAGTGGCCCTGATGATCGTCGCTTAACCTCGGGATCACATGCTTCCTTTGGCCCTAATTTGGTAACCCGGAGCTCGAAGAAACAAGTGCTTGTTGCAAGATCAAGCATAAAAGCTTAATATTGGGCTTTGACAAACACCATAACAAAATTACTTTGGCTTGAATCTCTACTTTCCAAACTACACATCGAGTATCTTATGCCAACTCTACTATGTGATAACCTCAGTGCAATGTTATTTTCCCATAACCCGATTCTTCATGCAAGAACAAAGAATATTGAACTTGATATATAATTTGTTAGAAAAAATTAGTGGTTAAACATCTACATATTCAACATGTACCAGCTCATGCACAACTAGCCGATGCACACACCAAACCACTCCCAACAAGCAACAACAATATTTAATATCTCAAAGTAGTTTTCCTCAAATCACCATGATCTTGTGGGGGCATATTAGAAGACAATATCTAGATGTATGATGCTACACTAAGCATGAGTATGTCAAGCTATGTTCATGATCATGCAAGGTAGTTAGTTAGGTGAGTAACTAACTTTGAGTTAGTTATAACTTCATCAAGTAGTCATAATGTATATACGAGTGAGGGCTCTTGTAATGATTTTTAACTCAATGAAATACAACGCAAGTAAAGCTTGCAAAGCATTGGTGAATCTCTCTCTCTCTCTCTCTCTCTCTCTCTCTCTCTCTCTCTCTCTCTCTCTCTCTCTCTCTCTCTCTCTCTCTCTCTCTCTCTCTCTCTCTCTCTCTCTCTCTCCCTTCCTTCCTTCCTTCCTTCCTTCATAAGCATCGTATCACTCTAACAACTTGGAATTGAATTCATTCTCAAATTTCGAATTCAGATTTAGTGAAGGTTGTCATGTTTGCCTCTTTCCATCTTTCATTTTTGGTAGTTCGATATTAAGGGCTTCAAAACTCGTCTTTCTAATGAGTGGTGGTGGGTTGGTTTCCCTTTGGTTTCGATGTTTTTTTTTTTGTTCGTGAAGTGTTGAATTTCTTTATCTATGTGTTTAGTCGGTTTTTAATATAATTTGTTATTTTCTAATCTTTTCTCTTTTTTCTATTAATATATTTTAATATATCTTATTATTAAAAAAAATTAATTATTTTAACAATTAAAAATATCTACGAATTGAGTCCGGATATAGAGTACTATATTACTTATAAAAAAAATACTTGTACTCACACATGTATTCAAATTCGCAACAATTGAATACTCAAAACTTTAAGAATACCATAATAATATTTGCACTTAAACTAAAATAAATTGATAAGTCACAAAATATTATATTAATTTAACATAATTTAAATTATATTTAAAATTATTTAATATTAAGTTGTGAAAATTATAAATTAAAGTTTATAACTTATCCTATATATATATATATATATATATATATATATATATATATATATATATATATATATATATATATATATATATATATATTAACTCATTCAAAATAAAATTAAAAACATCCAGAATATTGTAAGTGAATAAATATTATGATAAACATCCAAATGATAAATTTATAAACTTACATTTTATACAAAAGTTACGCATCATATTAATCTCGTAGTCCCATTATTATTATTATTATTATTATTATTATTATTATTATTATTATTATTATTATTATTATTATTATTATTATTAATGACGAAAAACTAAACAATAAGCAAAAAAAAAAATCCATTTTTATTTTATTAAAAACTCTTTAAAAAAAATACTCTGTATTAAAATCTAATTTCAATGTTGGAGAACCTTTAGTTCTCTCATTTATAAAATTCTTGCTTACACAAAAAAAAAAAAACTTCAACACTTTCTGTTTTCGGATAAAGAATGAACTCAGAGGTTTAATTATAAAAACTCAAATATGATTAAAAACATAAAAGGCATTTGGAATTACCATTCAAAGTGACATATTAGTTTTTTGAATTTGAATCATCTCCAATTTCTTTTGTCATGCTGCGTATTCTGCTTTGATCTTATAGTTAGGAAAAAAAGAGATAAAAAATCTGCATTAAAAAATAAGCAAAATCAAATGGTAAGATTAAATCCAAGGGCTGAAAATTGGGCAGCAGAGATGGTAGTAGAAGAAATGTAGGAGAAGATTTTTTTCCTAGTTTTTTATGTCTGAAGAAAAGCCTTACCTTTTTCAAGAAGCAACTTTATGATATGAAAAATGTGACGCATATTGGTATGTTATGTCAATATTATACGTAGATATGGGTATGGTAAGGAAGCATTGGCAATGGCACACCTCTAGCTAGTTTAATTGTAAAAGGCAAAAACATTTGCAGCAAAAGATTCCTCTGAATCCCAATGCCCTATCTTGTGCAGTGAGCCTTCACCTTACACATGAAAAGGAAAGCATTAAACAATTCCTCTAAAGAATATTGATTTTATAAAATCATTTTAGAATCCAATCTAGTATTTAGAGATCAACTAGTCATAGCTACAAAAAATTTAGTTAGGCAGTGGCGGAGTCAGAAATTTTAAGAAGTCTGAGCAAAAATTTTACACAATGTTTTTATTAATTTTACACTTTGTTTTTATCAATATTTTCTTTGATTTTGTCTAAAAATTTTGCCATTGATTTTGTCCAAAAATTTTACATCCTATTTTTATTAATTTGCCCTTAATTTTATCTAAACATTACTAATTTTGCCCCTGATATTGTCTAAAAATCGACTATTAGTAGTATGGGAGTATACAACAAAAGGAGAGGTTGAGCCCGGGCTCGCTGGATTATAGCTCCGCCCATAAATGCAAAAGTTTGAGTTTGAATGTACAATATTCCACTTATTCATTTGGAAGAGGTTCTAGCCACTAAATTAATTTTAAAAAAAATTATTTAGTTATATAATCCTTTGAGTAAATAATGATTACGAAGTATGATAAAGTCGAATAAACTAATATCTCGAGTCAAAAAGGACTACAATAGACAATAAAATTTTATCTCATAAGAATTTAAAAACATTGTGCGTTTAAGAGTGAGTTCAAATTCTTGATCTTTGATTAAGTTAAAAGAGATATCTTACATCACATTCAAAATAACAATCACATTCAAATGTTATTGAATGTTAATGAAATAGTTAAATAATAAAATTATATTAGTAAAAAATTAATAAATGTTATGTTAATAATAATAATAATAATAATAATAATAATAATAATAATAATAATAATAATAATAATAATAATAATAATAATAATAATAATAATAATAATAATAATAATAAACAAACCAAAAAGAAAATGAGATGCCTAGATTAAAAGGGATGGAGTATACAATAGTATGAAATGGTTTGTTTTTGAATCTTTTCACCAAGTAATTACTGGGTGGAATGGGTCCTTTAAATACATGAAAATTGTGTTAATGTCTTTTGTTGCTTATATTTAGAATTCTGAAGAAAAAAATTACTACCTAATCGCATGGATGATAAAAGCTAATTCCTCCGTCCCATAATGAATGATTCATTTAAAATAAAATGATGCCTCAAAATAAATAATTAATTTTAATTTTCAATATACTTTTTTCAATTCTACCATCTAATTAATAAAAAGTTCATAATTTTTAATATATGATAAGGGTACTATAGTAAAAACAATATTTTCTTTCTTATTTTCTTACACTTTTATTAATTTATGTAAAATGGTGTGTTGAATCATTCATTGTGAGACATGCCTAATAATAAATGATTTTCAACTTCTACTATTTAACTATAACAAATCGCTTTACCTAAATTATCCTTTCTATTCAAAATTATTACACTACTTAAAGTACTTATAAATAAACACAAATGTCTTACTTAAAACTCTCCATATCACATTGTCTTACAAGTGTCATTTATTTATTGGTCTAATTGATCAACGTTTCCCCCAACACACATTCTCACTCTTTATTAAAATTTCGAATTTCTATCATATTTCTTTTTCCACACTTTCTTACTTTCATTTTAATTTTTATCTATTTATTTATTATCACTCAAAATATTAATAATTTATTTTTCAATTTTAATAAAATAAAAATCTATTTATCTCACGGGTAATTATTAATAAATATATATTTTATTTTAATCAATCATTATTTTAATTTGAGAAATATTTTTTTCTCCATCTCACGATTCATTTTTTTCTTTTTGTATGATTATTTTCAATATAAATAAATTTATATGATTATTGTTCATTTTACAATTAAATAAATCATTTTAAATTTTACATTTATATTTAAATACATTATATGTCGTCTCTAATAATTTTTTATCTCAACTATAATTATCAATACAATATCTATTTTATTTTAACAACAATTATTTTATTTTAGAAATAATTTTTAATACAATTGAATTTATATTATTATTGTTCATTTATAATTAAAATCACTCATTTTAAATTTATCACGTGTTTAAATATATTTTATATAATATCAAATAAATTTAACCATTGTGCAGAAGCACAAATATCTTCCTAATTTATAAAGAAAATATGAGTATCAAATTTTGAAATTGAAATTGCATGCAAGATATAATGAAACTTAACACAAATTTTTTTTTAGTTCGCGTGGTATAAGAGTTTGAACCCGTTATCTTACTTTGTGATGTTGTAGATTTTCTGACCCAACCTAATCACTTTTAGTAAAGTATTTTACTTTAAAATAAAATAAATTATTATTAGAACAACAACTAGATTAAAGAAGAAAAAACATAAAAAAATTATGAGTATGATCAATTTTTATTTGTACAATTTAATCAATGATATATATATATATATATATATATATATATATATATATATATATATATATATATATATATATATATATATATATATATATATATATATATATATATATATATATATGGCATTTCTAGTGAGAATGAATAAGAACCATTAGATTGAAAAGGAAATGGTTGAGATTAAATTGTAATCTTTAATAAATTATGTGTCATTAAGAGGAATGAGAAATTATTAATTAAATTTTAAAAAATATCTTTTAATCTCAACCATTAAATATAAATCCAATGGTTGTTATTACATTCTCATATAACTTACTCATTCTCATATATATATATATATATATATATATATATATATATATATATATATTATAGTACGCCTCAATTTACAATAATATTTCTGGACCGTATTGTAGGGGCAATTGTCTCCGTGCCCCCAGTCATCTATCTATCCACAATAATTTGTTGGATATAAGATTCAATTGCAATTTTTATTTATTGTGTTCTTCTTTGTTTTAATATAATATATACTCAATAATCTCCACATTGGCGAATATCAAACCCTTATGAAGATTTTTTACATGATGATCACATCTTGTCAACTACGGAGATACATCTCTTGCTTAACATTGAGATACATGTAACAAGTTCAAGCAATGCTTGAACTTGTCATTGATGACTAGTTTGGTCAACATATCAGATACATTCTCTGAAGTATAAATATTTTCAAGTAATACATGTCCATATGCAAATAATTTTATAAGTCGCTGAAACCTCGCATCAATATGATTAGTCCTTGCAAGATACACCTTATTATTTGCCAAATAAATGACACTCTAACTATCACAATGCAACCAAACTCCACCTTGCTCAACACTCAATTCTCTTGCCAATCATGTAACCCATAGGGATTCTTTGGAAGCTTTACATGCCACCATGTACTCTACTTCAATTAATGACATGATCACTAAGAAATATACCGATGATATCTAACAAATATGTACTCATACTAAACAAAATACATACTCTATTGTAAATCTTCTATCATCTTTATCACTAGAATAGTCTTAATCAACAAATCTTACAACCAAAGGGTCACCTTATTCATTGTTAAATATGATACCATGACCTGTTGTACCATTCAAGTACTTGAATATTCACTTGACTGCTTCCTAATGACGCTTGTTTGGTTTACGCATAAACTTACAACACATGGCTTATAGCTTGTGCCAAATTTGGTATAATGTAGACCATAAGATACATTAAACAAACAACAACATTGGCATAAGAAAACTTTGACATATATATTTTGCATCTGTCTTTGAACACTGATCTAATGAGAGCCTAAAGAGATTCGCCAATGAAGTACTCATAGCCTTCAAACTTCTCATGTCAAACTTCTCTATCATCTTTTCAACATAACTTTTATGAGAGAGCCATAATTTTCTAGCATTCTTATCCCTATGAATTTCCATTAAAGAATCTTCTTAATACCACCTACATTTTTCATGTCAAACTCCTTTTCCAACATTTTTTCAATTCATTTACGTCATGCAAATGATTAGTAGAAATCAACATCATCAACATACAATAACATGCAAATAAAAGAGTTGTCATCAAGGCTCTTGACATAAACACAATATTCATACTCACACCTACTGTAGCCAAATCTGAAGCATGTATTAATCAAAGTGTTTGTACCATTGTCTTGGAAACTAATTCAAACCATACAAAGATCTCTTCAATTTACAAACTAGTCTTTCATGTTGAGTGTAAATGAAACCCTCTGGCTTCTCCAAGTAAATGAAAGCCTCTGGCTTCTGTTGTGAGTACCCCTTTGCTACAAGAAGAACCTTGACACTTTCCCTTTCTTTTTCAATTACTGTTGATTTTCTCTTAGACACCCACTTACAACCGATGACCCCTTTTCCCTTTAAGAAGTTGAACAAGCTTTCATATCTGATTTTTCTTCATGGACTCTATCTCCTCCTTCATATTTCTTATTCACTTATCTTTCTACTGGTTAGATATAGCCTCTCAAAAGATTTGGGCAAGTAATTCCACTTAACGCATAACTTCCTAAGATTTCTTATTGACTGTTTTATGAATGTCTCCAACATGATCACAAAGTACATTCCAGTGATCCATGGAAGAGAAATACCCTTTTTTCAAGGTAATTACTTCCTATTTTAAATGTAAAATTCTCGAATGTCTACCTAAATCTAATCCTGTCAAACCCTCAGGAAAATCCTCATGTTCTATCCTACATACAGTGATGTCATTAGAGTTATCGTCTAAATCTTTCTTAAGGGTCTTTTTTGGGAGGCGCTTGGCCTTCAGAGACGCTATCAGAAGCGTGATCCACTTTTGAATCTGATTTCTTAGAGTTTTCTAGAGATTGTTCTTGATTTGGTTCTTTCTTTTTGTTTCTCTAAGAGATTGTGAATTGAATTATTGAGTGTGAAAACATATTAGGAAAGAAAAATGGACTAAATTTGTGGATGAGATTCTAGCAAAGTGGAGGGAATACAATGAATATCTTTATGCAGGTAAAGATGATGGTAAACCAAAGTGTAAAGCACCAGTGAAAGGTTAAAAAAACGGTGTATGAAAGGTTGAAGAGGAATAACAATAATTAAAATTCAAAAAAATATTTAAGTAAAAAAAAATTCATCGTTAAATCAGTCACGTGACATTTCACGTCAATGCCACATAATCTTATGGTTTGACTTTGACTAATAGAATGGACAAAAAGAACTAGTATAATTCAATTAGCATGGTTAAACGATTAAATTGATCTTTTTAAAAAAAAGGAACTAGGTTGGGATGAGATGAAAAAAGAATATTTAGCTTAGATTTTCAAATTATTGCAAATCATTTTAAATATATTTTTAAATTGTAAATCCAACAACTTAAAGCATGTTAGAATGTGAAAAGTTCCTAATTTTTAAAAAATTGATATGACAATAACTTACTCATTAAAAATAGATCGAATAAGCAACTCCAAATGGATTTATTATTGTGTATGCTCATAATTAGTGAATGTTTGTTGTTACTTAGTTGTTTATCTCTTGTAGCTTTCGGTAGGACTTGCAAACCTCATTATTCAAAATTGTATAATTTGAATCATTTAGTTTTTAAATCAATGGAAGAGATTATAATTTGTATCATCTAATTAAGAAATGTTAGGATTAATAATAAATGATGTAAATCAGATGACACAACATGTTCCTAGAAGTCATATGTGATGAAGAAAATGAATGATTTGTGATTGGATGTTTGTCATTTTTATGTAAGTGCTAAAATTTCTTTATGTGTGAAAAGGAAGGCGCAAAAACAGCTAAACAACGAAAAAGGAAAGAGTGGTGGGCTAGGTAGCTATTGCTATAAGGTAGCTAAGAGCACAATCCCCAATGAGACTATATTCCTGTACTATTATTACTGTTTCTATTGGTTGTACTTATGCTTTTTAGGGTACTTTTGTCTTGCATTTTCAATTACAAGCACAAGCCAAAACACAACAACATGTAGTGCTACTTCTAAAAGGTGGGAATTTTGCCATTTATACATTCACTCTAACCCTGTTTTTCTAAATGAGAATGGTTAGTGTTAGGGCTAGAAAATATAGTTTCACATTGTTTGAAATTTAGATTTAAGTAGTTTTTATATAACAATTACACTAATGTAAACTTGAGGTCAATCAGAACAATGATATTGTTCGAGAAAAATCAAAGTTCATACAATATTTCTTAACTTCAATTAAGGAAGAATTGTCGAGGACTGACCAAAATAGTTCCGAAACAGTCGCACACTTTAAAAAATGAAAATATTTTTTAAGAAAATAAAGTTGTTAGGTTTTCGCAGATATAACCGCAGTAACACCTAGTAACAATTTTTTTTATCGCTTTTTCTAAAGTCGTTTTTCATTAAATAAAATATATTTTAATATCGTTATTTTTGATTCAGTGAAAATAAATATATTTCATCTAGTAAAATAGTGAGTATTAGAAGGATTATAAAAAAAATCTTCCAACATTCTTTTAGAATACAAACATAAGAATTTATTAGGTTGTTTGAATAATGTTACTTTCGTGAGAGAATTTTTTTACCAAATAACTTTAATTTGATCAAAAAAATTTATAGGATATAAATCATATACCAAATAACTTTTGATTTGAGATTCTCCAAACAAACTTTATTTTATTTTAATGAAGAATAATATAGAGTCATTGTCCTAGTTGACTTGTCATTGTAATGGTAAGAGATAGAAAGATGCTTTCTCTGCCCAAAAATAATCCCAACTTTTCTGCCTCTTTGACTAGTTCCTCCCTTATCACTTTCTTTTACTCTTTTATCTGGCTTCTTGGTTTTCTCTTCAATCCATAACTTCATTTCCAAAGTTATGATCAATAAAGGGACAAATCTTTTGTCATTAATTGAAATGAGTGCTTAGACATTTTTCCTTTTATATATATATATATATCAAGTGATTGTTGCCAAAAAAAAAAACATATATCAAGTGATTAGTTATATCTAATCAGTTATGCATGAGCAATCTTGTAATTTGTATGCATAAAAAAAAATTGGAAAAAAGAATATAGAGCTATAATTGATTTACTAGTATTCTATTAGAAAAACATGTTGATTTGTTTTTTTTACAAGCAAATAGAGATATATTAACAAAGAGTACAAAAGGATCGATCCTCAACCCATTACACATAGGCGTGGCACGACCTGCCCCGCGCACCCGGAAAAAATGGCGGGTTTGGTTGATAAATTAGGCCTGCCAACCGCCATAGTCCGCACCATCGAAACTTGCCGCCCGCTATAGCCCGTCCCGCCAAAGCCCGCCGCCCGCTAAAATCTGTCGCTCCGTCAAAATCCGCTATTTTTAAGCTAATTTTACTAATTCTAATTTTTTATGGTTTCATTTTATACAATTAGTTGTAAATATATGCAATATTTTAAAGTAAAATTTGTTAAAAAATGCTTTATAAAGAATTGTTCTAAAAACTATGTGAAAAATCTAAATAAAATGTGAAAAAATCTATTAAAAAAATGAAAAAATAATAAGTAAAAAAATAGGCGGGCAAGCCCGCCGCCCGTCAACACGCCACCTTGGTGGGCGGGCTAGGTTTTTATGCCCATTTCAATTTGCGGGCTTGCCCGTCCCGCTTTTTTTTTTTTGCGGACATATGATGGGGCGGGGCGGACCGCCCGCTTTGCCACCCTTACACACAATTTGAAATAAAATAATTTAGGTAAAATATTCATTTTAGTCCCTTAATTATACCTTTGAGTTTATACTGATCCCTTAATTTTTTTCGTGTCACCTTAGTCCCGTAACTTTTAAAATGTTTTATTTTAATCCTTTTTGTCTAATTAGCGACGAAAAAACTTTGAAATCGGTCGCTAAATCTGTATCTAATTAGATAAAAATGACTAAAATGAAACGTTTTAGAAGTTAAGGGACCAATCAAGGTGACATGAAAAAAAATTAAAGGACCAATATGATGTTAAGGATATTGTTAAGATACTAAAATGAATATTTTACGAATAATCTACTGGTGCATGTAACCAATTGTACCACATGGAACATTTAACCCGCTTGTTGTCTATGTATTGTCATGACCAAAAGATTAATTTAATGTTTTCTATAATGTCATCTAGTACACAAGAGACTCCTTTAAAAATAGAGTTGTTTCTTGCCAACCAAATAGACGACACAGTGGCCACCCAAAATATTGTAAGTTTATTCTTTTTAATCCTCCCTTCTAAAGCTTTACAAAATGACTCAAAGTAATTTAACCCCTGTAGTCCACCCAACCTTATCAGGTTCAGCCGGACATAAATGTTACTCCAAATTTTATGTGAGAAACTGCACAAGAAGAAAAGGTGGTCTCCGTCATCAGCTATTTCACAGCAAAAATGACATACCTTATTGATTTTGTTGTGGATGATATTCCTCTTCATCAACTGATTCTTAGTTGGGAGTCTATTAAAAATAGTTCTCCAACAAAAAAATTTAAGTTTTAAGGAAGTGTAGTATATGCCGCTAGATCGGACACACGTGAACACATTGTCCTAATAGTGCAACAAGCTCTACAACATAAATATTGTATGCACTCTTTGTAATTTATTTTTAGAATTGAACTAAACTTTTTTTATTCATTAAGCATATTGGTTACAACAAACCAAACACAAATTAGACTAAAACAACACATACAACGATTAACATTACTTAACTCGACAAAAATCTATGAAATTACAATTGTCAAAATAATATCATCTGTTCCATGCATCATAGTCATTACATCCATGTCATTTTTGACTTCATCCCACCAGTGTTATGGCTCTCCAGTTGCAAGTGAGGTGGTTGTTCTATGTCTTTGAATTCTTCTTAATGACTTCACCATCTTGAATCTCCCCGTCTAACCATCGGATCAAGGACCTCTTAAGATGGTCCATGGAGTAGATATTTCATAATTTCATTTTAATCGGGGGTTTGATAGCTGAAAAACAAACGCTCATCTCTTTTGAAAATAATGTCAGATGACATAAAGACAAAATCTATAATATAAGAAAAGTAATGGTTGTGGAAAAGTAAAAAATAACCTTAATTGATTTTTTGCCACCACATTAAAATTGTGGTTTTTTGGTCTTTGCACCATAAAGTTTTTAATTTTATTATTAAAATAATACAACTCTTATATTTTATCAAACTTATCAAATCTCTCTCTATTCTCTAATTTTTTTCATCACTTTCTCACTTCTTTCTTCAACAAAAAAAAAATATTATTGATATATATATTTTTTATATACAAAAAATGGTATTTATGATTGAAATATTATTTAGTCAAAAATGGTATACGGGAAAAATTTATTCAAAAAATCTATTATTGATCTAAATATTTTTATATACGAAAATTTAATATTGATCCAAATATTTTTGTAAATGATACCTAAATAAAAATAATATTTGTATACGGAAAAAATCTATTATTTAGAAAAATAGTATTTATGATCGAAATATTTTTTATTCAAAAATGATATACGGGAAAAAATCTACTATTGATCTAAATATTTTTATATACGAAATTTACTATTAATCCAAATATTTTTGTAAATGATACCTAAACAAAAATGAAGTTTGTATACGGGAAAAAAATTTATTATTGATCTAAATATTTTTATATACAAAAAATGTTATTTATGATCCAAATATTTTTTATTCAAAAATGGAGTAGGCCAAAAAATCTATTATTGATCTAAATATTTTTATATACGAAAATTTGATATTGATCCAAATATTTTTGTAAATGACACATAAACAAAAATAATATTTGTATATGGAAAAAAAATCTATTATTTAAGAAAATTGGTATTTATGATCCAAATATTTTTATTCCAAAATGGTATACGGAAAAATAATTTACTATTGATCTAAATATTTTTATATACGAAATTTACTATTGATCCAAATATTTTTGTAAATGATACCTAAACAAAAATGAGGTCTGTATACGGGAAAAAATCTATTATTGATATAAATATTTTATATACAAGAAATTGTATTTATGATCCAATATTTTTGATCAAAAAATGGTATACGGGAAAAAATATATTATTGATCTAAATATTTTAATATACGAAAATTTAATATTGATTCAATTATTTTTATAAATGATACCTAAACAAAAATAATATTTATATACGGAAAAAAATGTATTATTTACGAAAAATGGTATTTATGACCCAAATATTTTTTATTAAAAAATGGTATACGGGAAAAAATTTATTATTGATCTAAATATTTTTATATACAAAATTTACTATTGATCCAAATATTTTTGTAAATGATACCTAAACAAAAATGAAGTCTGTATTCGGAAAAAATCTATTATTGATCTAAATATTTTTATAGACGAAAAATGATATTTATGATCAAATATTTTTGATCCAAAAATGGTTTACGGAAAAAAATCTATTATTGATCTAAATATTTTTATATACGAAACCGAACAGAACCCGTGCTTATGCACGGGTTTGTTACTACTTAGAGAGAAAGTGAGAAGATGTGTGAATAATGGTAAAGGAAAGGAGCTCCTACTTATAGGAAAAAAAAATGAGGAATCAATTACACTCATGTGCCATATGAGATGGCGTCTCCTCTCAAAGCCTGTCTACATGCGCCATCTCATATAAGGCCTTGGCTATGCATGCGCCATTTCATATGATGCCTATTCTGTCTTCTCTATTGTTTTTTCAATGCATGCGTAATATGAGATGGCGCCACCACTTAAATCCATAACCAAACCTTATTATTTGGGTAAATAATGAAAAAGATTGTTATTTAGGAAATTTAATTGAAAAACATGGTTATTTTAGAAAAAAAAAAATTATTTATGTGGAGATACATCTATATTATATGAATTGAACAACAAACTTCAATGTAAAAATTTCGTTTAAACTAAAAAACTACAAATTCTAGATTCAAGTAAAATCAATTTTGAAAGCAAAATCAATTCAACTTTATCAGAACCAAACACCTCAAAATCACTAAAAAAAAAAAAATCAATTTTACACCAATTGTTTTTTCCTATTCCAAAAGCCAAACTAAAAATGACTTTTTGAAAGTGTCAAAGTATTCGTTCAACCAAACATAAATCCTTCAATTGACATCTTACTTTTCATGCTTCTATTATCAAAAGAAATTTCATATTGATTCATCACATCCAAAATGTCAACTACCTTATCAGATAAATAATTTTATCAATAATAGTCAAACAACTCAATTGGAGATTTGGAGTTAGTCTCAAAAATACACAACTTCGTCTAAAATTTCAGGAATTTTACAAATTTAATGAAATCATACACTAAAGACTTCCAGAGGTTAATACATTCTCATCTGTAAAAACTAAAATTTGCATATGGCCTCTTATCTTTCGGTTTATTTAACTAAATTTAACTAACCGGGTATTGAACTATGCTACATAAACTTTCCAAAAGACAGTTATTTTGTAGGCTGTTGAGAAGCATCATTTTGCTCTTGTTTTGAACCAGCCATAGCTGCAGTTGCTGCTGCTGTCATGGCAGCTGCAGCCGCACCAACCTTTACGCCACCTGCAGCCTTCATCACACCTGCTACTTTAGCAAATGCCGCTATGCCTCCAACAAGGATGGCTCTTAATGCAACTGTCGGCTTCACTGCCATAACTAATAAAGGGACAACCTGCAAAATGCAAACTGATTATTTTTCATACAAAATAAGTTCATAAATCACAACACCTGCACAGAATAATCATGGCATGCTACAACACCGCGGCTTCCATTAAAAATTTAAATGCATGCAAAAATTCATGATTTACTATTTAACCCTTGGAAACAAAAGCACTTCGTCATGCTCATTGCATCTTGGCATAGCAGTAGAGATAATTCCATAGTACAACAGGATGTTTGGTGTTACAAACAGCCACAAAATAATTTCTGGTAGAAATATGATATGCATAAATAGTGAACAAAAAGAAGATACATCTATATTAAGCCTCAAGAAAGATTAATCCTGGTATACAGTTTCACTGAAACTTTGGTTTTTGATAAACGTCATCGCATCAATTGAGATCTTGTCTAGTGGAAAAAAACCTATTGTTGTTTTATTCTATTAATTTTCATCAAAGTTGAACTACTAAATTAGCAATTTATCATATATACTTCATACTCGATAAGCCTCTATAGTTTGATCCGCTATCATAATGATCAAAATCTGGGTTTGAAGTCTAATATGACAGTACCAATGCCGATTTTCTCTGTTCCTGAGACTTTATTTTTCGTAGTAGACAATACTAGTTGGACCATAAGGAACACATATGATTCTTTTCCATTCAAATCCTTGCAAACACCAAAACCTAGTAGATCCTGTACCTAGGCTAGGCCATTATCTCTATAAAAAAATTTCAATATTTCCTATCAATCATTCATTACAGAAATTACATAAACATAACTCTCTTTCTTTCATTTGTTCTATTTCTTCACTAAGTAATAATAATGGCAATCAATCAAATTCAACACATATCTCATTACACTATAATTTCAAAAATCTGAAATCCACATCCGGCAAGTTTTGCATAGTTGATTGCATCATATAGGCGGAGAGAAAAAGACTCATGTTGAAGCACAAATCAAACTTAGAGAATTATAGTTAAAAAGCTACAAAGCACAGATACAAACACCCCGTACACAACACTGATGCTGACACAGACACATCTTTTTTCATAAGTGTCGGTACTACGGAGTTAAAAAGCATTACATCCTATTAAAACCCCATTTTCTCAAACTCATTAAGCATGAGGTAAATTGAAGCATAAGTAGTTAATTAATGATCCTCTTTTGATCTTTTTTTCTTCTTCATTTCCTCAAAATATCATGTTAATTAACTTCTAATATCATAAATTCATAATCAAAACCACTAAATAAACCCTAACAAAAACACTATTTTTCCCCAATTCATAATCTTGATCAAATTCGTCACGAATGAATTTCAAAGATAGAGAGAAAAGGGATAAAATTGAATAAGAGTCAAACCTGGAATTGAAAATGGAGCTTGATATGGTACCTGAAATTGAAACCCTTTAGAATATGATACGTGGAGAGGGAAATAGATTAGACGCAATGAATCTAAACCTCTTTGTTTCCTTGTACCTCGGACCTAGAAATAAGGAGGTGATGTTTGTCTAAAACGACAACGTTGTTTCTTTCTTTCTATGAGGCAAACATGTGTTTGGTTTGGATAGTAATAACGCGTGAAGAGTGTGTTTGGTTGTGATGAGAAAGTGAGGAGAAAGAAAGAATAGTGAGGAGAAAGAAAGAATGAGAAATATGTATAAAAATTAATGTATATATTAATTAAAAATTCGTGTAGCCGCACGGGTTAATTAAACTATTATTGAATATACAGTCAATCTAGTATTATTTCATAATCATTATAATCATTTAGATTGATCTATGTTCCGCAATATTATTATAGTTGTGTCCATTTTCAACTTGATAAAATGAACTAAAAAACTAGAAGCTTTGAGAAAAATCAAAAATTCAAGTGTGTAACTGTTCAAATGCATCAAAGTCACTAGTTCCAGATAGGGGTGGCAAACGGGCATGCCCGCCCCGTTTAGGCCCGCCTCGCAAATGCCCGCAAAAAACGGGGCGGGGCAGTGCGGGCTTTTTTAAGAGTGCGGGTCTAAAACCTTGCCCCGCCCCGCAAAAAAGTGAGGGCGGGGCGGGGAAAGCCCGCGGGCATTCGACTTTTTAGACCTAAAAATAGTAAAATTCTATAAAAAACAAATGCCCGCAAAAGCCCACAAAAAAACGGGACGGGGCGGGCACATTAAAGAGAACGGGCCTAAAACCTTGTCCCGCCCCGCGAAAAAGTGCGGGTAAAACGGGCTTTCCCCCTGGCCGGGCCCGTTTTGCCACCCCTAGTTCCAGATATATTTGTGGATCAATGTGTTTGCATGTATGATCCTCAGTTGATTTTAATGATGGCTATTGATGAAGCACTAACTTTGAAGATAACAACTCTATAGGTTAAAGGATGATTTGTGGATGTTGAGAATTCTCTATGATCAGGGAGTTAACTTCAACTGCCACTTAAACTTCTAATGATGGAACCAAATCAAAAAGATATCTCAAGTCTCATTAATCCAAAAATTCAAATTTTAGTTGAAGTGTTTTTTTTTGAAATCTTGGTATCCGGACTTGCGACCGACTAATTCAAGGAGACCAATCCTACCGTCCACTTGCAGGGATCCCGCTTAAAGCCAGGGCAAAGCTCTGTATGGACTAGCCTAACACATGGATTGTTTGCACCTAGTGGAATTCGAACTTGGAACCTTAAGAGGAGAATACTCTTAAGACCCAAGCCTCAACCACTAGGCCAACCCATGAGGGTTAATAAAGTGTTAAGTCATAGTGGTATCGAGCAAGGGAATTTGAAAACCTGAAATTGTGAAGGTGTGATAGTTTGCCTGATCTTACGCTTCGTGTCATAGAGTGATCAGTTAAAATGTTAAAGGTCAAGAGTAAGTCTTTAAAAACCCTCTATTTTATATAAAATTGCTTCACACAGACACAAAAAAAGCTTTTAAAACCTCTATTTTTTTTATATAAATTTTTTTGAAACCCTATCCAGGCTTTATGTAGAATTGATTAAGGAGTAGTTCTAATAAATCAGGAAATTTTTTACACTTCCTAATCGATCAAAGATTTGGTCAAATTGATTAGATCAAGGTATATGTCCTCTTAATCGATTAAAAAAGATTTTAATTGATTAGTTCATATAGCCATCTTTGACTTTGCTTTTTTAGATTAGGGTTGCCTTTCTTTAAGAAGTTTTAATCGATTAAAACATTAAAATGACCCATGGATTATTTTCATTTGAGCCAAAATTTTTCTATATAAAGGAGGTTTCTCCTCATTTTATTTAACATTGAAATTCTGATTAAAAAAATCTTCTATGCTTCTTCCACCCTCTTTGTTTTCATTTTTTCTTTTCACGAAGATTGCTGTAGTGTTAAAAGATCGAAAAACTCTTATGAAAGATATTTTGTAATCATCATTGTGCCTTATGTGATGTATCTCAGAATTTTATTCTCTTGTGAAAATTACTTTGTTAAAGTTGCAAGCTAATCCTTTATAAAATATTAGTTGTAGATTATTGAGTTTGTCCTGCATTAAAAGCTTTGTTTGATTCTAAAGTATGCCATGTGTTAAAAGCTTTGTTTGGCTTTGGCTATTGAGCTTAACTTATAGCTGATCAGGTTATATCATACCTTAAACGCAGAACACACATCAATATGAGTGTATAACCATAATACATAATCAAACATTCTAGAGTAATACATAAGATTTATGACGAGAAATACATGAAGTGAAACAACATCAACGATCTCTTGAACAATAGTTGATATCCACCTTGAAATAATTATGATAAGAAATAGACGACGTGAGACAAGATGAAAGCGATCTCTCAAATGATAACCAATAGTCACTTCAAAATATTCTATGATGAACTCAATAAACTCACCCGCGCACTATCTCTATGTATCAACTAACACAAGAATTATGTAAAAATTCTTTAAGTGACACACTGCACAAAACTCATTTTATAAACTACAATTATGGTTACCATCAACTAATCAAAGGATTGACTGATTAACAAATTGAGCATCCTTTGACTAAGAAACATGTTGAAATAAACATGAATGCCTCTTTTATCTTATCTTCTATCAATAGATCATAAATCCAAATTGATAGGGGAGTGTATTTTTCTTATAAAATATAGATGAAATAAAGCTACTCTAGAATTAACACATAAATCCTTTGTAATAATCAATTGAACCGAAGTTAGAGTCGTAGTAACATCGCAATGGATCATTACTCTTCTCCCGGAGGCACATGGACGATGATCCCAACCCCAAATTCCAATTCCCAAATCCAATCCCAATCTCAACCCAATCAAGACCCTAACCTTTTTCTTCAACAACAGCAACAATTTCTCCATCAACAACAACAGCAGCAATCTTTTCAACAATCACAAACCCCTCAATCTCAATTCCAACTCCAGCAACAGCAACAACTTTATCAACAACAACGACTTCTACAACAACAACCCCAACCCCAACCCCAACAACAACCCCAACAACAGCAACAGCCCCAACAACAGCAACAGCAGCAGAATCTTCATCAATCACTCGCTTCTCACTTCCATCTCTTACATGTATGTAAACCCCTTCAAAACCCTAATTTTAAATTTTAAATTTTTTTGTTATTGTTTTTAATTAAGATGAAATTGATTGTTTTGGATGTAGTTGTTGGAGAATTTGGCTGAGGTTGTTGAACATGGAAACCCGGATCAGCAATCAGATGCATCGGTATGAGATGTTGTTTGTGATTTTTTTTTCATTGTAGGGTTATTTATTTGAATACTGAGTTGTGTTAGTTTTGTTTGGTTTTGTTGGTTACAGATTGCTGAATTGAGTAACCATTTTGATAAGTGTCAGCAGCTGTTAAACTCAATCTCTGCTTCTATTAGCACCAAAGCCATGGTATTTACACTTCTCTTTTTATTTATTTTTGTTTTTGTGTGCTTGATTGTTGAAATAATATACAACATTCAACAATTGAATTGATAAAGTTCAATGTATATAGTAAGTTATTAAGCAGTGTAATTTTGTTTGAAGAGTAGTTATTTAGAGTTACTCCAAATCTTGACCCTTAATTCTGTTATTAGTTAATGGTAATTATCACTCATGTGAGCCGAGACGCGTGAGACGCGGTAGGTTACAAAAGATGGAGAAACTTGCTTTCAAATTATCAAAAACTACCTCTTTTGGCATTGATGCTCACGTGCCATTGTTTCTGATTGTCCAAGGGCTATGCACTCCGCTTAGTGTGTGTTTGGGTAGAGCCCCTTTCCTTGATGTCACCCTGTGTTGGCGTGGGGGTTTCAATATTTAGCTTCTTAAATTTACGGTAATGTTGCATTGGGACGCGAAAAACTTGAATTGGAAGCTGATTCGGTCATACTGTTAATCTAGATTGTGAAAAAGTCAATTTGGGATTTTGGGTATTGATTCAAAAGTTTTATTTTTATGAATCTTTATAGATAATAGATTGGGTATTGATCTTATCCCGAAATTGAGTTTTCTTGTGATTATTGCATCTGGTTGTGAAGAACTGAGATTAGATATTCTGGTTATGCTCTTTATACAATCTTATACCTCAGTATTTGTTTTTGCATCATTATCTCAATAAACAGAAAGCTCCGAAACACATGGTATATGACATACCTTGATTATTAGAAAAGGGAAAGAATGAAACATATGATTTAAATGGTGCAATGCATAGATTAAAAAAAAAAAAATAAGGCCCTCATAAATTTCTCCATGTTAAGCCGGTTTTTTCTTGTAAACAACATTTGAACAAGGAAGGTGATGTTAGAGAAGATTTTTTTTTTTTCTTTCAAAAACCGCCGCATTCTTTGTTTTTTTCCTTCTCACTCGAGAGAAATCAAGATTTGGTGTGTTGGGGTGTGTGTGTGTGTCATGCTATTTGCTTGCTAAACAATAATTACTGATGTTATTAAAAAGAAGAATGATTCATTTGCTGTGTTTGTCCTCGAAATATTAAAAATCTAAGTTTTTTTTGCCAGTAGTTATAAGCTGGGGTTCTTTGCCTGACTTGAGGGAGTTTTGGTTGTTTAATGCAGACCGTTGAGGGACAGAAGAAGAAGCTAGAGGAAAGCGAGCAATTGCTAAATCAGCGAAGGTCTGTACAAATTGTATTAGATATCTCTGTTCAGTAAAGTTCATATAACCTAAATACATGTTTTTTTCTTCTATTTCAGAGATTTAATCGCCAATTACACAAAATCTGTGGAAGAGCTTGTCAAGTCTGAGCCATAAGAGAGTATCATTCTTTTCAGCATGGTAATAAACCTTAAATGAGATTTTATTTGTTAATAGATTGCAGCTACAGATGATATCAATCGATAAAAAACTTTGATTTGTCCCTTTGAGTTATATATTTAAATTTTGGCTTACCATTTTCATCTTTCAGCCATACTAGAGTATGTAGAAGCATGGCATTGTGGAAAGTGTGAAATTTGGTAATCTGAAGAGATGTAATGTAACTGATATATATGATGTAAAAATGGTTACCATATGTGCTTTATTTTGGCCATTGATCTAATGTTGAATTAAGACTTTCGAATTGTGATTTTGGAGTAAAATTTTCATTTAGATTGAATGGAAAATGTCATTCATGTAGTTGAAAATGTCATGCGGAATTGAAAGTTAAAATGGTTTTAGGAACATTTGATGTTTTTGCTAGACCAAGGGATAGATGATTGAAAGATAAAATGAACTTTGACAAATGATTGATACACATGACTTGATAAACGAATGGATGAGTGTATATTTTATGTTACATGTGTTTTAGATGACTTGATAAACGAATGGATGAGTGTATATTTTATTGGCCTCTTACCGGAGAGTTTGGTTTCATATGTATACTATTTCATCATCCAATTAATCAACTTTATGTTGTTTATATATTAATTTTACTTTAAAACGAATTTAAATTTTGTATTAACTTTGGTTACAAGGCAGGGATATCAAACCATATTATTGAAGCATTTACCTTTTTATTTTATTAATTCAAGTGCGAATTATGGTTGTATTTTACATCAAAAGTTCTTTTGTAAAAGATCCAAAATTAAGGTATGAAGGTGGACAAGACCCTGATTTTTTGGTCATTCTTTAAAGCCTGTGACCTACTTAAGGGGATGGACTAAGCATTTAATTTTGACGAAGTCAAAATGTGGTGGAAACATGAAGAAGGTTGTTTAGAAAAAGATCTGAAACCATTTAGAAATGATGAGGATGCATCATTGTAGTTGTGTTTGCTAAGAACAACAACTATGAAGTTGATATTTATATCGAGTCCAAACCATCTAAAGAGGAGTTGACTTATATGGAGAGGTATAAAGAGAAATAAAAGGAACATGAAAGTGGTGAGGATCAAAGTGGTGAGGACAGTGAATCAAGTGAAGACTCTATTACTGACATACACTTTGAAGACCGTGAAGGAGATAAAATGCATGATTTTGATGAAGATCTTGATGAAAGGATTCACTTAGGGGGGATGAAGATGAGTCTAGAAGGGAGAATGCTGATGGTGCTAATACAAGTCAACCAACCAACCATGGGTTTACCATAGAAGAGATGGAAAGGAAGAATGTCATTGAAGAAGATTACATGACAAATGAACTTGATAGTGAGGAAGATGTTGTGATGATAGGCCTGCAATGATTAGGATCAATGAAGAGGAAACACTTACAAAAGATTTCACATTCAAGGTTGGAATGAGATTTTCCTCTTTGAAGCAATTTAAAAAGGCTGTACTACAATATTTTGAATGGTAGGGAGGAAAGATTTGCCAAAAATGTTTTCAATAGGTGTAGGGTTGTTTGTAAGAACAAAAAACAATGTAACTACACAGTACTTTGCAGTAGAGTTTTTGAGAACTACAACATTTAAGATCAAAACTTTGTTTCATAAACACAAGTGTGGAAGTGATAAGTGTCAAATTGTAATTATATTTTAATATAGTTTTGTGGAACTTATCAACTTATTTTGTTGAAACATAGTACATAACCCTCATCTTGTATGCAAATATGTACATATTTTGTTATCCTGTAAATATTGTGTATAGGTGCATTATCATGTAAATATCATGAAGTTTGATAGTTTTTATATCACTTTTGTAGGTATTCAAGCAATGATATTTAGTCATGCTAATATAAAACATTGAATAAGTTTTTCAAAGCTTCTGACTGTGCGTAGATCGGAGTTATGGTGAAAACAAGAGCTGATTTTTTTTCGAGACAACAGGGAGCACGCTAAGCATCCACATAGCTGGCAAAGTGCGGTCTGCGACTTTGAAACACTATAAATCATTTGTACATCATTTTTAGGTTATGGTTTTGGGTCTTTTTACTCTCAACTTCATCAGCCCAATTCTTGGAGATTAGAGGCTTAGAAAACAACATTGGCTGATGCAACTTAATGATTTGGAGTCGGATTTGCACCAATGCTTGAGACATCAACATGGGTGCTTGTTCTTATTCTCTCTTCTTCTATTTGTATTCTCTATTGTTGGGGTTTGTATGCAAGTTTACTCTTATTGTATGTATATTTGTTGATCTTTGTGTTGTATAATATCTATTTTACAAATCTTTATCGATGTTGTTCTTGTTTACTTGCTTTATGTTTGGATTTGAGTTGCTATAGACATATACTCTTTAAATCTGGATATAGGATGAACATCTATTAGGTTCTAAACTATAGACATAAATTTAGATCTAATATTCACACTGGATATCGATTCTTAATGCTCCTTGTTGTTTAATGGGTTGAGACATAGTCAATTAAGCAATAAGGTAGAATTCTCGTCGGTGCTGCAAACAACGGCACTCATATGAGGGATACATAATGATATTGATGAGTATTTTAGGTTGCTTACAACTAATCGATAGTTTTAAGTCTTTGACGGGTGGATGAAATTCGAAGCTTGATAAGTTCTCTATTCTCTAAGGAATGCATTTATTTTCTTTTCATAATTTTACTTTATGCATTTTACTCTTTTAAACCATTCAAACTCAAGCTCATAAACGTGGAGATTGTTGAACGATATTTTTCCCCTCACATTAATCCATGTGGATACAATAAAACAAAAATACTTACTTTTGCTTGTTGCTTTACCACAACCAACAAGAAGACAATTCTTCAATAAGAATGCCAAGGTTGATTAGGTTTCTAGGATGATAGTAGACAAGATGAATAACAATTCTAAGATTAAGTTGTAGTAGATGTAAGGTTGAGGTTTGCTACTAAGATCACTATTGGTTGCAGGGCTTTCAAAGCTAGGCAGTTGGCTAGACAAGTGTTGAAGCAGATGTAAGCAAACAATATAGTATGTTATGGTCACATGATGCTGAATTAAGCAGGGCATCTCAAGGAAACATATTCAATTTTAACATTAGCAGACCATGATCTGGGTTACAACAAATATTTGAAAAATGTTACATGTATTTTGATGGGACAAAGAAGGCATTGACATAGTCTTGTAGACCATTCATAAGATTAGATGGTTGTCACCTAAAGAACAAATATGGTGGAATTCTATTGATGACTGTTGGAAGGGATGCCAATGATCAGTATCTGCCAATTGCATTTGAGGTTGTAGAAATTGAAACCAAGGACTTTTGAAGTTAGTTCATTAAACTATTACTTAAAAACATAGGTGAAAGTAAGTCGTTCTTTATTTCTGATCAGAAGAAGGTATGTATATTTGTCTATGGATATTGTTTTATTTTAGGTCAAATTTATTTACTAAAATATTGGTCACATTGTGTGTAGGGGCTTATGCAAGTTTTTAAGGCAATTATATGCTAACTTAAAAAAGAAGTTTGGAGGGGATACATTATTTAGAGATCTCATGATGGCTACAACAAATGCAACCTACTATGAAGCACATGATGCAAATTAAGGAGGTGTGTTTATATGCTTTTGAATGGTTGGGAGTTGACTATCAGTTACTAGTAATGGTTTCATGTATTTACTATCAATTATGCTTACAAAAAGTTTATTGTATTTGTTACAGGGAAGGCCCAAAGATGACAAGGGAGGCCCAAGTAAAAATAAAAATGCCCAGACACAAGCACTTGTTGCAACAGAACCTTCTGTTGAACTTGCAACACAACCTTCCATGGAACCTGCAACACAAGCACATGTTGCACCTTCTAAGGAACCCGACTGTCAACCTTATGTGGATTCTCAACCTACTATAGAACTTGGAACACAACCTTCTGTGAAACCTGATTATGCAATAAGAAGAAATTATGGTATAGATCCTGAAACCTTGTCTCAATTGTTAGCTGATAAAGACCTTGGAGAGAATGTCACACTAGACATTCAACCAATTCGTATGAATACAAGTCCTGCCAAATAAAGTGTGCATGTGTGCCTGCCAAAAAACCTACTCCTGTTAAACCACAGTCAACCGGTGTAAGAACATTTATTGGAAAAAGACCAAAAAATACTAAGCCTACTACTACATTCAAGAAATAAGATTTTGTAAGGCCATCTATGAGTGATCCTATAATTTGTTTTAGTATTGCTCTTATAAGTTATTTTATTACAGTTACTTTACTAACATTGTGCTATCATATCAATAAAAAAATATGATACCAAAAACGAAACAAGTCAATCATGTTCCAATTCCAAAAAGACAAAATGATCGACTAAACATCAAGGAAACTAAAAAAACAAAACATTTTCGATTTTCTAGAAAATTCTTTTGATTTCAGTTTGGACTTCGGATTCTTGTTCTTCTTCTTTGTATCCTCATACAACTGTTTCAAATATTCCATAGCTTCCCTAGCTTCCTAGTATGAGTTCAAATTGCTCCCATCTTCATTCCTTGTTTTTTCTTGAATGTTTTCATCCCAAATGAACACATCACACGTCTCATCTCTCTTCTAAAAGGGACATCTCCTAAACAACCTCCCTTTATTTGGTCCCTTCTTGCATTGGTACGAAACCGTTCAGCTATTGAATCCACATAAATGTCTATCTCAAAATTTTATTGAAGAAGAAGAAAATGAAACGCCTTGTGTTGAGTTTGTCTTTGAAGAAGCCATTGAAGGGAGATGGGTTTGGCGACGTTGAAGGGGACTAGTTTTTTTTTTTTTTTTTTTTTACAAAAAACGATGAAGTCACGATGAAGGAGATGAGATAATGATATGTTAGGGTAAATTTAGGGGAAATTCAACCTATTTATCCATGTATGTTAAAATATAATTTTTTTAATAAGATTAAAATATCAAAAAAATTAATAACTTATCCACCTAGATTGTCACATCTGACTCCATTAGTTTCACTTGATGTCAGGAACCAATTGTATGGATTGAAAGTTTTTGGGGGACGATTGTTTAAAGGAAATTTTTTAAAGGACTAAAACCAAAATCTGATATATTTATGATGACCAGAAATATATTTAAGCCATTATTTCTTAAAAACTATGGATAATTTTTTAATAACCATAAAATAATTATATATTTTTATTAAGATTAAATTTTGTATTTTGAATATTCAATATTTTTCAGGTTTCCTATCCATTCTATTAAGAAAGGGTTCAATTTTATTTATTTATGTTTATAGAAATAAAAAGGGAAAGAGAAAATGAAGTGATTTTTTTTTTAAATATACATCTATATAGGAAACAACTGTAAGTTCTATGTTTCACATATAGGCAGTGTTTTAAAAATTAGACCGGATCGGCCGGTCGGACCGGTCGAACCGGGAACCGGCCAGTTAATCGGTCTGGTTTAATAGCTGGATCGGGAATGTCATTGAACCGGTGTGAACCGGTTAAAACCGGTGTAAATCGCTAAAACCGGGAAAACCGACAGTTTTTGTGAACCGGTGGTTTAAATGCATTTTTTAATTTTTTAATTTAAAAAAATTAAAACAATGTCATTTTGACTATTTTAATTAAAAACTAAAATTAAAATAAAAATAAAAAATAAAATAAATAAAATTAAAAATTAAAAAATTAAAAAAATGGTTGTAGATGCGATTGATTTTGTTACAGATGATTTTGATATGGAAGAAGGAGATCCCAACATTGAAACAATTTTTCTTTTATTGAAATTAAATTTAGTAGACAATGAAATTATTTTGTTATAAATTATTCAATTAAATTATGTTGCGATTAAACTTTTGTTTATATTTTATAATTATTTACTATTTGATTGTGTGTGATACTTATGTGTAAAATTTGAATTTAAATTATGAACTTGTGAATTTTTTTATAATATGATGTTTTCAAAAAATTTAAGTATAGTTATATTTTGTAGGGACTGAAATATCTGATTCGACAGATTTTATACCTATATAATTTTGTTATAACGACCGGTCTATTCAACCGAGTTATCCGGTTTAACCCGGTTTAGTCATGCGGTTCGACCAGTAATCCAGTGGTTCGACCAATAAACCAATGATCCAGTACCTTCACCGGTTTGATGTCCGGTCCGGTTTCTAAAACACTCATATAGATAATATTAAATTATTATTAATAATTTTTTTAAAATATAAAATAATATATTAATATGAATATTTTTGATTTGGTTGTATTATCAACCAATCCACCCAACAATTCAACCCCAAATAACCTTCAACTAACAACTCACAAACTCCAACGTCAACCAGCATATTCTCACCGAAGACATCCAACCTTGCACTGATGGTGTAAATCAATAAACTAGTGTCGATTATGGTGAAACATTTAGTGCATGTTTGATTTAGCTTTTGGAAAGGCCAAAAATAATTTTAGAGGTGTATAATTGATTCTGGATAATTTTAAGATGTTTGGTTAGGCAAAAGTAGAATTGATTCTGTCTCCAGAATTGATTATACTTGAAGTTAGAATTTGTAGCTTCTACCTTCAGAATTGATTCTGGATGATTTTTACACTATAATTTATTATTCAATCACTTTTACATAAATGTATCCAAACATAAATTAATTTTGCTAAACTCAATTGTGATAAAACCAATTCTATCAAACTTAATTCTAATAAAATTAATTTTATCCACGGCCAATCCAAACACACTCTTAGTTCTGTAGTCAAACTTATTACTATTTGCATACTGTGTTTCCTTGTCAAAGTCATGTCGCCTTCATCAATTAGACGACAAAAATAAAATTTTTGTCCACGAAAATCTTAATGAAACTGTGTACATGTACCATCCTCTTATATTTTTTCATCCTCAACTCCTTGACAACGTGAATTTTCTCAAGAAGTCTCTCAATGAAATTAAACAAGCACCACACACATGATATTAATGATTCACTGATTATGTCTCTACAATAGGAATCCATTACATCCTTTCTGATTACTCCTTTTTTATTTCTCTTCATGACAATAACATCACATATATTCTTTTGTATGTGTATGAAATTATCCTTAATGTTTCATCCTAATAGGAAGATTCTAAAAGTTCTATATTGGTTGGAGATAGAACATTGAAAGAGTGACACTCCTCACCTTATCAAACCGGTTTTATAAAGATGAGTTAGTTCAAACTCTAATATGATATCAAATTCTATCAATCGGACCATAGACCGTCCACCGTTAATATCCACACACCAAACCCAAAAGAATATTGGGCGCGAGGGGGTGTAAGTGAGGGGGTGTAAATGAGTTTCGAATTAGAAATGGAGGATTAAGGTCCAATGAGTTATTTTCTAGATCTGTTACTATATATTCATAATATCTTTTTTCTCTCAAAAGATATATGCATAAGAGATTATGGAATGTGCATGCGTGTCCCCTTGCAAGCCATCACCTACATTAGTTGACACCAAGGTAAAACATAGTGGGTCTTTAGGTGACCCTTATCATGATCCAACATAATATTGATATCTTGCTGGAGTATTACAATACTTTACATTTATAAAACTAGACATATCATATGCAATTCAACTAGTGTTTCTCTTTATGCATGATGCAAAAACAGAAGACATATCTTCCTTAAAACAAATCATTCAATATATTCATCGTACTATTAATTTCGGCCTCCATCTATACCCCTCCTCCACCGACAAACTCATCTCTTACCTAAACTCTTCCTAGGATGGATGTTTAGACACAAGAAGGTCTACCTCTGATTTTTGTGTGTATGTCAGTGATAATCTAATTTCATGGTCGACAAAATATCAACATACCTCTTCTCAATCGAGCACAGAGGCCAAATATCGAGTAGCATCTAATATCGTGTGTGAATCGCGTTGGATTCAAAATCTCTTTTTAGAATGACACTATCATGTTACAAAGGCTACTTTAGTCTATTGTGAAAACGTCGACGCAATGTACCTATATGACAATTTCAACATCGGCACACCAAACACAATGAAATTGATATACACTTTGTGCGTGAAAAGTTGTTTGCGATAAAGAGAGTATTACACACCCCCTCTCCATATCAAAACGTTGATATCTTCACAAAGAGACTTCCACCGTAACTCTTTGATGATTTTGGAGGAATTCTCCACATTCGTGCATCTTGAGTTTCGACTATGGGGATGTATTAAACTAATAAGAAAGATTATTATTAGATTTTATCGTAAATTATTTTAAGAATCACATGAAGATACGTTTGATGTATACGTACTTATCATATATGAAAAAATATGGCCTACATTTCTTATATTTATATTGAAAAAGATATGGCCTACATTTCTTTTATTTCACTTTTTTCTTATTTAGTTTTGGTTCATGATGGATTGATGCGTTGTTAGGGCATTGGTGAGACCAAATGACATCACCATATATGATGATATTAGTATTTCAAATCCAGCTTTGAGATAACTGTTACATTATGAAACTCATTCAACCATTCCTCTACTATGGAAGTCAGGTAATGTTTTGAGTATCTTAACCTTTTTAAGTTCTCTATATAGTCCACACACACCCGTTTAGTATATCCTTCTTAAGCCATGCTTCTTTATTTATCATTATTTCATGTTCCGCACCCCTCTTAGATCCTCTTAGACGACAAGCCTTCCAATTGTTTAAAGGTGAATTCTTATCTACCCAACACAAAAAATTGGGTAGAGGGGTGCAATGTGAATTCTTAGATCCTCTTAGACGACCCCTCTTAAATTGGAAATAATCAAAAAATATACTATTTAATAATTAATTAAATAAGATAAAATTAAATGGTGCAATGTGATTGGTAGAATGTACACTACCCAACTTTTTGGGATGGGTAGAAAAATTGTCCTCTTGTTTAAAAACTTCGAGGAGAGAAATCCAACATGTAAACTTTTATTACGTATCATAGGGTTGTTCAAAAAATTTAAGAACTGAACCGAATTATTGAATCGAATCGAACTGGAGTTAAAATAATTAAACCGTTATATTTGATTAGTGAATCAAATTATAATATCCAAACAATTTTAAAACCGAACTAAAACTAAAATCAATTCGAATTGAAATTGAATTATAGCCGAACCAAAATTGAAAATAGAAAATACTTAAAACAAATTAATTTTTTTGTTTTTAAAAAAAATTGTAAATAACTTAAAGTTTCAGTTATTTAATAAACGGTCTGATTTGGAAAAAATTATTTTTTAATGATTCGAAATTTCAAAATAATATATCAAACCAATAATTTTGAATCGATTCGATTTTTAATAAATTGAAACAGTTCAATTCGTTTCGAGTGAATTTTTACTATAATTTAACGAACTGGACCATCAACATCACTAATCATAATAACTTAGGATTATTTATGCTCATTACCCTTGCCATTTAATAATATTTTATACAAATTTAGTAAGCTATTTATTGAATTTTGTCTCTCATATGTTTATAATTAGATATACTTGAAAAGAGATCAAAGAGTTCCAATTTTCGAGGTATTTTTAGATGTTTAGGTGACATATTATATGAGAAAATTTCTTCAGAGACAATATGACTTGGAGCTCACTGTGGCACACTAGGCTGAGGGAGACGACTTGGAGCAGGCTACGCACAGAGAGCGGGCGCTAAGGTACTACTTCCTATATTTGATAGGCACCTAGCTCTTTGTGGACACGAACTCGACGTACACAGACGTCGTATACCTTACGTACTTATCGGATATAGCACGTATCCATGAGTACAACTGGGAAGCGGCTGTATTGGCGTACAATTACTACAGACTGGGAGAGGGATGCATGTGGAAGGCAAGGACCGTGGCAGGCAGCTGTACACTTTTAGTGGTAACAATCTTATACTCTTCTACTTTTTTTATATTTTTTTAATAGTACTTTAAAATAAACGTGTTTTTTGTTTCAGGCTTGGATACTACAGTACCTCCTTTACATTATTGGTTGGGAAGAGGTGCCCACCTACACAGAGGTCATGCCTCTTTCCAGTCGTTTCTTCCCCCGCCAAGGGAACCAGCATCCAGATCCATACAAGCGCGATCTTGACCGCATGGTCGCCGAGGACATCAAGTATGTCTGCTATGCTGCGCATCGGGAGATGGTTAAGTTTGACGAGATAGCTCTGTACTCCGTATGGTTGGCCACCAACTCGACCATTGTTGTATGCTATCTTCCGGAGCGCGTCATGCGGCAGTTTGGATTTGAGCAGACGATACCTCGCGATCCTACTGCCTCAGCTCCTATCTCCATGACCCGCATGCAGTTGGAGGAGGTATTCGCAGATTGGGAGCAACATGTGGTCCATGAGGAGGCACGGGCGATGCCACCAGATCATGATTGGAGCTGTGTCGAGGGATACATCTCCTGGTACTACAAAGTCTCACACCCTACATGCTTACAGCCAGAGTCGTCTCAAGCTTTTGGAGGCCCTGTGTAGGTTAGTCATGGTTCAATCATGACAAAAGAATTAGAGGCCCTATTTAACCATAATTTAACAGTGACAAAAATTTATGAGGCCCTATTTAGTTACATTTTAACCGTAAAAATTTGGAGGCCCTGTGCGGTAGCCCACCTTGCACGCCCTCAAAGACGGCCCTGCTTCCAGCTGCCGAGGGAGGTCCGCCCAGACCAGCCCATGAGGAGATTCTCCGTGCGCATCAGGCTCAATTGGACCACACTCAGGATCTTCTTCCTCTGTGTCGTTAGATAGCTGATAGGGGCCTCGGAGCCATAGGCGTGTGTTGGACGATATGATCAAGATGGCAGAGAGTGCATTTCTGTACCGTCGACATCGAGCCAAGACCCGTGGGACACTTGACGCCAGGGGTAGAGCCAGCAGAGCCCTTGGTGGACTCGAAGGCGGAGACGGAGCTGGGGGATATGGCTAGGACGGTACGCAAGATGCGACTCAGCATACTCAGTAGTTTTTTATGATGTATTTATATTTGATTTGCTTATGTATTTTTGATGATGTACTCGTCTATGAGTTTGGATTGTGTATTTGACTGACATTATTTATATATGGTATTTATATTGGTCGACGCATTGTTGTCTTTATATGTAATTCTTAATTAAAAATGTGTGTGTTCAAAAAATGGAGTTTTTAAATGAAAATGAAAAGAATTCAAAAAATAGCAGATTGTTACGTAGATGCATCTACGAAAAACTCTGTTTTCACCACCTTCCGTAGATGCATCTACGGAAGTATTTTTAAATTGGAAAAAATGTGTGTTTAAACATGATTTCTTTGATTTTATACACTTCCGTAGATGCATCTATGGAAGAAATTATTATTTTTTTTAAATATGGGGTGCTTCCGGAGATCCATTTACGGAAGCTGGATGCAAAAGTGGAAATTCCTGTGGTGTGTAAGAAATCCATAGGGTTGGATGAGAAATTTTCCAATATGAAACGAGATTAAAGAATTCAAATTAGAGGCCAAATTTGTGATAGGTAGTCTTTAATTAATCTAATCAATGGTGATTTTTGATTAAATTTTACATGTAAATTGAATGAAAAATATCATTCATGGAAATGAATTAAATTAGTTGGTCCCAATAAAATTATCAAATTTTATTTTTTGTCCCTATTAAAAAAATGATATGTTTTGGTCCCTACAAAATTATTATACACTTATTTCTAGTCCCTACTAAAAAATTAATGTGTATTTTTGAATGATTATTTTACAGCCATATTTAGAATGTTATAAAAAGTCATCGAAAAAAAAAAAACTCAAAATTTGATTCTACGTCTAAATTTGCATTACTTTTATATTATCTTTTGAAAATTAAAAAATTCATATTTAATTCTTTTCATTTTAAAAAATTATATAATTTATTAAATAAATATTTTATAGTATTTTAAACATGTAGGAAAAAAATTATTCAAAAATTTAAAAATTTAAGAGTAATTAAATAGATTTTAAAATTTTAAAAAATAGTATAGAGTAAAACCGAATGCATAAACATTTTATCGAGACTAAAATATTTAATTTTTTTATAGGGACTAAAATTAAAATATGAGATATTTTGGATAGAAACTTATTTAGCTCTTAGAATTATTAGACGTTTTAGGCTGAGTACAAATGCTCTTAGATCTTATCTAGTGCTTGGACTAAATAATTTATGTTGTTAAACCGATAAATAAATGATAAGATGAAATGAAATTTAGCAACTCATCATATCATAGATCTTATCTAGTGCTTGGATGGCATGTTAAACAGCGGGATAAAGTATAAACACCTAGATAAAGTTTATTATTTAGGTTGGGTTTAAGTTGTTGTTATATTATCTTATTAATTTAAAGTCCTTATTAAATTATTTAAAATGAGTCTTTATAAAAAATATTGACTTTTAATTTTTATAAAATTATTTTTGCACTCAGTTTTAGTCCCCTGTACAGACACCAAAAATGAGTGTAAAAATAAGTTTAAAGAGAATAAAAATTAATATATTTTTTATAAGGAATAAAAGCTAAAATAGAAATATTTATAGAAACAAAACCATATTTAACTCTTGATTTAAACATTTTATCTATTGATTTAAACATTTTATCTATAATATTAAAAAAATAATATGATCTGAAAAAAGTCAAATATATCCTTGTTTTTTCTGACACATCTTTAAATGAAAGTTCAATTGTTAAACATTAGCAATTTATCCAGAGTTAAAATTACCTTTTTAAAATAATTTTTTAAAATCACAAAAATTATGGCAAGTGGAAGATTTGCCCTAGAACAAAATAAGTCGTCTAAACTAGATTTTTTATTGAAAACTCGGATATGCACACAATCATAAGAAATGAATGACAACAATAAACAATTCATACATACAATTAGAGCTGTCAAAATGGGCCGAAGCCCATGGGCCGGCCCATTGAGCCCGAAAAAATTTAGGGCCTGGGCCTTATTTTTTGAGCCCATTTACTTCCGGGCCTTTTTTAGCCCGGTCCGAAAAAGCCCTAAAAAAAACGGGCTAGCCCATTTGGGCCATGGGTAGCCCGCCAGCACGAAAAAAAATTAATTTTTTAAATATATTAGCCCATTATACAAAATTCAGCCAATAAAAAAAACTCAGTTGGGCCAAATTTCTAATATCCAGCCCAATTGTAACTTGTTCCAACAAAGACCTAGACAACCAGTACCACTTTACGTTTGATTTTGTTACTGAGTGTAGCGACTTCCAAAAATAACCTAGCAGCCGCTGCTTAAAGGATTCAGCTTCCGGCTTCGCCACTCTACTCATGTTCGCTGTTTCTCAGTTAGGCTTCCATCATAGATTTTGTTTTGTGAATCTTCTCAGCTTCTTTTTCCTGTAAGTGTTTTACTAACTGTATTTTGTTGATGTTTGATTTTGTTACTTTGTTTTTGTTCCATCATAGATTGTATTTTGTTACTTTTTCCCGTAAGTGTTTCCAGTGTGTCCTCAAATATTTGTTTGGTAATTGGTATTTATGATTCACAAGGGAATGTAATCCATCTATAATCTTCAATAAACTTGGGAATTTTTATTTAGAAAAATATTTGTTGGAACTTTCAGCAGCCATAGGCTTGAAGAAGGTTTGTAATTAACTTATATTTAGTGCTTAAGGGAACGGTAAAAAAAAATTGCATCTGTGCTGTTGATTTTCCTTTTTCATGATTAGTGATTCAATCATACTTATAAGTATATATAAAATGTTTATTCGTTCAATTGATTTTCCAACTAACAATCATAAATCATAATAACTAATTATTAAACCTTTTTCTAATTAATAACTGCTGTTCTGTTCCTATGGGAATTTCATATTCCCTTTCGCCAAGTTTATTGAAAATGATGATGTATAGTTATAGTACAACAGAAACCAGCCATAAAATAAAAAACTAATGAATTTTAAAATTATAAAAGGCATATAGGGATTATAATTTGGATTACATTCCCTTGTGAATTATAAATACCAAATACAATTTACAATTTGTCCGGTGTGTCCTCAAATGAATATACAATTTATTTTGCTGATGCTTGTGATTGTTGTTGTGTTAATTTACATGTAGGGATTATAGTTTGTGTCTACTCTAATCATGGAAATTAATAGTGATAGTGAGGTTAATGCTAGGCAATTTAAGGCAACTCCACCTGTACCATTATTTTCTCCGTCTAATGTAATTGATCTTGATGACACTGAGATTGAGATTAACCAAGAAGAGTCTTCCGAACCAACTACCAAAAAACAAAAGGCCCTTACATTTGAAGTGTGGAAACATTTTGTAAAGGTTGGGGTTGTGGATGGTAAAGAGAAATGTAAATGTAAGGATTGTGGAAGATTCTTGAGTTGTGCTACTACTAATGGAACTTCTCATTTGACTCGTCATGTTAACAGTTGTAGGCTTATTCCAAAATTTCATGATGTGGGTGATATGATACTTGATGCCGAAGGAAGATTGAGAAAGAAAAAGTTTGATCCTAAGGTTAATCGTGATATCTTGGTTGAAATGATAATTACACATAATCTACCTTTTAACTTTGTTGAGTATAGTGTTTTTAGGATATATCAAAAAAAATTGAATGATGATTGTACCTTTGTTACTAGAAATACCATTTCACGTGATGTTATAAAATGTTATGAGGAAGAGAAACAAAAGCTTAAGTTACAATTGACTCAAATTAGGGGAAGAGTTTGTTTAACTTCTGATTGTTGGACTGCATGCACTAATGAGGGCTACATTTCTTTAACTGCTCATTATATTGATGTGAATTGGAAGTTGCAAAATAAGATTTTAGCATTTGCTCACATGGCACCTCCACATACCGGGCGAGAATTAGCCTTGAAGGTGTTGGAAATGTTAAGTGATTGGGGTATAGAGAAGAAAGTTTTTTCCATCACTTTGGACAATGCTTCTGCAAATGATAGCATGCAAAGATTCTTGAAAGAACACTTAGAATTATCAAATAGCTTGTTATTTAAGGGAAAGTTCTTTCATATTCGTTGTTGTGCGCATATTTTGAATCTCATTGTTCAAGATGGATTAAAGGTATTCTTATCCTAATTTCTACAACATTACTAACTTGATATCCAGATCTTCTTATCCTACTTCTAATTTGTACTTTGGAGAAATATGGAAGATTGAGTGTCTTTTGACTTCCTATTTGATAAGTAAAGATTCTTTGATTCAAGATATGGCTAAAAAAATGAGGGAAAAGTTTGACAAGTATTGGAGTGAGTATAATATTATCTTGGCTTTTGGTGCTATTCTTGATCCAACAAAAAAATTCAACTTTTTGAATTTTGCATATTCAAAAATTGATGAGAAAACTAGTGAAGTCAAGTGCAAAAAGATTAAGGGTGAGTTGTATGAGCTTTATGCGGAATATGTCAAACACGGGAATTCTCCTAATCCTAACTTTTCACAAGTGCTACCTACTTTTGGAGGAGTAAAGGATTCTTTAGCATCCTCGTTATATATTTGTGAAGTAAGTGTAAACTATTATTGTTATTTCTTTTTATTGGGTTAATTTTGAAATTTAAATTTTTATCAATTTTATATGTTTAATTTGTAGGAATTTGAAGAGCATGAGAGTCAAGCAAGTAACAATACTGGAAAATCTGAACTTGATGCTTATTTAGATGAACAAAGGTTGCCTCCATCGGTTGGTTTTGATATCTTGGCTTATTGGAGAGAAAAGAGTCGTAGATGTCCTAATCTTGCAAGAATGGCTTGTGATATATTGAGCATTCCAATAACTACAGTGGCTTTTGAATCTGCTTTTAGTATCGGCTCTCGAGTTTTAAACAAGTATAGAAGTTCAATGAAAGATGAATCCGTTCAAGCTCTCATGTGCACGCGAAGTTGGTTACATGGTTTTGAAGGTAAACTTGTTAACTTTGCCTATATATTGAATAATTTGTCTCTATATATTAAAAACACTGATTAACATATATTTGGATTTGCTTAGTATAATAATTTTAAGCTTCTTTCTTAAGATGAAACATATATTTGGATTTCAAATATCTTTAAGATGAAACATAAATTCACATGGCATAGTTGTGAAAAAAGAAACATTAAACATGTGATTCCATGTGACAATCAAAATAAATTGACCACTCTCAAACATCTTAGTTCCAGCGTTGTGATTCCATGTGATTCCGTGTGGTTTACTCTATGGAACCAAACAAAATAGCTCAATCTATATTTGCTAGAAACTATTTAAGCTATCTAGTTCCAGCGTTGATGAAGATAAAGGAAAACCCTATAGTTCAATCTATATGTGCATGGAGTAATGGTCTTAAACTCAAGCTTCAAAAGGATCGTGTTAATGATGAGAGTTTTACTAGTAGCATACTGCTTTCTATATACTATATATATACTGTTTTCTATATACTACTTTCTATATTCATGTGATTTACTACTTTCTATATTATTTGAGTCAATTAAAAATAGAATTAGCATAAATACTCATGTGATTTAGACATGATGGTGATGAATGAAAATTGAAGGTAAGTTATGCTAAATCAGAGAGTACATTGTTGATTTTGTTTTAACGAATATTTTTATTGTTTTGTAGAATTTGATAATGACATTAATCCTAATCAAGATGTTGGATTTGGAAGTAGACAAGCATCCAACACATTTGAACATTCAAATGCCGTTGAAGAAAACTCAAGTGACATTGCGAGTCGAGTCAAAATTTGAACAAAGTTATTTTGACTTATCATGAATATTTTGTTATTTTGAATATTTGTAATTTAAAACTTGTTGGAACAAGTTATTTAATTTTGTGTGCTACATACTTGTTAGAACAAGATTTGTTCTGATCAATATTCTTAGTTTTGATGATAACAAGGATATGAATTTTGTGTGAGATAATGTGGTACTCTAATACATTGCAATTTCCTTTTCAGGAAATATATAAAGAGTATGCACAAATCAACGCTCAGAAGCTTTGTCTCAGAAGGTTCAGCATGCAACATCAGAACATGGTCTGGCAAGACATCAGAAGATGGTCAAAGCAGAATCAGAACATGGGACTATGGAAGCATCAGAAGAACTTGAGATCAGAAGCAGAAGCACTGAAGTTCTCATGGTATCACGCTCAGAAGCACTTCAAGGTCAGAAGACAAGAAGATGCTATGCACCAAGCTGTTTGACTCTGATGATATTCAAACGTTGTATACACAAACAACAGATCAGAAGAAAGTATAGGTGGCAGGCTACGCTGACTGACAAAAGGAACGTTGGAAGCTATTAAAGGCAACGTCAGTAGACACAGCGTGAACAAGGCTCGAGGTAGTTGACAAAAGCGTGAAACATTAAATGCAATGCTGTACGGAACATGCAAAGCATTAAATGCTCCCAACGGTCATCTTCTCAAGTGCCTATAAATATGAAGTTCTGATGAGAAGCAAGGTCACGAACTCTGAACGAATTCTGAACGAATCTATTCTGAATAACTTACTGAAACGCTGTTTAACTCAAAGCTCAGAAACTTCATCTTCACCAAAGCTCACTACATTGCTGTTGTAATATATTAGTGAGGTTAAGCTTAAACTTAAAGAGAAATATCACTGTTGTGATTAAAGCTTTTCAGAAGCATTGTAATACTCTTAGAATTGATTACATTAATTTGTAAGTAACTAGAATGATCAAGTGTTGATCAGGATACTCTAGGAAGTCTTAGCTTGTGTCTAAGCAGTTGTAATTAGAGTGATCACGTGGTGGTCAGGATACTCTAAGAAAGTCTTAGCTTGTGTCTAAGCATTTGTTCCTAGAGTGATCAGGTTGTGATTAGGATACTCTAGAAGACTTAGTCGTGGGCTAAGTGGAAAAGAATTGTAATCTGTTGAGATTAGTGGATTAAATCCTCAGGTGAGGTAAATCACTCCGTGGGGGTGGACTGGAGTAGTTTAGTTAACAACGAACCAGGATAAAAATAACTGTGCAATTTTTTTTATCGTTCAAGTTTTTAGACTACACTTATTCAAATCCCCCCTTTCTAAGTGTTTTTCTATCCTTCAATACTTTGGATAATTTGTGATGTATTTTGGATACTTTGTTTGGATTAAGACAATGTGTTGTTTTACATTTTAATTGTTAAACTATATAGGTTATTTAGAAATCATAATATATCGGTATTATTGAATTGCATGGCTACGTACAATAGGAAGAAGAAAATTTTATTTATTTTTTTAAAAATGGGCCTGTTTAGGGCCTGGGCCCGTGGGTAGCCCGCAGCCCATACAGGGCCGGGCCTGGGTACTAAAATTTGAGCCCATTTAAAAATGGGTATTTTGGGCCCGGCCCTGAAAAGCCCGAGGCCCGCATGGGCCGGCCCGTTTAGGGCCGGGTAGCCCATATTGACAGCTCTACATACAATCTCAATCAATTGTTTCAATAGGCTTACTAAGGTAACCTATTTTCAATAAAAATAAAAATAAAACGTAAAGTGACAAATTATCAAACACTTGACGTGTGATCAATTTTTTTAGATTTTCCTTTCAAGTTTATAGATATAAAAAACCTCTTACAATCAATTAGATTATAAGGAAATCAACAAATCAATATAGCTTTTAACAATCAAGGGAAAATCACTACCTATCGATCACTCAATCAATATGTATTTAGCGAGAAAGGATAATCTTATTTGAGAGTGAGAGGAAGAAATAACATCCGTTTAATTAAAATAAACGGTTGAGGTTCAATATCTCGTCAAGTAATCCTATTTTTTCTCAACTGAAAACATTTGAGGATAAAAGGATCACATGGATAATTTAAACGAAATATTAAATCTCAACTGCTTATTTTAATCAAACGATCGTTATCTCTTCCTTTCACTCTCATATAAGATTACCCTTTCTCAATATATATATATATATATATATATATATATATATATATATATATATATATATATATATATATATAGAGAGAGAGAGAGAGAGAGAGAGAGAGGACATAAAGAGTTGTTTAGGCAGTTCATCGACCGGCCTCACTTCGTCTACGTCTTCCCCCAATTCCAATGTGGAATTGAGATATCAATTCTACTATGAAAAAAATTGTTTACAAGAGAAATGTAGCAATCCAACCCCCACAGACCCATGTTTGATGTTGATCATTGCACTTTTCTTCCCATGATCTGAGTTTGATCAAGTCACCCAACATTATTAATTGATTCACCGTCTCGTGTCACTCCTTTGCAAGAAACCACCGTTCTTCAAAGCTTTCACTCGGGCGAATCCAAATTGCAAATTGTTGTCACCTAAGATTACCATTTGATTCACCATCTCACGCTACTCCTTTGCAAGAAACCACTGTTCTTTAAAGCTTTCACTCGGGTGAATCCAAATTGCAAATTGTTGTCACCCAAGATTACCATTTGATTCACTGCCTCACGTTACTCCTTTGATTCACCGTCTCGTGCTACTCCTTTGCAAGAACCCCAAAATTTTCAAAGCTTCCACTAGATCGAGTCCAAATTGCGTAACTCTCATTAAAACCCTTAAATCATCACCTTGATCTTGGAGAAAACGCGTCACAGATTTTGCGATAAAACCCCACAAAGATTCTCAACCCAATACACCGGTAAAACCAACCTAAATTGGACGTTATCAACCCAGTCCGGATAGCACCAGAAAAAAATGATTATGTGTAGTTTGCTCGTATGTACGCATAGATGTAAGGTTGAAGATGAAGAGAAATCTTTGTATGTGTTTATAGTTTCATCAAATTGAAAATGATGCACGTATGAAGTATTTATAAGTGTACAAGTTGAAGGCAAAAAGAAAACCTAGAAGTTTGAAAAAATATGCAATTTTTTCAACAACAAAAATTCAGCATGTGTCGTCACATATAAGTCATGTTTCAACACATATTAATGCATGTGTTGTCCTGTGTAGGGACATGTGTCGACACATTCATTAAAAAAGCTACAGGCTAAAAACCTGTAGCACATCTGTCGACCTAAAACACATATGTATTGACACATAGGAGATATTTTAGCAGCATGTGTTGACCTGAAACATGTATGTGTCGACACATGCATTACATAACCTACATGCTTTTTTTGAAGCACATGTGAAATACGTAACAATTTGAAACATGTGAAGATCATGAGATATGATAATCATATAATACAGGTGAAGATCATGAGATAAGGTCATTATAAGGATATGAACTGAAACGCATCGCAGTTAACAATTTGAAATTTTTAGAAGTGAACACACATAACATACATCATACACCAATTATATCACATACCTTTGACAAATAAACAAGTAAAAGAATTTACTTACACATAAAGCTAAAATTGAAACGATATAACCTCACCGTACAAAGGACAGATCATGCACAAGCATTTCACGAGGAATTCTCGAATGAAAGTTGAACTAAATGAAAATAGTGCCACAATAACTTTCGATAGCAATGTCCTTACCACTTTTTTATTCGTCAAAGTATCATATATCTTTTACCAGTTTATTAATACTTGTTGTTGCTTTCTAGGTCACAAATTCCTTCTTCATTGCCACAAATTCAATGAATTTGAAGTTGTCACCCATCATATGCCTTAAGCTTCCACAAATGAGATCACGTACTCTCTTCATAGGGCCAAGATATATATCCTGCAAACTCAACAAGATACACTAGGTACCCAATCTTTATTGGGTCATTGAGGGTAAGTGACACCTTGGTTGCGTTTAGGAAACCATTGATAGACGCCAGTAGGAACTTAAAACCTCCTAATCTTTCATTTAGCAATGGTGTGACCTTTCACACAAGAATAATGACAAGTCAAATTTTGATGAGATGAGCTTTTTTCCATTTGATTTATTTTCTAAAAACTTATACCTTTATAGGGATAATGAGAAAGCATTTTGTATTTTGAGGTATCAATATCAAAAGTTACCTTAGGTTCTAGAGCCTTGCTTAGGATGACAGTTAGAGATTTAATCCCCCTTTTCCAAATGTGACAAGTCTCACACCCAAAATCAAACCAAGAGGATTTCATTCTCATCTTGTAATTTTTTATCGCTAACATAGATTGCTTTAGAGATTCCATATGTTTTGCGGTTTCTACAACTTTAGCTTCAAAATATGAAAAGATCTTTTTGTTTTAAGCTAAAGTTTTGAAAGCCTCTACCACTTCTCTACGTAGATTTTCAAAAGCATCTAAAAAATTGGAATGAGATAATCTATCAAAATGTTCTTATTTAGAATGACTCACATTCATTTTCTTACTTTCATGATAATGATCCGAGAGAAAAACTTCATCATATTTTGATGATTTGACATCTTTTTTCTTCTTTTCATTATAATGAGGCAATAGGCAAACCTCATTGTATTTTGATGAGTTAACTTCTATTTTCTTCCTTTCATTATAATAGGTCGAGAGACAAACGATTGCCGACTTTTCCTTATCACTTGGGTATTCATCTCTTGAGAAATCGATATCATTTCCCTAAGCCACAAACTCTCCTAGGCTGGCTAGTATTTTTGCATTGACCCTTATCATTATATTTATCAAGGAGTGGACATTCCGGCTTGTAATGGCTAGCTTTGCCACAATTGTAACATAAACGTCTTGATTTTCCTTTCTTGTAATAATCATCCTTTGAAGATGTAGTTTGTCTTCTAAATTTGCTGATGTTTTTGACATAATTCTTTCCCCATATATCTCGATGTACTTATTGTATTTTTCACAAAAAGTATAATTTATTCATCATCCAAATTCTCATTGTCACTTGTTTCACAATCACTTTGCTCATTTGTTCAGGACCTGGAACAAGAAGTCTTTAGAGAAATAGACTTATTTTATACCTCTTTATCCTTGCCTTTCTCTTTTTTGAGTTTTTTCTCATGTTTCTTTAAGCAAGTGAGTTCTTGCTCAAGTTCTTCAAGCTTACTAAACAATGTAGTGAGATTTAGTCGTGTAAGATCATTAGCTTTGTTGATCACGGTGACCATTGGTTGTCAATCCCTAGTAAGACACCTCAAAACTTAATTAGTAGCAATTTTATGGGAAATCAGTTTAACAAAGTGCATTTAAACAATTTATGAGATGAGTGAACCTCTTTTGCATTTCGGAAATGGTTTCACTGTGCATCATGCGAAAGAGTTCAAACTCTTGATTTATTGTATTAATTCTAGCTAGTTTGACTTCATTAATTCCCTCATGGGCAACTTGCAATGCCTCCCGTATAGCTTTAGCGGTTTCACGATGGGAAACACAATAATATTCATCAACAACAAGAGCGGATATGAATATATTTTGTTGCTTTCCTATCGTAACCCCACTTTTTCTTTTCATCATCATTCCATCGTGCTTATGGTTTAGGCATGACAACAACATTAGCATCGATCACGGTAATTGGAGTTGAACCATTGATAATGGTTTCCCAAACACCTTTATCTTATGAATTGATGTGAATGTGCATACAATCTTTCCGATAACCATAAATTTCACAAGTGAAAATAGGTGCTCTACTATACACCCTTTTTGGTTCGATAACCATTATCTGATAAGTGTTTTTAAAGCACAAAATGAACCATAGCTCGTGATACCACTTGTTAGACGACAAAAATTTATCTAGAGGGGCTGAATAGATTCCCGAGTTAAAATTACCCTTTTAAAAATGTATTTGAAAATCGCAAAAACTATTTCAAAAGGAATATTTGGCCTAGAACAAAATAAGTCGTCTAAACCGAAGCGATTATTGGAAACTCGAATATATGCACAATCATAAGAAATGAAAGAAAATGATAAGGAATTGATACACATGTTGGAACGGTAAAGCGGCAAGCAACAAAAGTTTTGGAAGTATTTATCCGGGAAATTATTGTGTCCACATAGATTAGTGCTACTGAATTTCCATTCGACGAATTCTTAGTTATGAGTTTGGACTAAATGGATTTTAAGTAAAAACGGAAAATATAACATATGAACATAAAATAAATACATTCTTTGGAAAGAAATAACTTATCAGGCATGTAAATATACTTACTCGTCACAAACTTAAACCTATAACTCTGTTGCACTCAACTTACAATACTCGTCAGAATCACCACATATCTCTCACATCAATTTCCATTTCTGCAACACCGACAAGAGTTCAACCATATTGCTCTTTCGATGATGTCTCAACCAATCGAACAACACAGAGGCATTAAACTTAGATATTATGTGGATGTTAACCCCAATCCTATCTCTAGAATCTAAAGCTAACATATATCCCCCTAATCAAGACTTGCGATGTCTATTTCTACAACAACACAAATCCAAAGCATTTAAGCAAAAAGATCTAGGAAACACCGACAAAGATTTGTAAAGCAAACTTTATACAATAATAGGGTAATAAATATACATAGGTTTTGAGTAAACTTACAAGCAAACCCAACAAAAAGGAAACACACAACGAGGATAAGAGATAAACCAAACATCTCACAGGTTGTCAGCTCCGATTGATGAGCAATCCACCTCCGATCATCCAAATGCACAATCCCATGTTGTTTTCAAGCTCTCTCTACCAAAAAATGATGGTTGATGAGTTGGGGTTTCATAATACCCAAAACATAACCTAAAAAAATTTCTTTTTCCCTTATTTATATACTTTGAAACTCGCAGAGCACGCGCCGTGCGCTATGAGGGTGCATCACGTGGCCTGGGCTGTCAGCAAAAAAACAACTTTAGTGAAAATGCCATAACTTGAGAACTGTAACTCCGATTTGCGCCCGGTTCGAAGCGTTGGAAAGCTTATTCAATTTCCTATCTAAAAATTAATAAATATCAACCAAATTGATGATTTATCATTATTCTATTTTGATCCTTATTCATTGACAAGTTGCTCAAAATCGCGCGTTTGAAGTCGTGTCTTTGACACTGTTGTGAATTCAATGTCAAGAACAAAGTATAATGAAAATAAAGAATAAAGGATAAGGAAGAAGAAGAACACAAGAATTGGTTATAACTGCTATTCTTTTACTTTCTCTTAGAAAACAAGATTACAAGTTTACAAGAATAACAAATAACCTCTCTCACCCTAAATTAGGATTTGCTGTGTTGCAATGATGAGAGACTAGTATGCTATTTATAATAAAACCTAACATACTAACTAATGGGTTTTTTCCACAAGGCCCATTACACAAGTAAACTTAATAAACAAGCTAACTTAACAAATTAGGGTTTAAACACTAAACCTAATTTAACATGCTAACAACCCTAGCATCTTCGACACAAGCATGTGAACAACCTTCAACTTCATGCTTAATCCTGTCGAACCAAGAAGCCACTCTTTGACCATACTAGAGTTCGATCCAATATCTCACAGACACTTTATTGCTCATGCTCCAAATACGCAAAAATACCAACAAAAAGACACAAAAACTATCAAACGGTATAAAAGTATTTGAAAATACAACTATTCATAAATTATATGAATTTACATACAAAACGGGAAATTATTCAAACGATATTAACAAAAAGTATCGATAAGTGCAATAAATTATATACACAAAATAACGATATTTTTGCACTTACCAACACACAGTTTTCAATCAATCGTTTCAATAGGCTTACTAGGGTAATCTAATTCCAATGAAAATAATAAGAAAAATGAAAAGTGAAAAATTATCTTCCGAGTTTTTTGATATCAAAATCCTTTTACAATCAAATAGATTGTAAGACAATCAACAAAACAATATAGCTTTTAACAATCAAGGGAAAATCACTATGAATCAATCACTCAATCAATGTATTAAAAAATTTACTAATGAAAATTTAAATGTAAGAGATAGAGAGAAAGATGACACGAGGAGTTGTTTATCAATGTATCAATATTACTATGAAAAAAAATTGTTTACAAGAGAAATGAAGCAATCCAATCTTATAAACCATATGTTTGATGTTGATCCTTGCACTTCTCTTCCCTTGATCTATGTTTGATCAAGTCACCCAACAATATCAATTGATCCACCGTCTCGTGACACTCCTTTGTAAGAAACCACTGTTCTTCAAAGCTTTCACTTGGTCAAATCTAAATTGCAAATTATTTTCACCCAAGATTACCAATTGATTCACTGTCTCACACTACTGCTTTGCAAGAGTCTCCAGTTCTTCAAAGATTTCACTCGATAGAATCCAAATTGCATAACTCTTGACAAAACCCTCCAAATTAACACCTTGATCATGGAGGAAAAACCTTCACAGTTTTTTCAATGAAACCCCCAAAGATTCTTAACCCAGTACACGAATTACACTAACCTAAATTGGACGTTATCAACCTAGTTTAGATGGCACCCAAGCAAAAAATGATTATGCATAGTTTACTTGTGTGTATGCATAGATGGAAGGTTGAAGACGAAGAAAAATCTTTCTATGTGTTTATAGTTTCATCAAATTGAAAATGATGCATTTATGAAGTATTTATAAGTGTGCAAGTTGGAGGTAAAAGGGAAACCTTAAAGTTTGAAAAATATACAATTTTCTAAAGAAGTATTTCAGCATGTTTCGACATATATAAGTCATGTGTCGACACATATTAATGCATGTGTCAACCTGTGTAAGTTCATGTGTCGAATCATTCATTACATAAGCTATATAGGCTTTAAAACTGCAACATATGTGTCAACCAGAAAGACATATGTGTCAACACGTAGGAGCAATTTTAGCAACATGTGTCGACACGTAGGAGCAATTTTAGTAACATGTGTCGATTTGGAACACGTATATGTCGACACATGCATTACATAAGCTACAAGCTTCTTTTTTGAAGCACATTTGTTGACTCATACAACGTATCCATCGACACATAAGCTTATGATTTGAGCAAACATTAATTTTTAAAGTTTGCAATTGATTTTTAATGCCATGTAATTGATTTCTGATGCATGATACCTTCTTCAAACACATTCTAGGTGAATTCTAAGATCCCTAATGCAAAGGTACACATAATGACTTGGAGATACCGTCCATTAAACCGAAATGCTAAGATTTTACTAGTTTTGACATCATGCAAAACATCTAATATGCAAGTGCACTCACATACTCCCTCTTTTTTATTATGGCAAAACCTCTGACGATGCATTTCATGAATGCTCCCCTGAATATGTGCATCCTAACTTTGTCACATATGCTTCTCCCCTTTGACAACATCAAAAAATGATGAAGCAAGTCATGAGAAGTATCATTTATCACGTAATTACTAAAATATATCACACATAAGCATTTTGCAAGAGTAAGAATATGCACTCACATATACCCATATACATGGAGTGATGCAAAATTGAAACCTAAATAGAAGACAATATATGATAATAAGGTTGTCATTCATTAATTCAAGATACCAAAACAAAACCACAAAACATGGTAAGATTGTTTAATACATAAGCAAATGGAACACAACCATAACAAAACATGTAATGAAACCTGAATGAAAAACAGAAAATGAATGGCACAATATTCACGACCCAATAGAAATGAACATGACAAAAGCTAATTTGACACCCGAACAACACCAAACTTCAATGACCTCAATGACCCCTATATGGTGGCCTACCAGCACGATTCATAGACTTGCGCACTTGTTGGTAGAATTGCGTGTATACATCTTGATGCTGATTGGCTTGAGTCATCATGCTATTTATTCTGGTCTGAGCAGCAACATGGTTCTTACTATGGTAGTTTGCATTACTCAGTGGAAAATGAGGCAAAGCCATCAAAATTTATAGCTTGTACAACCAATTGCTCTTGGAGCAGCCTGCGTTCTTCTTGAGTAGACTGAAAATAAGATCTCCAACGCAATTCCTCCTCATACCACTTATCTTTCTTGACCTGCATATTATGAAGCATAGGAATTATAGAAAACTCAATTCTAGATGCGGTCCCAAAAGCATTAACTTGTGAACCATAAGCATTTTCTCAAAAAACCATGCAGGATTGTGAGACAAAAAGTGAAGATTATGTTGGGTCAGGATGAATTTAATAGGACAAACATAAAATGAGTTGACTTCTTACAAAGAAGTTTCTATAGAACATGTATATAGGGAAGCCAATATGTATGTTGATGGCTTAGTAAAATGAACTTTAATATAGAACATATAGCTAAATTGTCCTATGCAATTAACAGTTTTTACATATGGCTAAATTGTCCTAGAACAAACACAAAAGGAGTTGACCTCTAAAAAAGAAAGTGTATATCTACGTTTATGGGATTTTCCCTCGTTAATAACCAAAAAAATGTAAGATTTATTTGTTTTTACTCTATTTCTCTCCTTCTTTCCATCTTTGTCTATATATTGTATATAAATAATTGAAATTGATTTATTTTTTTATTTCTATCAGTTACTTTCATTTTCATTTTGAGTGGATTAAAGCAAGCCAAAAATCTTGGTTCTAATAACTTTACATAAAATATTATAAATTTATTGTATTCATCATAAAATAGTCAAATAAAAAATTAATAACTACATATTTAAATTTCTTACTTTTATTTTTGACAATAAAAATTGATAAATTTTTATCTACCCAACTAAAATAATTGAGGAAGGTTACTTCCAATATAAAATGTTTTAAAAACAATAAGTAATTGTACTATTTAATAAATAATTAAATATACTAAAATTAAATAATACAAGATGATTGATTGAATATACACTATCCAACTTTTTGTGATATATATAAGTTTTCTCCATAAAAATATGTTTCCAAGTCTGTACCTATTTATCTAGATTTGAAACCTTGACTTTTTTATTTTTTTTTTCTTTTCATAAAACATGTGAAATTTTTTTTTTATTTTTTTTTTGCTCCAAAAAAAAAACATGTGAAATTTCTTACCAGAAAAACATATGATATTTCTTTAAAAAAAATGAAATCTCTATATTAATATCGCATAAACTCATACTTTTTTTTGGTTGTGAAAACATAAACTCATATGCTTAACAAAAAGAAAAATTGAAAAATTATATTAATGCTAGTTTATTGAACATGTTTTTGTGTTTTATTAGAAATTAGTTTTTTTTTAATTTTATTTGGAAGTCAGAGGCAATGAACTTAGGAATGGCTTTGGAGGAGAAGAGAAGAGATATATGAAGGAATTTTATTAACTTTAGTGTTTTTATAGAAGATGGGAGGAGAATAACCATGACTAACATTATAATTAATATTTTATCAGAGAGTATTATAAGGATATTCAATGGAGGCGTTGTGTTTCTAAAATAATAACGATATTTCTTTTTAGGAGCAAAAGTTGCGTTTGCCAATAACACATGAAGGGTGTATTTGATAGTCATGATATGAGAAAGTGCTTAGAGGTAAAGAATGAAGAAAGAGAGAAGTATGTTTGTCAATAACATATGAAGAGTTTGTTTGATTGTCATTAGAAAGTGCTCAAACATAAAGAAAGAATGATCAAAGAGTGAAATATGTGTAAGAAATAAAGTAGATAGGAATACATTAAATGTTTCAAGATTATCATTATGCTGAGATGAAAATTTTGATATGAAATATAGTGCATCATTTGATTTTTGTGTAACTTCAAATATGTAGGTCGCTGTGTTTTTTTTTTTTTTTTGTGTTATCGTTGATGTTATATTGTTCAAATAATACAACTCTCATTTGTTTTAATGAAATTGAGAAAAATAGAGATAAAGTATTTATTATTTAACACTTATAAATGTATTTGATGACATCTAAAGATAATTTTGTTTTCATAAAAACAATTTACTTTTGTTTTAAATAATATGGGTTTAAAATGACTTGAACCAAATATGATTAGAAAATTCACGATGAGAAACAAAGATGCTTATGACTGAGTTCAACTTAAAAGATAATATGATATTATCACATCGTTATAAGAGATGACATGAAGCAAGCATAACGATTGAAAAAAAACCTGAGGTCATCTCACCATGACATTTTCAATCTCATTCGAATTTGATAAGCGATATTGTCTATCTAGATATTTATTTATGCTCATGTAGAAGTTGTAACCCACCTTAATGTTCTTTATATCTAGTTGTATTCATTAACTCGGCAAAGGAATTAAAGAGGATAAAGTATCACATAGACAAGTGTGGAGGTCCCAAGTCTTATGCGACTTGTCACTTTCGTTGATGTCATCATTGATGATACTAACTGTGACACCAAGACGAGGGGCGTGGACGTAGAGGCCCTAGTGGCGAATTATAGACGGCACTTGAGCGAGTGAAATATGTGTGAGAAATAAAGGAGATCTAAAGTACATTAATTGTTTCAAGAATATAGTGCGTCATTTAATTTTTGTATAATTTCAAATATGTAGGTCTTTGTGTTTTTTGTGTTATTGATAATGTTATATTGTTTAAATAATACAACTCTCATTTTATTTAATGAAATTGAGAAAAGATAAAGACAAAATATTTATTAAATAGACAGACTATTTTTATTTAATACTTAAATATATATTTGATCACATCTAAAAATAATTTTGTTTTCATAAAAATAATTTACTTTTTTTTTTTAATAATATGGGTCTAAAATGACCTGAACCAAATATTATTTTGATCGAGCACTTAGGAAATTCACGGTGGGGAACAAAGATGCATATGACTGAGTTCTACTTAAAAGATAGTATGATATTATCACATCGTTATAAGAGATGATATGGAGCAATGATAAAGATTAAAAAAAAACCTAAGGTCATCTCACCATACCCGACATTTTGAAACTCATTCAAATTTGATAAGCAACATTGTCTATCTCGATATTTAGTTATGCTCACATAGAAGTTCTAACTCACTTTAATGTTCTTTATATCTAGTTGTATTCATTAACTCAACAAATGAATTAAAGAGGATAAAATGTCACATGGACAAGTGTGGAGGTTTCAAGTATTACGCCACTTGTCACTTTCACATTCCCTCTCGTTGGTACCATCATTGATGACACCGGCTGTGACACCAAGACGAGGGGCGTGGACGTAGAGGCGCTAGTGGCGGCACTTGAGCACTTAGGCACAATACAATATTTGAGCAATCAAACTACTTGCAGCGATATATGGCATCGTCGATGGCGCCCAAATGTTAGGCTGAAGCCTTCGGCCAGCACGTCGCAGCATGTCGCCACACATGGTTGTGGTAGTTGCTCTAATTCTTTTATAGTTGTTGCTCCGGTTTGTTAATTGTTAAATTTGAAAATAACAACGCTTTGAAAAGTGTTGTAATAGTTGGTAAAAGATGAAAAGTTGCAACATTTAGTTTGAAGTGTTGTCGAAAGGGGCACAACCTTGAAAACAACATTACTTAGTCTATAAAAAGCCATTTCGAATTAAAAAAATCTCGTAACAGTAAACTATATATCCTCTTTAGTGTAAATTTCAGATTTGATCGTCCATACATTCGAATTTTTATCTATTCTATGCATACTCGAATATAATTTAAATTATTGTGAATATTCTTGCGCGTTGATTCTAAGACATCTCTAGAGTGTTTGAAATACTATTATAAAAAATTACATTCACAAATTGAAGCAAGTATCCATTCAACTTAGAAATTTTATGTAACATATTCAAATAGTTTAAATTTATATATGTTTCAAATAACTTGCTTTTGGTTGAAATAAAATGACCTGAGATCAAATTATTCTTAAATTTTATAAAATTGTATCGATTTGATCTACTTAATAATAGCTTTCAACTGATTGGAATAATTTAATTCATTTTATTTTATTTTAGTTTTTAAAAGTGTTAATGTATTAAATTTTATTTTAGTTATTAAAAGTCTTAATGTATTAAATTTGACATTTATTTTGAATAGTATTTAAATTTGAAACATAGTGTCAAACTCATGTGACTAAAAAATATATTAGGTAGCAATTGCAAGTTAGTCCAGTAGTGAATAGTGTTTGACGTTGGATTTGGTAGGGATAATCACGGTTCGATCTTCCGCAGCTGCGATCGGACGGGAGGGGGATGAAACCACTTGATATCAGAACTCCTCCCAAATTGGACTAAACCGGTGGTATAAAGCCAAAAAAAATTAAAAAATATATTATGTATAAACTCATGAAAGAGTTAAGTTATTACATTAATGCATTTTTAAATCTATCTATAATCAGCTTATTTCAAACTTAAAATCAAATCAAGTTGAATGTGAGAGAATTCAACTAGGTAATCTGTACATTTTCTAATATTAAATTTATCATCGAATAAAAAAAATTCAAATTAATTAAGTATAGATGAAATTAATTCTTTACCTAAATAGAGTGTCATGAATTTAAAAATTAGGGTTTTTGAAGGTGTTTACATATAACTCCTGTTTATTTAGAAACAATTGTAATTTATTAAATTATTTTATTAGTAATGGGGTGATAAAACGTGTTCATGTCCATCCCGCACATTTATCTAACTCTTTATTTTAAAATTTCGAATAGGTTGAATAAGTAGATTTGTTTCTTTTGACTAGCTTGAAAATCTGGCGAGTAAGAAGAATCCACGAATTAAGTGAAATAACTAACAATTTTTTTTATATATTTTTTCAAAGATGAGGCTTTATTTCTTCATGCTCTAAGTATAAGAGAACAAATATTTAAAATATGACAAGTTAACAACAAGAAAAAGCATAATAATAATAATACTTATAATAATAATAATAATAATAATATTTTTTAATTAAAATTTAATTTCAATATCAAGATATTAAATATTCATATTTGATATTTAGTAAAATAACATGTTAAAAAAGGATTTTTGTTGAATTAAAATATATGTTTCTAACACATATATTTTAATTATAAATATAGTAATTGATTGGAAAAAACTCTTATATTAAAATGTTCCAAATTCTTTAACAAGAAAATGACAAAGTTAGTAAAAAATTAGTTAGAGAAACATTCTCTATAATTAACCTATATCTATCCACGTCTTTCCTTCTATTTCTCATCATCTTCTCTCTCCATCCTTGAAAACCCAAAAAAGAGAAAATAAAGGTCGAGAAATTCTCCATCCCCAACAACCACCTTCCCCTCCGGAAACGCATCTTCTCCTTTTTTTTCTGTGACCTAAACCACCATGAACACCAAAAACAATAACACCACTCAAGCTTGTGCTGCATGCAAATACCAACGTAGAAAATGTGCACCTGATTGCATCTTAGCGCCTTATTTCCCTCATGATCGTCATAGACAATTCATCAATGCTCACAAATTGTTTGGTGTTAGCAACATCAACAAAATCATTAAGTATCTTGATCCTCCTAGCAAGGATCAAGCCATGAGAACCATTATTTTTCAATCTGATATGCGGGCCAATGACCCTGTTGGCGGATGTTACAGATATATTCAAGATCTTCAAGCTCAGATTGAATATCATAAAAATGAACTCGATCTTGTTCATCAACAACTCGCGATTCTCCGAGCTCAACAATCTCAACAACAACAACAAGAAGTTAGTTATGGTGATCAAGTTATTATGAATCAAGATTCTTTGTTAGGGTTCTATAACCCATCATCGGGATCGCTTGCGCCGGCTAATTATCATTACAATATTCAAAATCAAGATGTGCCACAATTACAAGAACCGGATCAAGAACAATACATTATGATGCAAGAAAGTAATAGTAGTAGTATTAATAGTACTAATACTCCTTTGCAACAACATGTTAATAATTGGGGGGCTATGCAAAATTCTATTTCTTTATCATCTTTGTCATTGCATGGACAAAGTAGTAATGCTAGTGATGATTATGATCATAAGCCAATTCTTGATATTCCTTGTGATGAAAGAAATGAATTAGGGTTTGATTCCGGTGAAATACTACAAAACAGGTATAATTTTTTCCTTTTCTTAATTAATAATTTATTTGATGTATGATTTTTTTTATATATATGATTGACATGCTTAACATATAAAATGATGAAGTTGATGAAAATGATATGCAGTGATGAAAATGATATGGTTTTGTATAAGATAGATAATGGAGTAATTAAAGCAGAAGATGATTATATTCAACAAGTTCAAGTTGAAGGTCAATCTCAAGAACAAGATCATGATCTGAAAAGTGCAGCAACATTGTTTACTCTTACAAATTGTAATAGTTATGATCAAAGTGTTAATTAGTATATAGATTGTAGAAGATTCTTTCACATTATTTTGTTGTTATATTAGCCAGGAACTTTTGAGGTATGATTAGGTTTATGTATGTGACTCTCTTAATTTTGATCTTAATGCTGGTTCTAATGGTGCTTTAGTTCATTTATCTTTGGCTTAGCTTTTACTAAGTACCCATTTCATTTTGATTATGTAAAGAATAGAAAAAGGTTTTTATTTTAACCTATGAGTGATGATAAATTTTGACCAAGCCCTCTGGGATGAGTCTCCATTTACATTTAGAGAAAATGAAATATAGTAATAGTATAAAATATGGGGAATTTTTATCTACCCCAATTCAAAAAGTTGGATAGCTAATAATACTATTTAATGAATAACTAAATATGCTAAAATTAAATGGTATGATGTGATTGATTGAAATAACGACGGGAGTTAAAATAACGCAATTAAGGGTCTGTTTGTTTCTGCTTTAAAAAAATGGATTTTTTCTTTTTATTTTTGAAAATAGATTTTCCAAAACCGTTTTTCAAAATATTACAAGTTTTTTATATTCGTTTTTTTTAAAATGAAACACTAATTTTGACATCTTAGAACATAAATATAGATTATTGAAGACCAAAACTTTGTCAAAATCGCAATTTTTTAAAAAGTTGTATTTCAAAAATGATTTTTATGAAAATCTATTTGAAATAGCTTCAAAATTAAGTGATTTTTTGAAATTTTGATATCTAAATTTTTTATCTATAAATAGATGAAATATCTAAAATCACATTTTAAGAATAACTATTCAAACAAAATTTTCATTTAAAACTTTTATAAAAAGTTTCTTTGTAAAAATTTTTTTCACAAAATTTTGTAACACTACAAAAATCATTTTTAAAAAAAACCAAAACAAACGGGCCCTAAATTATTAACGAGAGGAGTTAAAATAACGCAGTTAAATTATTAAATATAACCCTGTAAAACAACTTTAACAAAAAATTGATTGCTACATTTCATGTTTCAAAAGAAAAACCATATCATATACACTTGGTGACTAAAGTAGAGTAAATAGTTTGATCCTAATAAAATCAAACTTCTTCGAAATAATTAATATATTGCTCAACTTTATCGAAGTTTATAAACCTACATGGATCACTATAATCTTCTTCATTAGCTTGATCTTGTGGCAAGAACATGTCTATTGACAAAGAATCTTGTACTTGTTGAGCCTCTTGATACCGTGAGATGTTTGCGGATAAAGAATCCTGCATTTGTTGAGTCCGAAAATGGTGATTGGATTGACATTGTAACATCATGTTTGGTAACCGAAAATCTTGCATTTGTTGAACTTGAGAATGTTGAATGGATTGATATTGTGAATTGTCTATGTTATGACCGTTATATTTCAATTGGGCTTATTATCTCTATTGGGCTTGTTATATTTAGGTTACACATCATTTGGATTTGAGCTTGTATAGGTCCAATATATATATGTGGCCTACTTGTACAGTGATCACTTATGAAATCAAATTAAATCTTTTCCGCCATTTTCTTTTCTTCTTCTTCAACAATGCATTGCATCTGCATTGTGTAATATGGTATCAGAAGATTAGGTTTTTTTTCTTTCCCCTTTTCCATTCTCTGCATCACCTTTCTTGCATTCCATTCATCAACATTTCCATGGATTCGGATAGCAGTGATGCTGATTCCATCACCAAACATGACTCACAAATTTCTTCCCAAGATCCGTCGATGAACCCTCGCAATCCCTACTACCTTCATCCAAGAGAAAATCCTGGAGCCACCATTGTTGAACCTACGTTGGGTGACAGCAACTATCATAATTGGAGCAAATCCATGAAGCGCGCTCACCTCCAAGAATAAAGTTTCCTTCATCAATTGCACCCTTCCAAAACCATCCGAATCTGACAAGAACTATGAACTCTGGGATCGTGCCAATAGCATGGTGTTATCGTGGATTAATCGCACACTCTCGACACACATAGCACAAAGTACGATTTGCTTGGATTCTGCTTTTGATCTCTGGGAGGACCTCCGAGAAAGATTCACCAAAGGCAACCATTTTAGGTTTTCAGATCTTCTTCGTGAAATTCATTCCATTCAACAAGGTGAACGATCTTTATCCAATTACTTCATTGATTTAAAGATTCTCTAGGATGAATTAGAAACTTTACGTCCCACACCATCTTGTTCGTGTTCTACCCCTTGTTCTTGTGATTTGTCCAAAATTGTGCGTAATTTCAAACAGATGGAATACGTTACATGCTTCTTGAAAGGCCTCAATGATAATTACCAAAGCATTCGCACACAGATCTTACTCCTTGATCCCCTTCCACTCATCAGTTGTGTGTATTCACTGATTGCTCAACAACAAATCCCAACAACGACCAATTCCACCATTTTTTATGCTAACAACAATAAAGGAAAGGGACGTGGCTCTGGCAAATCTTCCATGGTTTGTACAAATTGCAGTAAGACTAATCACATTATTGAGATCTGCTACTTCAAGCATGGATTCTCACCAGGATATCGCAACAAGAATCCCAAAGACAAGGCTGACCAGAAACCACAGGCTGCAACTGAGTCCTCTCCAACTATCTCAAAGGAGGATTATCAAAAATTGATGCAACTCCTTCAACAATCAAGAAAGGACACTCCCAAAGAGGACAAAACTGCAATTTCAGGTATGAATATTACAGGTAGTACCCTCTCTAATCCTTCCATTTGGATTTTAGATTCAGGGGCATCTCATCACATTTGTCCTTACATTACATGCTTCTCTATAATTCAGTCCATTAAACCTGTTTCTATCAACTTACCTAATGGCACATACATGACTGCTCATTTTTCTGGGACTGTGCATATCAATAACTGCCTTAGTTTACAACATGTGTTCTGCATACCTAATTTCAAATTTAGCCTCATTTCTATTTCAAAACTTTGCCAAAATTCTGCCTATAGTGTCAATTGCTTACACAATTCCTGTTCTATACAAGATGTGTCTACCAAGCAGAAGATTGGCCAAGTCACTCCTCTTAACAATCTTTACATTTTATATAGAACTTTTACTTCTACTCATGAACCTTACACCATTTGTAATAATGTGATTTCTAATAATAACATCACATTTTCTCTTTGGCACCATAGATTGGGACACCCCTCTCATGATGTTTTAACTAATATGTCCAAAAAATTTCCTGTTATTACATTCAAGAAACAATATCCTTGTCATACTTGTCATATCTCCAAACAATGCAAACTTGCTTTTCCCACAAGTAATACTACTTCTAATGCATGTTTTGACTTAGTTCACATGGATATTTGGGGCCCCTTTGCTGTACCTTCTTTAGATGGATACAAATACTTCTTGACTATAGTTGATGACTGTTTTAGATATACATGGACTTTTCTAATGCATCATAAATCTGAAACAAGACAACTTATATAGAATTTCATTACTTTTTGTAAAACACAATTTGCTTGTACTATTAAAGTCATAAGATCTGACAATGGGCCTGAATTTCTCATGTCATCCTACTATGCATCCCTAGGCATTTTGCATTAGAAAAGTTGTGTTGAGACACCTCAACAGAATTCCCTTGTAGAAAGAAAACACAGGCACCTTTTGAAAGTCACTAGAGCTCTCCTTTTTCATTCCAAACTCTTAAAACCTTTTTGGTCATTTGCCATGTGCCATGCTACATTCCTCATAAACAGAACTTGCAGCCTTACCATTCACAATAAAACACCCTATATGAGATACTGTTTCACACACCACCATCTTTTGAGAATCTCAAAACCTTTGGTTGTTTAGCCTATGCATCTACCCTTACCAGAAATAGGGATAAGCTTGATCCTAGGGCTGCCAAATGTATTTTCTTAGGCTTCACTTTAGGTATCAAAGGATACTTACTCTTTGACCTTCACACAAGAAATCTGTTTACCTCTAGAAATACTTTATTTTATGAGGATCAATTTCCTTTCACACCATCTATCCAGTCTGCTAATGCCCAGCCTTCCCTCCTTGATGATTCCACTATAACTTTCTTATTTGACATAGATCCCAACCCCTCCCATGATCCTCCTATATCCACTTCCCCAGAATAACATGATTCCCTTAACATCTCTCCCATAGCCAATTCTTCCCCTCCTAATCTAGATCTTCCAACCAGTGATGATCCTCAAGATCCAACCACAACCACCCTTGCTCAGCCAAACCACACTGACAGTTTCAATACCTCTCAGGATTTGCATACTCTTGAAACTGATATTAGACATTCCACTAGGATTAAATCTACTCCTGCATACCTTAAAGACTTCATATGCCATGTTTCAAAATCATCTCCCATTATGACATTTCCAATTACATTTCATACAATCACATTTCATCTGCACATCATGCATATATTGCTGCCATCACCACTACATCTGATCCTGTGACATTCAAAGAAGCCACTTCTCATCCTAATTGGATTCAAGCCATGGATAATGAGCTCAAGGCACTCACTTTGAACAAAACATGGATTTTAGCCACACTTCCTCAAGGTAAGAAACCCATAGGATGTAAATAGGTCTATAAAACAAAATACAATTCTGATGGTAGTTTAGAAAGGCACAAGGACAGACTTGTGGCCCAAGGTTTCAAACAAATTGAAGGTATTGACTTCTTTAACACCTTTTCCCTTGTTGCAAAATTAACGACAGTAAGAATCATTCTTGCCCTAGCTACTTCCTTTAATTTTTACTTGTTTCAATTGGATGTTCACAATGCTTTTTTGCATGGTGACTTAGATGAAGAAGTTTACATGACTTTACCTAAAGGCATGCAATCTTCTACTTCAAATCAGGTTTGCAAAATTCTCAAATCACTTTATGGTCTAAAACAGTCCAGCAGGCAGTGGTTTGAGAAACTGTCATAAGTTCTTCTTACAAATGACTTCAGACAATGCTCTTGTGATCACTCACTATTTGTACATAATTCTGCACAATCATTTACTCTTATTCTGGATTATATTGATGACTTGCTCATTGCAGGTAATAATCTTCACATAATCAACCAAACGAAACACTTGTTGCACCAGCATTTCAAGCTAAAAGACCTAGGATCATTGAAGTACTTCCTGGGCCTGAAAATTGCAAGGAACAGCAAAGGAATCAACATCAACCAGAGGAAATATACTCTAGACTTGCTTTCCACAATAGGACTGCTTGCTTGCAAACCGTCTAAGACACCCATGGCTCGTGACACAAGACTGGCTGCAGATAAAGGCACACCTATGACTGAAGTAACAAAATTCAGGAAACTTATTGGTCAATTAATCTACCTTTTCAGCACACGACCAGACATTGCATATGTTGTCCAACAGTTAAGCCAACATATTGAATCTCCTACTAACATCCATTATGAAGCTGCTTTACGTGTCCTACGGTATCTCAAGGTTGCACCTGCTCAAGGCTTGTTCTTCCCCAACAACCATCCCTTACAAATCAAAGCTTTTTCAGATTCTGACTGGGCCACCTGCCCTGATACACGCAGATCCATCACTGGCTACTGCATTTTTCAATGGATTCACAATCTTCTCAAAGACATCAACATTCCCTTCCACACACCTGCCACTCTGTACTGTGATAACGCATCAGCCAGACATATTGCCACCAATTCATCCTTCCATGAGAGAACAAAGCACATAGACCTCGACTGGCATCTAGTTCGAGAAAAGCTACAACAACGACTGTTTCTTCTTCTACCTGTCACCTCTAACCAACAACTTGCCGACGTTTTTACAAAATTGTTGGATACAACACCATTTATGGACAATGTTACTAAGTTAGGACTTCATTCCATTTATTCCTAGCTTATGGGGGGCTGTTATGACCGTTATATTTCAATTGGGCTTATTATCTCTATTGGGCTTGTTATATTTAGGTTACACATCATTTGGGTCTGAGCTTGTTTGGGTCCAATATATATATGTGGCCTACTTGTACAGTGATCACTTATGAAATCAAATTAAATCTTTTCCGCCATTTTCTTTTCTTCTTCTTCTTCTTCTTCAATAATGCATTGCATCTGCATTGTGTAATAGTCTACAAACAAAGAATTTTGCATTGCTTGATCTTGAGAATGATGATTAGGTAGAGATTGAATCATCCTTTGTTTTATCCTAGAATCTTGTATTTCTTGAGCCTTTGAAAATTGCATGGGTTCGCATTGTGGAGTAACAACCACATTGGTAGATATTGTCACCTTTTTGTTGTTTTCACTTTTGATTTGACATTTCATTCCATACTTATGCTCATATATTTTGCATAAAACCCAATCATCCAAAAAAAAATTGAATTTGCATGAGAATCTAGTTATTGTTTAAAAATATACAAATAATACTGTTTAAAAAATGAGGACATGAATTTATTTTATGAGTCAAAATGAAAATAGCAAACAGAAATTGGTGAATTTATTCTCCAAAACAAAAACTCAATGATTTTTTATATAAATAATCATGAAATAAAGACTCAAATAAATGAAAAAAGTACGGACATATATAAAATCATTAAAAAAATTATAAGTATATAATGGACTTTTTATTTTATTTTTTAATAGACAATGGAATTAAAGGGATATAAGAGATACTCCGCCCATCAAAACAAAGCGGAATGCCTCTACAGCTCAAAACACGAGAGCGGTAGAGTATTCCAGAAATGAAAATTACAAGGTGTTACCCTCTTATAAAAAGCACCCATCCATCTCCAAGAGTTTGAAATAATCTCCGTCATGCATTCGGTAAAACTAAAAGATTCATCTTTGAAGATTATCCCGTTGCGTTTGATCCATAAAGACCAAACCGTTGCAAGCCAAATAACCGCCCTGGCATGTCTCTTGTTCAAACTCTTAATCTTTGCACAATTATGAAAGTAATCCACAAATTCATCAATTTTCAACTCCTTACTAAGGCCCACCCACACCCAAACTCTATTCCAAATACTTACGGTAACTTCGCAAGAGGAAAACAAGTGCAAAAGAGATTCCTCTTCCTTTTGACAAAGCACACATAGAGAGTCATTACCCTCCATCATAATTCTTCTTCTCACTAATTGATATTTGGTGGCAATCCTATTGAGAATGAACCTCCAACCAAAAAACAAAATATTCGAAGGAGCCTTAATCATCCATAGATGTTTAATTGCCATCAACACATTGGAATCAAGGGGCGGACCTGAAAGTTTGTCTTTGAAGGGGTAATAGCACGATTTAACCGAGAAAATACTATCCGAAGAAACACTCCAAAAGAAGTTGTCCTCGAAATTCTTTTGCAGAGAATGCAGCAGCGGAGCGGCTGCCAGCTCCTGGCGCAGCTGAGCAAGCTGTTGTCCCTCCTCCGGCCGGCTGTTGTTATCAAACAGTAAGTCCGTTTCCCAATTCCAGTTTCCACCTTCGAAAAAACCAACATTATTAACAGTCGCAAGATGATCTTGAGCCATACAAAATAACTCTGGAAAAGCTTCCATCATTGTTTGCAATCCCGTCCATTTCGCGTACCAAAAAGGAATATAGGCTCAGTCTCCTACCTTATAAATAATTGCACTTGAAAAATGGTTAGAGTTAAGATTTTCAGAATTATCCGATAAAAGAATATCCCTCCACCAAATGGAATTCGTCTTTCCCGCAACCGAAACATCTCCAATCAACACTTTCAACTTAATATTGTCGTATCTCGCCTTTAGGATGTCTTGCCAAACCGCCTCCCTTTCCGTGAGAATTCTCTATTTCCACTTACTTAGTAATGCCGCATTCATGATTTCCACGTTTTTTACCCCCCATCTGCTGTCGTCTTTCGATTTGCACACCGTATCCCACGAAACCCAATGAATAGATTTCCTAAGATCCCCTCCACTCCAAAGAAACTTGCTTTGAATTGATTGAATCTCTTTCAACACTTTCTTATGAGCCTTGTAATAGGATAGCGTATAAATCGGAATTGAACTAAGGACGGAATTAATCATCACCACTCTACCCGCCATACTAAGATGCAATCCCCTTCAAACGGCCAATCTTTTCCTTATCATCAAAATCAAATCTTTCCACAAAGAAATCCTTCTAGGGTTCCCTCCCACCTTAACACCAAGAAATTTAAAAGGCAAAGTACCCACATTACAAGATAGAAAGGAAGAGGCGGCTTCCATAAACCAATTACCTACATTAAGCCCGTATACATTACTTTTATGAAAGTTTATCCGAGAACCGGACATCAATTCAAATCCTCTTAACACGGTTTTTAAACTCCACAAATTTGCGGTGTCTCTCTTGGCTATAATAATCGTATCGTCCGTAAATTGAAGCATATCCACCTCCTTATCACCATTAATCTTAAAGCCCCGAAAATCTCCTCTTTCTCTAGATTTCCTCATTAAAGCTGTGAGAGCCTCCCTAGCTAAAACAAAAATAAAAGGGGACAAATGATCGCCTTGACGAAGCCCTTTCTCAACTTTGAAATCCTTAGTTGTGCTACCATTGATAAGAACGGACATAGTGTTTGTGAAGATACATCCCTCCATCCATCTCATCCAACGGTCACCAAAACCCATTCTTATTTAAAACATAATGTAAGAAATTCCAACTAATCCTATCGTACGCCTTCTCGAAATCCACCTTCAACACCACATAACTTCTATTGTTCCTCTTAGCTAAATCAAGCACCCCATTCACCACAAGCACTCCATCTGATATATTTCTACCCGGTATAAAAGTTGTTTGATTAGAGGAGACTAATTTACCCACTACACTTCTCAATCTAGCTACTAACAACTTAGCGAGGATCTTGTACAAACTTCCTACCAAACAAATAGGACGGTATTCACTCAAAGCTTGAGGGTGTTTAACTTTGGGAATAAGAGTAATAAATGATGTCGTACAAGCTTTTGTAAGTTTAGCCTTATCATAGAAATCCATCACAAAATCAAAAACGTCACCTTTTAGCACCTCCCAATTCAATTTGAAGAACTCCAAAGAAAAACCATCCGGTCCGGGGCTTTTGTTACCATCACAAGACCAAACGGCTTCTTTAATCTCTTCTTCCGTAAACTTTCTCTTCAACCACAAAACATCACCTTCACACAAACTTTCAAAAGCTAACCCTTCCGGTACCAGTCTCATGCTATCTTTTTCCTTGAAATAATTTTGAAAAAAACATCTCACTTCTTCTTTGATATTTTCAACTCCTTCCACTCTACCGTTCTTTCCTTCCAAAGTCGTGATTGCATTCCGTCTTTGTCTTTCCTTTAAGGTGTTATGAAAAAATCTAGTGTTTCTATCCCTCTCATTCAACCAAATTTAATGGACATTTTAAAAATAAGCCATTTACAAATTTAAAATTTTACCCATTGAAAATAATTATATTTGCAGTTTTTTTGGGTTCTATTCCGGCTATTTTACATTTATCTTTCAAAAGTTAAATATTTATTATTATTTAATAGAATATAGAACTTATTATTTTTTAATTTAATTTAATATGAACTTTAAGAATTTTGCTTTTGTATTAAAATTTCAAATTTATCATTTAAAATTTCTCTCACACTTAAACATTAAAAAAAAATTAAAGCACATTTTTAACCATATGTATATCATATCCACTACAAAAAAAATTTAATACTGACATGAAATTTACTGTCTGATTGGCCTATTAGCCTACTTAAAAGCCTATTTCATTTGAACATTTGTAAATAAGTCATTCAACTCAAGTTTATATAGACTAACAAATTAAAATATATGTGAGATTAAATGTTTGTTTGCATTGACTTATTTGAGTTTATCTAGTAGCATAAATTTTGTAATACTATTTGTTTGAGAGAACTTATGGAAGCAACTTATGGCATTGTTCATAAGATTTTTTTTCATCTTATTTTCATAATTTCTTCAAGATAACTAAGATTTATTTTTTTATTTTAATATAAAGTACAAAATACAATATAATATTAATAAAATTATTCATATTTATTTAACTAGGTCGGCCTTATAGGTTTAAAAGACTTTTATATGGCATGTGGCATAGTCTTTTTAGCTAAATAGGCTTATAAAAAAGCCTAAGCCTTTTCTATTTACATAAAAAGTCTGGCCTGGCCTAGGCCTATGTAGGCAGGGCCATAGGCTCCTGTTAGTCTATCTGACCTATTCCCACCCTTAGTTGCGACGTGATTTTCATGTCACTACCTAGTGACATGTAAATCACGTCATTAATTATTTTATTTTTTTAATTCTAAAACTAGTTAGTATTAATTTTTTTAATTCTGAAACTAAATTATATAAATTAAATTAATAAACTAAATATATTAAAATATATAAATTAATAAACTAAAAATATATAAATTACTAAACTGAAATTATAAATCAAATATTACTAAATATAATGTAATTATAAATTAATTAATATCTTACAAAAATTCAAAATCAAAAGTAACAACAAAATAAAAATAAAATTAAATCAACGATCAGTCAGGGTCGAGAAAGTTATCATCATTTTCGTTCTCTTGATCCGTCGGCGCATAACTACCCACGTTTTGGTTTCCACCAAACGATTGCATAAATTGCCGCATTTCCGCCTTCATATCAAATTGCCTCTTCACCATGACCTTCATTTGCCGCTGATACTTGCTCTGCATTGCCTCCATTTGGGCCTTCAAAGCCACCTCATGTTCCGCCGCCTCGCGTCTCGTCTCATTTACCGCAAATTGTCTTACGGTTTCTTGTTGTTCCGATGTCAAATTTAATGGACATGAACCCCCTTCCCCGTCAATAACTCTTTGATATAGAGTTCTGTCATCATTTCTCAAGGTGCCTGCCAAATTTCCACCCAAAAAAACACCTGTTAGACCCCTTTCCGCCAATGACTTCACTCCAAATATAAAGTTCACATCTGAATGAAGCGGCTCACCCGGTCTCAAAGTATACTGAGGATTAATGTTCAGAAATCGTACAAGCAATGTCTGATAATCGTCCTACACATACAATAAAAAAATTAAGTTAAATATAATTTAAATTAAATTAAATTTACTTAAATAATATATGAAAAATAGTCACGTGGTTTTCACGCTGCAACTAAAGTTGTCACATGATTTTCATGCTACAACATCTCACATGCCACGTGAAAATGATGCCACAAAAGTTGCCAATAAATTTATATATATATATATATATATATATATATATATATATATATATATATATATATATATATATATATATATATATATATATATATATATATATATGAACAACAAAAATTAAATTAAATAATTTACCAAAGCTTTTTGTGTAAGATCGTCAACAAAATCTTCCATTTTCTTTATCTGAGTCTTTAGAAAGAGTTGATCCATTATGAACTCTTGCATAATCCAATTAGTCTTCCAATTCACTAACTCTTTAGCCTTTCCTTGTTTACCATTGTAAAACACTAATGTTCTTTTGAATCCAATTTCAATATAATTATCCATCACTGCATTTTCTTTTCCAGTAGCTTTCTAAAAACCATGGTTTTCAACCGCTCGATCAGGACATTGTCCATTTTCATATTTATGGCTTCTTGGCGTAAAAAAAATACATTTTAACCTCCCTTTAAATTTATTAGTATTTTCTACATAAAACATATCAACACACTATTAACAAAAGAATTTAAAAAATTAAATAAATAATAAAAATAAATGAATGTTTTTGATGTATAGTAAACTAGCAAGATACCTGTGCGTCCACACGAGTAAATTTATTTGATACTATATAGATTTTATTTAAATATACATGTAAATTCGAAATTAGTTATTTAATTATAAAATAATAATAATAATAATAATAATAATAATAATAATAATAATAATAATAATATAAATTTAATTTTGACATTTGAAAATAAAAATTTTGTGTCTCAAATCAAGACAATTGTTAATTAAAATAAAATATGCATTTTGCTGATAGTGTTATGTGAAAAAAAATAAAAATTTTGATATTTGAAAATAAAATTTTATATCTCTAATAAAGATAATAAATAAAAATAATTGTTAATTAAAATAAAATAGATATTTTGTTTATAGTGGCCTATGAGAAAAATAAAAAATTTGACATTTTAAAATAAGAATTCTATGTCTCAAACAAAGACAATAAAATCGACATTTTACCAATGTTAAAATTTTTTAAATAAAAGATATTATTGATAGTTTGCAAGCATATTCTTTTAATGAATACATAACTAATAAGATACCTAATTCTTGAGGAGGAAATTTGTAAACATCAATATCATAAATGTGTGGTGGAATTGGTTGAACACCTTTTAATTTTTGTTTCAAATAATAATCAATCAGCTCAATATTATTAGGTCTGAATTTGTAATATGGTGGTAATGTAATAAGATTCATAGCCTCCATCTCATAATTTGAAGTAAAATTATCATTGGAAAGTTAAAATTGCATGTTGCCAACAAAAGGTGGTGAATGAAAAACAAATGAGTAAAGTGAGATAATTATTGACAAGTAATTGTATTTATAGTTGATGTGAGAAGGTTCGATATTTCCGTATATTCTCATTTTTCAAACTACTATATCTTTTATTATTTAAAATTTGAATACTTTAATTTTTGAAATTTATAGTAACAATATTTGGAGAATAATTAGCCAACAAGTTAATCACAAGTGTCATTTGAATTACAAAACTATATAAATAGTTTTGCTTTCATAAATTTATAATTAAAAACAATTAAAAAATGTTTGTTTTCTTTTTGCAAGATGCTATATAAAATAGTTTTCTTTCATAAATTTATAAATTTATGATTAAAAATAATTTAAAAAATACTTAAAAAGAATTAAAAAAATGCTAACGTGTTTTCTTTTTGCAAGAAGCTATATAAAATAGTTTTGCTTTCATAAATTTATAATTAAAAACAATTTTAAAAAATGCTAACGTGTTTTATTTTTGCAAGAAACTATTTTCAAATTTTAGTCGATCAATTATTTTATAAAAAGAATTTTATAATTTTTTCTTAACAAAGATTTAGTTATGCCACGTGTAATCCCCTTATCTCTTGGCAAGTAAATTTTAGAAAATATTATTAAATTGTTTAGAGAAGATATTAATCAATTTTTTAAAAATAGATAATAACCTATTGAGAAAAATAAAACATATAAAAAATACTGACAGAATTATTTCTATATAATTTATCAATATTTTTGAGAAAAGATTAACTACTCTACCTATTACTATCATTATTAATGCAAATTAAATTTAGGTCTACTTGATATATCAATACTTTCGGTTAATATTATATAAATATCCGTGCTACTTGCACAGTTGTTGTAGACATATTATTGTATTGTTAGGTTCAATACTTTTAAAACATAAAAAAAAATTGTTAATTAATATAATTAAAATAAATAGTAAAAGGATATGTTTTTTACTAAACAGATAATCGTTTTTAACATAATTAAATAGAATAATTAGGATTATCGAGTTGTAGTTTCGAATACACGTACCATATTGTAAAAATTAATGACTTTTTTATATTAATGAATGACAAATATTTGTAACTTATTTCAGGTAGCAATAGCATGTGTTAAGTGTTTTTTTTATGGATAAATATTTATCTCACTTTTATATATTAATCATTGACAAATTTTTGTCCCTCGAATATGTAATAAATATTTGTCAAGACAGTCAAGTAATTCTTTTATATTTATGGTGACAAATATTTATTATATTTTTATTTGAATCAATGATTAGTAATGGTCTCATATGTTTTTTTAGAACTATGGGTTACAAATATTTGTTAAATATCTGTTTTTATGTTACTTAATGATAAATATTTATTTGATAATTAATTTTGAAGGATCAATGATATTTTCGTAAATTGATCTTGTAATATTTAAATTGATTAATGAGTGTCTTGAATAAAATAGAAAAGTACTCAAATCCCATATTTTACTTATTACTAAAACCAATTTCAATTAAAAAATAATTTTACATGTAAGAAAACAAAAGAACTATCATAAAAAAAATTACAAAATATTTGTAATGGTCAAAATAAAATAATAAAAATTTATAATAACTAAAATCGAAAGTGATATATAACTAAGGGCATATTTAACCATTTTATAATACATTGATAGTTAAAAATGTAGAACAATGTACGGAATACATCAAAAATAAATTAGACGCCACAAATTTAAAGATAATTGTTTCATTTGAGAACTCGGATTATTCGTGCACATCCTTGATGCGATGTTGTGAGTTACTTTGGTGTGATTGTGCATCATGGATCTGAAAGGTTAATACTCCAACGGTCAAGTCAGATTGTGAGTAAAAGTAAATAAAGGGAATATTGATTGAATATATTTGTTTTTCACATGTGGCAGGGTCGTCTTTAAGGGCGTGCAAAGCGAGCTACCGCACAGGGCCTCAAATTTTCTAGAATTAAATTATAGCTAAATAGGGCCTCATAAATTATCTGATGGATTAAATCATGAGTACATAGGGCCTCTATTAGTTTCTTATGGTTAAACGGTGACAAATCTACACAGGGCCTCCTAAAACTTGAGACGGCCTTGGGTATTTATATAGTGGATGAATCTTAAATCTATTTCGTATTAAGCCTGTGGCCGGCCCATAACACTTTCCTCCAAGACATGTTATGGCGTGGTGCATGGGAAACCTTTCAAGAAGTTAAGTTATGTACGTCTGATCGTGATCCAATACTGAGAAGCAGAAAAGATCTAGAGATAGCTTCAATAAATATCAATTTCATCATTGAGATGTTTCACAACTATCCTCACACGTGGCCCTGTGTAGAAAGGTTAGTGTATAGCATTTTTCCCTAGAGTGTCCAGGTGCACTTAAGTGCCGTTATATTTTTAAGGTGTCATCTAGACCATTGATTTTTCACCTTCCATTTGCTTTCATTTTGCAGCATTAACTTGCTTCATTCGTTCCATTGTATAAAGGTTGTTTTGACCTTTCAAATAATTTTTCATTCCCTCTCATGACCATTGTGATACTTTATCATCGAGAATGTCATTATAGATATTTTCACATAGAATCACAAAGAAACAAATGTTCATTATTTTCTTATCATCCCCACTCCTAAGGAGATCAGTAGTACATATGTCCACACATATGATTAGAAGAATCATTGAACGCAAGGAGGTTCTAGCCTTCGCACGATCTCGCATCTCAGTTTCTTAAGCCAAGTTTAGTGAAAATCCTGAAGTAAGAATGATATGTAGGAAAATATCAACTACTTGGTCTCTTTATTTTGACTTTTTGATTTTTTTTTTTTAAATTATGTAACACTGACATAAGAATGATATGTGACGGGACAAAACCTATACCGTCCGCACTGTCCCACTTAAGTAATATTTGCACCAAATTTATCATATCTGCACATTGTTTTATATATTTTGCTCACTTCCAAATTTATGACCGTTGAAGTTGAAGTAGGCATGACAACGGGACAAGTGCAAATGAGTTTAAGCATTACCAACTGCCATCCCGTCTTCCTATACCAACTTCACCTCCGCCCTTACCCTTACTTAGGAACAACAATTGACTATCCACTTTCACCTTCAATAAAGAACGAGTTTCCCTGCCTCGCCTCACACTCACTTATAAAAACTGTATTTTTTTAAAACATATATCTTTTTATAGCAACAAAAATCAATAATTAAACTAAATATTTAAGTAAGTATCACATGCATATTGAAGCACAATAATTAAATTAAATATTTAATTAAGTATCGGCAGGAGATGCTTCCTCAAGAGATCTAACAGCCACACAAAAAGAGTTGTACAAGTTTAGAATAAATACATATCTTTCCAAGATTAGAAACATTATCTCAAGATCCAAACTTGTCGTACCATATTTTATTGAACTTGAATTTGGAGAAGATAGTTTAGTTTTAGAAACAACATAACTATGATCCTAAACATTAGGTGAAATGGAGGAAGATTTATTAAAGTTGAATTTGAAATTTGAACTTAGAGAAAATTGTTTAATTTTAGAAACAACATGACAATGACGTCACTCGATCATTGTTATGTCAATGTCGCATCATAAATTGAGAGAATCTCTTATCCCTCCCCTTAGAGGTTCTTAAGTACCGTGTGCACTTCCAAAAATATTCCTTACTTCCGGAGATATAAATTAGGAAACACCTTTTTTTTTTCCGAAGGTGCATCTACAGAATGTTGAATTATGTTGAAGTTTTCCCAATTTAAAATACTTCCGTAGATACACCTTTGAAAAAAATATCTCCAAAATCAATGGGCGTAAATGAAATTGCGCTAGGTGCCTAAGAGTATCAAAAGGTGGATTAAGATATTACCTAAATTGAAGTGTAAACTAATTTGAAGGTAGCCTAAAAAACTCAAGAAATGTTGAATCAAAAAGCTGACTTTTTTTAAGTTAAAATATTATTGTATACACAAATATAACTTTACCCTACAAAAGGGCACATGGTTTAGAAGGGGAAAGGTATATAAGGGTTGTTTTGTATTTTGTATAGTAATTTGTTTTCTAAAGTTTATATAGGGATTTATATTCAGAGAAGTATTATCACAGCACAACCAAGTAACACCAAAACAACTTTTTTATGATTTGAACTTGTTACATAAATGTTGGTACAAAGGATGAATGACACCTAAAGAATGGGACAAGTTTTTTATCTTAGCCTATTAATGATCATAACTTTGAATGAGACATGAACTTTCTCTATAACATTGTGAATCTTATGCTGCATAGCATCAACTTCACTCTTTAAATTAGACTCCTCAGTTTATACTTTAGCAACTTCCTCAATAAGTAAAAAACTGATACAAAAAATTGGTTTCATCATTTGTTGTATGAAGAAGCAGGTTTGGTTTAGTAGTCCAAATCATCCATATCTGCCACCCTTTGAGGAGGTTTATTTTTGTCACTCATATTTTCCACAATAGATGCCTCGGTTGTCGTCAGTAACATCGATACACTGCAATAGAGAAAAGAAAAAAAGAAACTAGTTTCACATATCGCTATGTATGAAATATAAGCAGGGAAAAAATTACAATGTGATGATTTTACCTGGCAGCATCTACCAAAGCTGTTCTAACAACTTTAACAGGATCGATAATTCCGGCCTTCACCATATCAACATAAGCTCCTGTTTTCGCAGAATAAGAACCATAGTTAAATAACCTTCATTTTAGTTTTTAATACAGAATCATTTTGTAGATATCATAAACAATACAGCATTAAAACCATCATTGTTACTAACCTTTAGCAGCATCAAAGCCCAAATTGGGATTATCTTGTTCTAACAATTTGCTATAAATTAAAGAACCGTCAAAACCAGCATTTGCAGCTATTGTAAATGTAGGTGCCTGTGGCAAATAATAAGCATTGTTGGAAAATATGGAAAATTTCTAGGTAAAGAAGTGAAAAAAAGAGTGTGAAGCAAACAGCACAAACCTTGAGTGCATACTGAATAATCTGTACTCCTCTTCTCTCATCCTCATTTTTAGTTTGAAGATTCTCCAAGACTTTGCTAGCATATAAGAGAGCAACCCCGCCACCTGGATAAAACGATTACATACTGACTTTTAAAAGATGAACAAGTAATCAGCCTATGTGAAGAAGAATATGAAATGGGTGATTCAGGCAAAATCAAGATGACATGGTGAATTTGACAAAATCACAGTGGCTATGATTTTGATGAAGCTCCAAAGTGTAATTTAGTCAAAATCACGGTGGCTCGCCGTGATTCTGGCAAGCTCGCCATGATTTTAAACATGCGCAAAATTGAGTTACCTGGGACAATGCCCTCCTCCACAGCTGCTCTAGTGGCATTTAAAGCATCAGTTACCCTATCTTTCCGTTCCCCAACTTCTGCTTCACTAGCCCCACCAACCTATAGATGTTTAAATCCATCTTCCATGTGAGTAAATATTACAACGTAAACATCACAAACTATTTGTTTTTAAGGATGAATGACAAACTTTGAAAACAGCAACACCGCCGGAGAGCTTTGATAGCCGTTCTTGTGCCTTTTCTTTATCAAATGTTGCAGAACTCATCTCCATTGCTTCCCTTAGCTACAAAAGAATATTTGATCGTTAAATATTATAAAGTATACAAATTATACTTGTTTAACTCTTTTGTCAACAGCCCACTATCAAAGTTCTAACTTAAGAACCGGTAATATTTTGTTAAAATCAAAGTTCTGTGATAAATCCATACATAGAAATAAAATCATTCAACTTAATGCCAATTTTTTCAAGAACAAAAGAAAGTAGGAGAAAAGATACCTGCACACATCTATCTTCAATAAACTTCTTATCCCCACCACCATGTAGAACAATAGTGTCATCAATGGTGACAGTAATCTGTTGCACATTGAATTAGATGTTTCCGTAAAACATTGTAACATAATAGAGGAAACAAAGAACAGTTATAGTGGTTCAAGCCACGTGCCTTTTTTGCAGTGCCAAGCATTTCAGGTCGGACTTTGTTGAGAGCTATGCCGCGCTCTTCTGTGATAACCTGTTTTAAAATTCATTGCAATCATTTTCAGCATAATAAGCAGTGATTCCAAATACAAGCATAGAAGGAGCCCAAGCTCCAAACACAACAACTGATTTAATAAAATGTAGGTAGAGAATCACCTCTCCTCCAGTAAGAATTGCCAGATCATCTAGAGCTGCTTTTCTATTATCTCCAAAACCAGGAGCTTTTATAGCACAAACCTAAAATACAAGAAACTTGAAATGAGGTGGAATACAAAATCAAGTTCCAAGTAACACAAACTATATGTACATAGATTGTTGAACAGCAACAAAGAAAACCAAGTTACATATACAATAATCTGAAATCAGGGTGACAACAAAACCAGCAATCAAGTTTGTTGAACCACGAGGTAGCAGAAAATATAACCAAGATGAACCAACCTTAAGCCCAGCACGATGCTTGTTGAGTATGAGCATAGCCAATGCATCACTATCAACATCTTCCGCGACAACTAGAAGTGGTCTTTTATTCTGATTAAAATAAAATAGAAAAGTAAATAATGAGAATATTCATATTGTAAATGAAAATTAGCACAATGAGTCAAGATTAGCTTATCTACCGTTACTGACAGCTCCAATACTTTCAACAGTGAATTCATGTCTGAAATTTTCTTGTCATGGATGAGGATAAAAGGATTCTCCAATTCCTAACAAAATTGAAATCACCTTTATTAACATTACAAATAAAAATTAACCCCTCACGAAAATAAGCAAGTCGAATGAAGCCTTTTATTTATATGTGATGTATGTCATATATAACTGAATAAACTAGGCTAATACATTAGCAGATTGATTCTACGACTTAACATGAAGCCATAATCAAATTCTTATCCAAGTAAATCAATCATACAATAATATACATACTGGTTCATTTTTAGAGAATGTTTGTAATCTATGTTATGGACAAAAGAATACGTCCAAGAATAAGTCCACGCTTACACATTTCTGGGTCTTCTGGTCAGTAATAAAATAAGGAGATATGTAGCCTCTAGTTAACTTCATTCCTTCCACCACTTCCAACTCATTTTCCAAAGTGTTGCCATCCTGAAAACTTTAAAATCTTAGACAGCCCGGATTGAAACTTTGTAAAAAAATAAGTTAAGTAAAATATATAAAATTTACTTACAGCAACAGTAATGACTCCTTCCTTCCCAACTTTCTCCATTGCCCTTGCAATCAATTCTCCAATATCACGCTCCCCATTTGCAGATATTGTACCAACCTACTCGTCAAACAAAATGAATGAATAGCTAATAGCGAACAATTTAAAACAGTACAACAAATGACATATATTAGGAAGACAATAAGCAGTACAACCTGATTTTTCTCCAAATAGAATAAGATTAGATATGTATCAGGCACGGCAAAATTATTCAATGCCTATAGATCTAAACTTGACTATAGGAAGCAACTAAATGAGCATTATATTGTAAATCAATTATATTGACTATAGTAACAGTAATGTTTTCTTGAGAACTCCTTGCACCTGGGTTATCTCTTCTGGCGTGCTTATCCTTACTGCTCTGCTTTTTAAATCAGTAATTACAGCATCAACTGCTTTATTTATTCCATTACGCAGGTCCATGACATTTACACCGGCAGCAATTGATTTGCAACCTTCTATGAGTATTGCCTGAGTCAAAACAGTTGCACAAGTTGTACCTGGAATCAGAGAAGAAACATTGGCTTGTAAGATCTGAAAGGATTAAAATCTTCTTGTAGAATTGATGCTATAGTAACAATATCAATGAAAATCAAATTCTCAATAAAGAGTTGTAGAATAATTTTGAGGTAAATCAAGTTGAAAGGAAAGTAATCACCGTCTCCTGCAGCAGTGTTCGTAGCCTTGGCCACTTGTTTGATGAGTTCGGCACCAACATTTTTGGCTTTGTCTTTAAAACTGATACTTTTGGCTACAGTGACACCATCCTTTGTGACCCTAGGACCCCTGTGGCTTTTCTCAATTATCACATTTCGACCCTAGCTCAACCAAATCAAAACAATAGAAAATAAAGTTACGATTTACCACTTCACAATGTAAATTCCTCCTGTCAATGTTTCTAATCCAAATCATATTTTGACTCTTACAAACAAAAACGAACAATTTTAAACACAAACAATACTAACATCCATCGACAAACTCATATCATAGGGTGCAACTTACAATAAATATGTGCAAGAAATAGCTTCAAAAAAAAAAAATGAATTCAACAATAAATCAATAGATAAGAAGTAGTTGTACTAAGGGTTTAGTTCGATGAACTTATTAGAGTTAATCTACTTGTGCAACTTATGACATGCTTATTTCCACAAACTCTCCATGATAGCCAATGAAAACAACTTATAGCTTATACTGAGACAGTTTGATTTTAATTTATCTTTTATCATCAAATAGCTTATATATAAGCACTAACATGATAAGTGTTTATGTTATAAGAGATTACTTAAGCTTTCTATTCAAACAAGGCCTAAATAAGCAGAAAATATGGTCAATGTTTCTAATCCAAATCATATTTTGACTCTTACAAACAAAACCGAACAATTTTAAACACAAACAATACTAACATCCGTCGACAAACCCATAGGGTGCAACTTACAATAATCATGTGTAAGAAACAGTTTCAAAAAAAAAAAAAATTGAATTCAACAACTAACCATAAGATAAGTAGTAGTTGTACTAGTAAGGGTCTATTTGGATTAACTTATTAGAGTTTATCTACTTGTGCAACTGTTTAGGAGAGCTTAAGAAAACAACTTATGACATGCTTATTTCCACAAACTCTCCATGATAGCTAACGAAAACAACTTATAGCTTATATGAAATTATTCTTTTATAATCAAATAGCTTATACATAAGCACTTACATAAGCTTTCTATCCAAACAAGGCCTAAATAAGCAGAGCATATAAAGGCACTACAGTGATGAACATACAAAATAAAGAATGAGTAATAAAAGTGTAACAGAAAACAAGACAGTAGCAATACCTTAGGTCCCATGGTAACTTTAACAGCCTCAGCAACCTCAGAAACACCTTGAAGTATAGCAGCACGAGCCCCAACTCCAAAGTTTATATCTTTCGTCACATAATTTCTTCTTAACAACACCCCACTATACACCTGCCCCAAAATCATTCATTTTCATTTCAAAATTGCACCATTAAAGCAAAAAAAAATGAAATTGAAATGAACAAGTATACACCCAAAATGCCAATTCAATAAAAATTCACACTTTACAAATCAAAACTAACAAATAAACAAGCATAGAAAAAGTTATAGTCTTACGAGATTCTTATTTTTTGGGGTTGAAGAAGTAATGGAGGAAGCTAATTTAGAAGCAAATCGATACATTGCAGTTGCAGGAACAGTGAATTGTGAATGTTGGAAGAAGTGGTGCAGTGAGATCAGAGAATTGAAGAAGAAGCAAATAGGGCTTTAGAGTTAGAGAAAGGGTTTAAGCTTTTTTTTTTCTTTTTTGTTTTCTGGAAAGTTCTTTCTTTGTTCTGTTTGGGCCATAATCTGTAAACTTCAAAAGGGCCTGTCCAAATTCAGAGAAATCTTTCTGCCACCCATCATTTTATACATGACACCCTTTATATTTTAATAATATTCATGTTGTCCTCCTGGAAATTTAAGTCAAAAATTAGGACAAAATATTTGGTATTAATCAAAAATCAGATTCATAGCAAAAAAATTGGATAGTGTATATGAAATATTTGATGCATCGGATATTTTAAAATGCCTGGAATATTTGTTTAGTATCAGAGTTTTAGCAAAATCTAAAAGCTATCAGATATTTAGTCAATTTGTGAAAATTAAATAACTATAAAAGAGTGGAGAATCATACGAATAAGATTTTGCCGACACTTTTATACGATTGTAATTGCATTGGCCGCATTATATGGTACAAAATGAATTCAAAATTGCATAAATAAAGGTCATGTGTTATTGTTAAAAATAACATCTTATAATGTATGTTCCTTAGTTTTTGTCTAAGGAAGAAGTGTACTCAATGGAGCGAAAACTACCGTAGAATTTTGGCTTCTGAATGACGATGCATGTTTCGCCGTCTTGATATCCAAGTTGAATGATTTGTTGCCCGACATTAATAATAGAAAGGTAGGTAGATCGAGTTTCGTGAAGACTGAAATGATATTGATGAAAGGGGAAATACAACCTTATTGAGTTGAATACCAATGAAGATTTGAAAGTTATGTTAAGTTCATATCACCGTAGGCTAACAAAGGGACCGGTCGAGTTTGATGCAACAATTTCTAGATCTATTGATGACATTATCAAAATGTTAAAACATCCATAATTATCTGGTAGTGTTTAGGTTTTCTTATTCATTATTGGTTTCTTAAGTTATATAATCGTCTATCTAAGTTATGTAATCGTCTGTCAAATGTTAAGTTATGCTTATCATGCATTAATGAAGTGACAAAATGCTATCTAATAAATAATGTTGTGCAAATGTATAAGTAAAAACTACACATACTATACAAATAATACATAAAATTAATAATAATGTCTAAATATGCCCCACCCCCCCCCCCCCCCCGGGCTATGTGTGCTGGTTGCGATGCCAAATTATGAACCTCGCCATATGAGTTCACCAAAGAAATGATACTATCTCACATTTTTTTACTGTGGTATATGCTCACAGCCAACTAGGAAACATAAGGAATCTCTAGGAAGATCTCTAAATTGTTGGGGGAACAATAACTGGGCCTTGGATGGTTATTGGTGACTTCAACAATGTGATGAAAATTAGTGATAGAGTTGGTGGCAATGGTGTTAAGATGGATGAATATATGGATATGGAGAAGTTGATGGAGGGCATTGAGTTACATGAGCATGATACTAATGAGTGGTTTCTAGCTTTCCCTCTGTGTGAGATTGAGATCCTTAATCCTCATATTTCTGACCATTCACTCTTGAGAGTAAAGCTGGATAGTAGTAGACAAACTAAGAGGCCTAGACCTAAATTCAAATGTGTCAAGCTTAAGATAACCAACATTTTCTTTACAAATGATCTTTTAATGTTTACCAGAGGTAATGAGATTTTTGTACAACTTATGATGAAAGTATTCAATCAATTCTGAGTCCACTGATTTGAAGGTTAACCCTGCTAAATGCAAGGTATTTTTGTGGGACTAATTTACAGGATTAGCATATAATCCTGGCTGCCACGTGTTTTGTTGAAGGTCATTTGCCTTTTAGGTACTTAGGTGTTCCACTATCTAGCAGAAAGATATCACTATCAACCAATGTCAGCCTTTGATTGATAAAATGGTGACCAAGACTCGACACTAGATAACCAAGCTGCTTAGATATGTAGGAAGGCAACAATTAGTGAAAAGTATCTTGCCGGCTATGTCTGGTTTTTGGATGCAGGTGTTTCTTATTCCTGAGAAGATCATTAGGCAAATTGAGGCAATTTGGAGGAATTTTATGTGGAGTGGCAAAGACTCGGACAATAGGAAAGCTCATGTTACTTGGGACAAACTATGTGAACTAAAAAACTTTGAGGGTCTAAACATCACTTCTCTCAATGACTAGAACAATGCAACTATGTTAAATTTCCTTTGGAATTTATATGCTAGAGCATATAAGCTTTGGATTAGATTGCTTGATACTTATTATATGAAAGGGAAAAATATCCTACAGTGGCAAAGCAATACAACTAGCTCTTGGATGCTGACAAAAATTATGAAGTGTAGAGAGTTAGTGATAAATAACTAATATTGGGATGAGAGTGTGCAACAAGGTAAATTTCATATTTAATCTATGTACAAGGAGCTTAGAGGAGAAAGAGTTCAAGTTAACTAAAATTGTTCTTTAATAATCATGTTAGACCTCGAGCTAGATTCACTATTTGAATAGCTATGCTTAGCAGGCTCCCCATTAAAGATAGATTGCTGAAATTCGGAGTGGTGACTGATGGCATTTATAATTTATGTCAACAATATGAATCCTTGAATCATTTATTTATATTTTGAATGGAAGTACACTAAGAATATTTGGATTACTATGCTGAAGTGGAATATGAATACAAAACAGAGGCTTCCAGCTGCGATAGAGAGAATTTATGGTTGATACATGAAACTAGATAAAAAAGGTTGGCATAGAGAATTATTCGAGATGACTACTGCATAAACTATTTACTACCTCTAGCAAGCGCGAAATGAATTAATTTTTGCTCAAAAGGCTATGAATCCCAACCTAATTCACAACATCAAGACAATTGTGCTCATGAGAAGCAGTCTCCACTTGAATTTAAAAGATCGTATGAACAAGGATACACTTTATATATACTAGGTTGCTAGTTAGTTGTTGTGTTTGAACTTTGTTTGGCTTTGTCTAAATCCTTTGGATCGACTTTATTTTAGTATTTTTTTGAAATAAATATTATTTTCACTACAAAAAAAAATTTAAAAAAAAAACTCATAAGTTAAAAACTACCAATACAAGCCCAAAAACTATTTTAGATATCTTTTGAAAAAAAATGATAAGCTAATATGAGAAAAAACTATAAGGTAAAATTTTAACAACACTTATCTCACATGACTTGCTAATATGAGAAAAAACTATAAGGTAAAATTTTAACAACACTTATCACACATAACTTTTTTATTAAAATAAATTGAAAAATTAAAAACTCTTTTTTCTTTTTAGTCTTACCAAGTAGACACTTATTCATCATAATATATGGAATTTATGTTGCACGTTGGAGATTGGTTCAATCATCAATGAATCTGGTAGCTGTTCCTCTTTAGATTGGGAAGTTAAACACGTGATTTTCTTGACACTAACATGTTTGCAGCACATGTACCAACAAATATTAGTCACAACATATGCAATGAATTTTCCTATGGTTACAAAGTTCTGTTATCCAAACCCCACCAATGGACCAGCCAGCTCCAGCACCAACGGGCCCCTTAGACGGTGCATCATCTTCTTCCTCGTAGAGTTAAATTTTTTTGAGAAAAATATTTATTATCTATTAAATTTTTTTAATTTAAAATATTAATCTATGTAGTTATTTGCAAGATATATTTAATTTTAAAAAAATACAATAAATTTTAAATTATGTCGTTCTCTTTATTATTAGGGTCTTGCTAAGCAGTGCCCTTGATGGGCAATGGTTAAGCATTAAAAAAAAAATTATAGAAAATTTAATATTTTAATTTTTCAAGGCATTAAATACGTAGATTATCGAGATAAATTTATTATTTTAAGGTCTTAACCATTGTCTTGAGGATACTGGTTAACATTTTTATTATTATTATTATTATTATTATTATTATTATTATTATTATTATTATTTTAGATATTTTATTAAAAATTCATAGTATGAGAAGTTAATATTTAGTATGAGTTTTGAGTGATGGATAAATCGTGAAAGGATGAAGTACCAATGAGACCAATGTTCCATAATCATAAGAGAGAGGAACACCACTTCTACCCAAAATCTTAAGACATTAGATATATGAATCTTCTCTCTTATCAATTCAACATTTCACTTATTCATAGGCGATGTGGAACTCAACCACTCACAGTTGCATCCAACGATCTCCTTCGCAATTGTGAGTCTCCCACTTCTTATAATGGATTAGGGATGACAAACAAGCATGCAAGTCGAAAAAGTATCTTAGGATTATCACAAAGGATCTATATCGAAAATGTACTTAAAAGGTTTGACATGCCGGAATGTAAGCTAGGGATACTCCATTTGCTAAGGGAGCCAAATTTAGTTTTAGTTAGTGCCAAAAAGGAAACTCATAAATTCAAGAAATGCAAAAGATTGCTTACGCGTCAGCTGTAAGGAGGCTGATGTATGTCCAAGTCTGTATGTATTTGAATATTACATTCATATTTGGGGTGTTAGGCAAATATTTGAGCAATCCAGTTGATCATTGGAAAACAACCAAAAATATTATGAGGTATTTAAAGAGAACAAAAGATTATATGCTATAAACATATAAGAGGTCGGACCAGTTGGAGATCACTGAATACTCTTACTCAGATTTGACTGGATGCCAAGATAGAAAAAAATCCACTTCAGGCTATATCTACATGTTGGCTGGTGGTGCATTTTCTTTCTGCAGTACCAAGCAAACCCTTATAGCTTTATCCACCATAGCAGCGAAATTTATAGCATGCTTTGGGGCATGAAACGATGGGATTTGGTCGAGGAACCTTGTCACTGGGCTAAGAATTGTGGAAGGAATTGAAAACTACTTAAGTTATATTGTGACAATAAATTAGTCGTCCTATACTCCAACAATAATAGGAGCTCGACCAAGTCAAAAAATATTGACATCAAGTTCTTAGTTGTTAAGTAAAGAGTACAAAGTGAACATATTTCTTGAGAACACTTAGGGACAAACTCCAAGATAATAGATCCTCTTACAAATGGTCTTCCATCCAAGGTCTTTCATGAGCACACTGCTTATATGGGTGTTTTACAGTTTGAAGAATCTTTAGTTTAGTGGGAGTTAGTGATTTATGAATTTTATGTTTTATGTTTTATGTTTGTTATTAGGTATGCATACTCAGGTTTTGAATATTTTGGTTTATTAAGTTTGACATTCATCTATTTATACTTTGTACAATAAGGTTATTGAATTATATCACTAAAGTAAAGTAGGACTAGTTGAAAATCGACATGTACAAACCAACTTTATGTGATTTCATGCTACACATTTCATGATGAATCTACGTCATTTAGTCATGTCATTATTAGTAATCACTGATGGTTTTCGTTATGATCAATATAACGAAAATTATTTTGGTTCTTGATAAGTGGTATTTGCATCATTTTTATTAGTAATTTTACTTTGGTATTTCATTGCTTTTATCTGTTTTCCTTTTGTTTTACCATGTTTTATGCTTTGGCATTGCATTTCCTTTGTTTCATGGTCATAACATAGTTTCAAGCGAAGGATGGACGAAAAATAGACAAAACGCGGGAAAATGCAAAGAAACAAAATTCTTCATACAAAAACCAGGGGTTTGTTACGGCCACATGTAATTCCTATTATGAATTGTAACAGACATGGTCCTTCAACCCTCCAAAAGAGGCGCTCAAGCCAAAATCCATAGGCCTGTTAAGGGAACCCGTAATGGCTATTACGAACCGTGACAGGAGGTGCACTTTCTCCAGATTTGTTTCCTTTTCTGGCCCGGTTCTATCTATTTTGAAATTTTTGATAGTTTTGATCTGATTGTAATTGAAATTGAACTAATGAGATATTTTCTATGTTAAGAGTTTGATATAAAAACTCATAGATAGTCTTGAGTTTTTATCTAGTTTTATTTCATTTTCAACTCACATACTTTAGTTTTCCAAGTTTTGTACTCAAGTCTCCATTGAAGCAGTTGGATAAATTTATATTGAAGCTTTTCTTTTATTTAGGTTTTGTCTATCACTTTATTTTATTATTATTGTTAATTATGTTTTCATTCGTAAGAATTACTTTGATTGAATTTCCCATCACCAAGAATGAGTAGTTCCTTAGGGACTAAGGGTCATGAACCCTATTGGATGATTATCTGTATAGATTAACTTAAGTCGGTTGCAAGAATTCTACTTATTTATTTTAAAGTCCGAGTCTTTAATTTAAATCTCGCTACGGAAGTAGGAATATTCTTAGGCGTTTTCCTTGATCTGAAAGGATAAGTGCGAACGCCGGAAAGTAGTTTTTAAACAATCAAGTTTGAAGTCACGAAAGTGATCGGATGAAATTAAAAAAATGTTCCTCATTTAATAGTCGTGCAAAAGTAACAATCAATGACAAACGCTTCTGCGCGAGCAAAAGTCGAGGAGCGATCCGTTTGTTAGAGATAGGACAATACGCTAGCGAAAGTAGGTATTGTCCATAATAGTCTATTTGTCTATAAATTGTGTCAGAATTCTCGTAATAGAAGTGTTTAAGTCATGCGGAGAAGTTTAAGATAGTACTCATGACCCTAAGTCATGTTTGCTTTATTATAATTTCGATTAAGATATTTTTTTAAAATACTTTTCAAATAAGTTGTTTTGACTTAAGTGCTTTTTCACTTAAGTTAATCTTACTTCTCACTATTTGATTGCTCTAGCTTTACATCGATAGGGTATAATCTAGTACTTAACCATTGATCCTTGTGGTTCAATATCTTTTTACTACTATGACATTTGTCGTACGCTTGCAACGTATCAAATTTTTGGCGACGTTGTAGGGGACAAATTGCGCTAATATTGAACTTTTTTCTGATCATCATAGACACTAGAGTTTTATTTTCATGTTTAAAATTTTTCGCTACTTTTGTATGAGAAGAACACGTAATGCTGACAATTTAGTCAAACCGGTTGACAAGATCGAGCGTTTCTTACGAGGGAGGCGTTGACTTCCAAGATAACAAGATATGACAGACATTGTAGTTAATAACAAACCCCTTAAGGACTATGCAATTCCCATGGACGAGGAACCGCGTAGTAGCATAGTGCACTAAAACCCGATTACAAAAATCGAGAAAAGACTCGGGATAGAAAGAAATTCTCATCCAACTGAAGCTTAATCTAAATAATAAAAAGGGTCTTTGCAAAATTCATAAAAATTACATTTGGAGAAAGAAATTTCATCAATAAAGAACCACTTCCAAACTAAAAAATTGATGTTCCAAACGACGTCAGAAACAACACCACAATCATTGTTAAAGATGCAAGAGTTCCTTATTCTCCATATAGTCCAACACGCCGCTAACCACACCAAACTTTCTTTACCTTCTTTCACTTTCTTAGATTTAAAAAAATCGAACCAAGCAAGAAAATTCCCCCTAATAAAATCAGAAGAACTATTCACCTTACCAACCCATTTCATTTATTGTGTTTTTTCAAAAATATACAAGTGCAATATTATAAACAAAACATGTTTTAATGGCCAAAACATTCTGACCTTCAAAATCCAACATTATTTGGTTAGTTTCGCAGATAATAATTCAAAATCCAACATTGTTTGGTTAGTTTTGCAGGTTGTATGTGATTATTCTCGTTGATGAAAGTACGTTGATACTCAATGTTTGACCTTTTTCTTTCTCTAATTTCCTGGCATTTTCTATTTCTCTCATCCTTGTGTGCTTCATTCCCTTAAAATGTATTTCACAAAAAACTGTCAAATTTCACATATCTTTTACTACCTTTGACACTCATAGGGATTCGATTAACCTTGAAAGGATTATAGAGAATTAATACTTAATATTTATTGTTTTCAGTTTAAAAATTTTGTTTGGTAAAAATAACGGTTGACTGATAAACTAGCTGATAGTTATGGCTGATGGCTAATGGCTGATAGCTTATAGCTTATAGCTAATAACAGATGATTTATAGCTGTTTTTTTTTATAAGCAAGATTATATTAGATTATAGATAAGAGTACTAGGGGTACTCAAAACCCATTATAACGTATTGATTACACATATTTTAAAGCCTCCAAAGGAGCTTGATACCAAGAGTAAAAAGAGATAAAAGGGCTCTTTGACGAACCAACTGAAAGCCAGATCCAAGAAACCGACTTGATGCTCGTGATAACATCATCTAAAACTAATGGAGAGTTGTTGAAGATGATGTTGTTTCTTGAATTCCAAATGACCCAAACCGTTGTAAGCCAAATCAAGCATAACTTCTTCCTTTTTATTCTACCCTTCAAAACCTGCAAAAAATATGCTAAATGAAGGTGACCAGCCACAGAAACATCTAGCATAATGTCTAGCCATAATCCTATCCTAATCCACACATTCTTAGCAAAAGGACACAAGAAACTTAAGTGAACCAAATCCTCATATTCTCCTGAGCACATAACACACATTTTATCTTCCTCCCTATGTAGAATATTCCTCCTCACGAGTTGATCCTTTGATGGTAATCTGTTTAAGAAAAACCTCCAGCCGAACACCTTTATTTTGGACGGAACTGCAGCTTCCCACACCCATTTTATTGCTGCCAGCTTGTTCGCTTCGACCTCTTCTTCTAAATGACGGACCCTCATCAATGAACAACAGCTTTTGACTGAAACAACCTTCCGTGCTAGGCCACCACTTTATTGAGTCCACCGCCCCTACCGTTGGACAGATTCCGCCCAGAATCTCCATCAATTCCATGGCCTCCTGCATTAGTTCTGGGTTGTCCAGCAGGATGATAGCAGTAACGTGAAAGTCCCACTGCCAATGATCTTCACACCTAGAGCCCATTTCCGAGACCGTACCCTGCTTCTTGCTAGAGGCGTTAAAGAGCAAGGGAAACAATTCTTTAAATGGGATCCCGCCTAGCCACCTGCTATACCAGAACATGATTTTGCCGCCATCGCCTAGGCCAAAGCTAACATTACCTGCAAAAAAATCAAGCTCATTAGTTAAATCCAGACTTGCCGCCAACAAGTCTTTCCACCAGACAGAATCCCTCTTTTGCACTTTAAATCTAGGCCAAAGCTAATTGAAGTGTTTGGTAAAATTAACGGTTCAATTAGCTGATTAATTAAAATGACATAAAAGACATTTAATATGTAATTATTTTATTTTAAATAAAAATACATTATAGAGGGTAAAAGTGGATGTTAGTTAAAATAATAAGCGTAAAACTGGAAGAAAAATGATAAGATATAAGCTATAAACTAAAACCTTATTTGAAATAGTGTGTATAAAATAAGTTATAAGGTAGTAAAATAAACTACAAGCTTGTGATAAAAAGACCGTTATCAAACAAATCTTTTATTGTTATACGAACTTATAAGCTATAAACTATAAGCTAAAAAGAACATGTCAAATAGAGCCATAACTTAAATTATTTTCAAGTCTAAATATGAAAATATTATCATTTTAATCCATATTATTTTTAAAGTACCTAGAACTAACACTTTCATTCTCATTTTATTTTTTAAATTATTCTAAAAAATAAACAGAGAAAATTTGAAAGAAAGTCTCTTCTCCTTATTAATAAATCATTGCAGCTTTGTAATATTGGCTTGACCAAACAGTTGACACACTAACAACTATCCATGTTGAAATGCAGATCTGTTGGTGTAGAATTGAAGACTAAGGAGAGTCTTTAAATGACCTATTGCATAAACGTGGCCCCTATTCTACACTACAACAACGACAGGACTACAAGTTTTATTACTATTCAATTTCTTTCAATTATATATCACTCACTATTTTCAATTTCTGGCAACTATCACTGTCTTTTGTACTAGTACTATACAATTTTCTTACTTTTTCTTTGAAAATCAGTATCTCTTTAAAACCATTAATTTGTAAGGTCAATTCTACCGACAATTACTAAGGTATCATTTCTTTCTTCATTAACGTCCTCCTATCTTTTGCTATTATACTAATTTATGTCTTAAAGTTGTACTTATTATGTTTTTATAATGTAATATTGTTTTGAAAATTTTAGAGATATTAAATAAAGTCCTATCCTTATTGAGATAGAAATGTGTTGTGTGGAATTGAATTCTTGAAAAGAATGTGTAAACTACTCATTGCATAAACGTGTCATCTGTTCTATGATTCTTATCTAAAAAAAGCTCTCAAGAATTTCTACACCACAACAACAGTATTCCAGCTTTTAGTTCCGTATATGGATGTTGATCTGTTTCTATCAACTATCAATGCCTTGTATGTAACGACGAGTATCATACCATGTTCTTCTATCTTTTTCCAATTCCAAGGTACAAAGACACGTATGTATTTGCTATTTTTAGAGAGGAAATTTTTCTACCAATTCCAAGAAACAAAGACCACGGGTTGTTCAGTGGTTCGCATAAATTTGAACCCGACTAAAATTCAAACTAAATTATAGTGTTTGGGCTGTATATTTTCCAGTTCAGGTAAGAATCGAACAAAACCAATAAAATTCAAATGATAATTGATTCGGACATTGAATTTTCAATTTTCTACCCGCAAACCCAACCCAAATCAACCATAATTAATTATCATGAAAATTTATATCAATAAAAAAACTTCAAGAAGGAAAAAGTGAAATATCGTATGTGGACAAGTTATGCTATTTTAATTTATTATTAGAAAAATGTTAGTGTAATGTGGTAGATGAGCATAGAACAATCACACATTCATTATCATACTAAATACTAACTCAAGTGACTAGTTATAGAATAAATTTTCTTTATGTTAAATATTTTTTTAGTTACATATTTTTGAATCTATTAGAAAAAAATTGCTAGTCTAATATTTACAATTGAACACTATTAATATTACATATTTTTTTAATTATTATGAAAAGTTAATTTTCATAAATAATTTGTTTTTTTCAAATATTTTTGCAATTTTTTTATCTACCCGATCAATCCAACCCAAACTAACCTGTTATTTTTCGGTTCGGTTTGGTTTGGGCTTTATCGCAAAAATTTGCAAATTCAATCCAAATCAATCCATTTAATTTTAATCAGTTTGGATATCAAATTCTCTCAAAACCGAACCAAACCGGTCCGCAAACACCCTTAACAAAGACACATATGTATTTGCTATTTTTAGAGGAAAAAAGAATCGTCTTTTTTTCTATAGGGTAATATTAACTCGTGCTTTAGGGTAGAAAATTTGTATTGAAAAAATTAATTCTATATTTTTATTAAAAATGATGTATAATTTTTAAGACTATTCGTTCATTTAGTTCTTTAACTTGTGTCTTTTGAGACTTTTTTGAAGAATGTATTCCTTATTTGACCCTGGTAGAAGGCATGATTATGAGAATTTTTTTTTTACCAATATATCACATTATTGAAAATAATACACCAAAATGCTAGATTTTGATTTTTGTTCTAAAACGCTACTTTTCTTTCATAGATTCGTCCATTCATTGGTTGAACCAATGTTAAAAAAAATCCTTCAAAGGTTTGTCCATGCATTGGACCAACGTTTGAAAAATTGCTGAAAACTTGTTAAGTCGTTAAATAGGATACCTGACTTAACAAGTGTTGCATAAACGCACACTTGAAAAATTACAAAAAAACTTATTAAGTCGGTTAAACAGGATACCTAACTTAACAAGTTTAAATTTTAGGTTCAACACTTGTTAAATCAGATATTCTGTTTAACCGAAGGGGTTGGACATATACCCAATAGTTTATGTTTTTGGTTGTATTATTATTTTTTATTTTCGAAACAAATTATGTATTGTTGCTACATTTTAATAAATTAAGGAATTAAAATATATGGAGAACCCTCTACTAGGGTTTGTTAGCCAATCCGGCTCCGACACGACACTGGGGAATACTTCTCAGTAGGGGTGTTCAAAACCAAACCAACCCAATAAAAAATCGCAAACTAAACCAAACCAAACCAAAACCGCAAAAAACCGCATTTGGTTTGGATTAGTTTGAGTAATTTTTTAACAAAACCGCACGGTTCAGTTCGGTTTGCGATTTGTATTTTGTAACCCGAACCAAACTAAATCAAACCGCATTATGTTACAACCCAAATTTTACTTAACTCACATCCAGCGCAAACTTAAACCTATTATACATTAGCCTTATGATTACGAATAATTATCTCATCCTTACACGTATAATTTCAATCCCGATCTTCTTAAATCTCTAATAACATTATCGCACATTCTTTGCCACATACATCTTCTCTCTTTTTCTATAATCTCTACTCTCTTATATTCTTTCTTTTCCATCTTCTCATTTTTATGTAAATGTTCCGTATTTCAGTTTCGTTTTTATCGCACATCTTCTCTAATCTCTCAACACTTTTTTTTCACCTTCACTAATCTTTCGTCTCTTTTATTTTTGTTTCATTATAATAACTTTTATATTATTTTATGCTATTATTTTATGTTTAATATTCCATTTTTGTCTAATTTAATTTTTACATATTAAATAAAAAATTGTTGTCAAAATATGACGAATTTTGTTGTTATTTGATAGTGTATGAAAGTCTAAATACAAAATTATGTTGTAATCTATATGTATGTGTATGTATGGCTCAATAAAATATTTGTAAAAAATCGAACCGAACCAAACCGCATTAGTTTGGTTTGGTTTGGTTCGAATTTTTTTAAAAAGCCAACCGAACCAAACCAAAGCGCACTATTTTTCTCTTGCGTTTCAGATGATTTTTTCGTCAAAACCGCTCAAATTGCACCGTGAATACTCATACTTCTCAGACGATCACGGCAAAAAGCAAAGCTAAAGTGGACCTGCTGGATATGAGCACTAAGAAAGTCAAGGAAGCTAAGGGTGGATAGGAGCACTAATAAATTATTTTTTATTTTCGAAACAAACTATGTATTGTGAGACACCTTTAATGTTCATGTATAAAGAGAATTTCCCTAATTTATTGGTCGACATTACATTAAATGCATTGGTTACAATTGTAATAAATCAAATAACCAACCATAGTTATGTTATTACCGAGAAAAGAGTCACAGTGACACACTTATTTATGTACAGACAAGCAGTTGTACCATACTCATTCCAAGCCGTTGAGCATGTTTTAAATTACTCCCTCGGACAAAAATCGAAAAATTCAGACCAATTAAAGAGGAATGTAAAAAATATTGAAAATAAAAAAATTTCATTAATTTTTAGGTGCCGACACAAAAATTATTTTTTTAAAAATAAGAGAGAAATGCTAACTAGTGTTTTTGAGATATTTTTTAAAATCTTAAATAATTATTATTATTTTTTTTGAAAATATACGTATTTAGTGCATTAAAAATTAAAATTGTCAATTTTCTTATAAAATATTTCTTTATTTAAAAACTTGTAAAGAGTACCCTAAGGACACTGGTTAGTCAAGTCAATAAAATAATAAAGGATTAAAATAGTAATTTGATTATTCATCCTCAACTATTAACGTGTTTACATTAAGAGGAGTGCTAACAACACTCTCTTTTTAACACTCTCTCTAACACTCACTTTTTTATTGGTTGAAACATGCGTGGTCCCTCACTTTGGAAATGGATCTCACATGAAGTGGTAGGACCCACACATGTTTCAACCAATAAAAAAGTGAGTGTTAGAGAGAGTGTTAAAAAGAGAGTGTTGATAGCATTTCTCTTACATTAATTTGTAGTTGTTTCAAACTAAACATGTTACGCTAACAAGAGGGATGATAACAACACTCTCTTTTCAACACTTTTTTTAACACTCTCTTTTCTATGTTAAAACATGTGTGAGTCCCTCACTTTGAAAATGAATTCCACATAAAGTGGTAAGACCCACACATGTTTCAACTAATAAGAAAGTGAGTGTTAGAGATAGTGTTGTTAGCATTTCTCTTACGTACAATTGAGCGAGATTTCTCGTGATTGAAAGAGAGATTAATATAAGATTATTTAATATGATTAACGATATGAATTTCGTGAGTGTGAGAAATCGAAAAATATTAGAATAAAACAAATTGTTTTAGTATTTCTTTTAAATATAATTTTTGTAAAATATATCATTTAAACTATTTAATTGAAAAAATTAAATAAATTATTTATGTTAATTTTATGGATGAAGTCCATTAAAAAGATTTAAAGGATAAATAGAATGAATTTTATTTTAATGGATAATTAGATTTAATATCTTAAAAAATAAAATAAAATCTTGATAGTTTTATGATTTATTTTGATCCATCCATCAACAATCTAATCTAAGTTAATTTATATATATATATATATATATATATATATATATATATATATATATATATATATATATATATATATATAAAAGGATAAAATGACACCAAGATGTCGAATTTAGTAATTTAATATCTCCGATAACTCTTCACTCTATGTCCGTATAATAAAATATATTGTTGGATTAAAAACTATTATCATATAGATCACACCTATAAAAGTTCACATCAATTAAAAATTATTTTATATGTTAAAAAATGATTAAAATTAACGGTTTTCATGAAATTTTGTAAGACGTTAATTTTTATGCACGGATATATCATATTATTTCCTATTGATCTTAAATTTTATATATATATATATATATATATATATATATATATATATATATATATATATATATATATATATATATATATATATATATATATATATATATATATATTATTTTGTGTGATTGAGGTTACAGACACAAATCTAATTCATTTTCAATATTTATTACGTGTTTATTTTGCCTAAAATCTAATATATGCTGAAACTTGTAGTATATAAATTCAAGTGCAGAGATAGTATACTACACATAAAGTAAGATGTGGAAGCTGAACATATCAGATGGTGGAAATGACCCAAACATATTCAGCACAAATAACTTTTTAGGAAGACAGACATGGGAGTTTGATCCAAATGCTGGTACTTCTGAGGAGAAAGCTCAAGTTGAAGCTGCTCGTCAACATTTCTATGATAACCGTTTCAAAGTTAAGGCTTGCAGTGACCTTCTTTGGCGCTTCCAGGTAACTATCTCTCCATACAAAATCTATGGATAACTTCTGCTCATCTATTTTATTCTCACCTCTTAATTATAATGATGAACAAGTTTTAAAAAATGCAGTAGAAAACAATTTCAGTGATTACTACCACTACCAAAGAATCATAGGACCACAGATATCAAATGTGAGACGGCCCTACATGCATAATAAGTTCACATGATTCTAGATGTTTATCAACACTCACAAAAAACTGAGAAGAAATGATAACTACTCAAAATTTATCAAAATAATTTTTAGTTGGACTGATTTGATTTTTAGTGTTTGTTGAAAATTTAGGCTTAATTGGAATTTTAATATCTTAACTTAACTAGTTATTTTATATTATTTTCATGGCTAATATTTATTTCTTTAAACAAGTTAATCAGTTATATTGATTTTTAACGTTAAATGTTTAAAACTGGATAATATTGCTTGTTGTCTATCACATATTATTGCTTGTTGGCTAATATTTATATTTTACATATTATTGAATCAAAATATGAACCACTAAGACCAATATATTTATTTTTACATTTCTTCATGTTTGAAAATTTCATCTAAAATCAATAAGTTTATTCATCTTTTACTTTAGACATTTAATCTTGGTTGCAATAATATTGTTGACCCTCTGCCGTAAACTTCATTATTTTTTAAATTTTAACTATTTAATATTTTTGAGGCTTAAATAATTTTTTGGTGGTGTATTTTTTATTTTAATTCTTAATTTTTTTTTTAAAAAAATGATCTCTAAATGTTAAAAATATTTTATTTTTAATTTTTAAAATTAAAATCTGCAATAAAATTTGAAGAAAAATCTGCAGAAATAAGATGTTGTGAATTGGAACATCTGTCTTTAAAAAAAATGAAAAATCTACAAATGATCTCTGAATGTTAAAATTATTTTATTTTTGTCAAACAATTTAATAGTTGAAAATTTTCCTTTACAAATAAGTAAATAAGATACTGTGAATTCGAACAACTGCCTTTGTATTTTATATCTTTGAATAGTTATCAAGTAAACTAATTTATATGTTGTTTTAATTTGTAAGCAAACAAATAAAAATGTAGACCTTTGAAACTTGGGTATGTATTTTTTTTAACTCATTTTATTATAACTAAAGTTGGAAGAGTCTACTTTCTACCAAACAGTTGTATCCCTTATCCTCAAATGTTTGAGAAAATATTAAAATATCATTTAAAAAATATACTAAATGTGCTATAAAATTTTATTTGATGTGTAAGATCATCTAAATAAATTACCAATTAATTTGATAAATTTTAATCTTATATGTATGCGTGTGTATACATTTGTAACTATCATCAATAAATTAATATTATATACTCTCCATGTTTGTTATTACATATGTAGATTCTAAAAGAAAAGAATTTTAAACAAACAATAGAAAGTGTAAAGATCAAAGATGAAGAGGAGATATCAGAAGAAAAAGTTACAATCACATTGAAAAGAGCCGTTCATCACCTATCCGCACTTCAGTCTAATGATGGCCATTGGCCTTCTTTAAATGCAGGTCCTCTATTTTATTTTCCTCCTCTGGTTAGTACCTTTACCACTCTATTCTACTTCCTCTATTTTTTTATAAATCGTTTTGACTTTTCACGCATATAAAAAAAATTAATTATTATTATATGAAAAAGAGAAGTTGTAATTTTTTTTACAATACTATCTTTTATTAATGGTATGATAAGATAAATTTAAATAATTAAAAGAATAGAGGATAATAGATAACATTAAAGTATTACAAAACAACTCATATTTTAGTGTAAATTTTTTCTCCAAAGCGTCTTATAAAAACGACTCATAAATATTATTTTTATTTTTTTATTGTAAAATTATTCATTATTATTATTATTGTATTATCTAATTAATATTATGTATGTTACTCGTAAAATATTATATTTCACTTTGATGAAACATAAATTATTAATAAGTTAATTTAAGAAAAAGTCATGAAAAATTTATAATATTTTTTAATTTAGGTGCAAAAGTTTTAAACAACTTTTATTGCAAAACAGAGGAGATAATATAATAATGTACATGTTTTTTGTTGCGTTTGGGAACTAGAAGTGATGAGTGAGATGAGATCTTGGATAAATGGAGTTTCAATGTGGTGGATAAGGGGTTCACACATATAAGGTTTGCACTACAACATTTAAGTCAGCGAGAGTATAAACGAATTTAAATATTTGAAGTGACGCACTTTTTATCATAGTGTGAGAGGTAAAAAAAAACGTCTGCGTGAGAGGAGGTGTGTTGTGCAGATGACTGTTGGATTTAATTAGACGGTGATCAACACATTTGGAAGGAGGGGTCATCTTCCCTTGGTGGAAGGAGGAACCACCTACTCCATGCGTTCTTCACTTGATGTCGCTCATGGGTCTTTCGATATGAGCCTTGTAAACGATCCATAATAGTTGCCCTACCCCAAATACTTCTCAATGTTTTGTAGGACAAGGGTATGTCGCGTACGTTCCTAGGCTGGATGCTGACATGCGCAAGTGAAAAGTCTCGCTGAGACGTTACTTTCGTTGGGAACAGGCGCATTAAAAGCATTTTCTATAATGGGTAGCATTTTATAGGGAGCTTCTAACATGTGTCCCTATACTAGTCAGTAAATTAAGATGTCTCTTCTATCTTAGGATTCACAAGTACCTCGAACAAGGAGATCCTGACTGTTGATGGTGCGGCTTAAGCTTCCCAATATAGTGGTTCATACGGTCCTTTTGTGATCGGGGCGCATAAAAATTAAAGTGTTCTTGAAGTATATGATTTTTTTCCTTTTTCATCATTTGCAAACTGTAGAAGCTCTTCCTCTTTTGTATCATCAACTTTCTTATTTCTTGCGAGCTCTTTTGCGATGATTGTTTATTAAGTTCATCTGCAATATTTTGTTACTTGGTACATGAGACACGCGGACGATAATCTTTATTTCTTTAAGGTAAGGTCTATAGTTTCCTTTCTTTCTAATTTTTTTCTTTTTTATTTGGGTTTTTGGAGAGTATGTTTTTAAGGTCTCTAATATTTGAACTTTTGTCATTGACATATTTAAACATAACACTGAATCTTTACCCTTGAATGTGTATTGTATTGTTTCTTCACTTTTTCTTTTTGTATTGACAATATTCCTCATAATAGAGTACTATATGACAATATACCAGGATGTTTGACATTTACTCTGATAATCTAAAACATTTCAAAAACGATTCTTTTGGTCATTCCCCTCAATAAAAGGCTTATGTTAATATATGATTCATAGACCTAGGGACACCTTATCAATGCTCAATCATATTCTCCAAATTCATTCTTCAAATCCACTTCTTGTCAGATTCTGGGTCTTATGTTTATATTATGGATGATTTGTCTCCAAAAGACATTTTTCTGAATGGGCCACTGATATCCTTCTTCGAGAGTCTGGGTTATGCCAAGGGGGTTGTCTCTTCTGATAGGAGGGTTATATTGACTCCAAGAGTAAGTTATAATAACTTACTCCACATCTTGTCCATTAATTCTTTTCAATCTAATGATTAAAAATAATAAGGAATAGTTTTCTCTTTCCACATTTAATGACTTATTATTTTTAACCATTAGATTGAAAAGAATTAATGGTCAAGATGTAGAGTAAGTTATTATAACTTACTCTTGGAGTCAATATAACCCTCCTATCTCTCTCTCTCTCTCTCTCTCTCTCTCTCTCTATATATATATATATATATATATATATATATATATATATATATATATATATATATATATATATATATATATATATATATATATATATATATATATATATATATATATATATATATATATTATATCATTAGTAAACTATATCAATTATCATTTCATTTCATATTCAACCATCAATAATAAAAATGAACATAGAAAATCAAAGTTTGAAAACATTATGTTATTGTTTATGAAATTTATTTATAGAAATTTCTAAATTTTTATTATACACATGAAATTAAGATTACATATATTATTAAACACTATAAAAATAGATTTTGTCAAAATAAAAACAATTCCTTGTGCTTGCTTTACATATACATTTTTTCTAAATATAAAGTTCAATTCCAATATGCTAATGTACTAATTAAGATTAACTTTTCCATTCACTTAAAACATTGCAGGTCTTTTGTATGTACGTTACAGGACTTCTTGATTCGATGTTTTCCGATGAGTATGTGAAAGAGATACTTCGTTATATATATTGTCATCAGGTATTCTTGAGAATCCCACACTCAAATGATGTATGACTTAAAAATGGATTTATACGAATAGGAGACATCCCCTTCCTTATACCAAACCAATTTTGTAGCATTAAACTATACCTAATCAAATTTATAAAATGGTATCAGACTTATCCAAAATATATGTCTCTGGCCATCCTTTATGAACCACTCGAGCCATATTAAAAATGTCCAAAGTATGAGAGAGTGTGTTGATCACAATCTCAAATTTGATGAGATATGGTATGAAAATGTGTTCAAAAGCTAGAGATATCTCTCACTTTATACGTCATGTTAATAAGTATGAGTTACCCTAGTTTACTCTACGCACAAAATCCAATGGTGCTGGGCATTAGGGTGTGTATTAGGAAAATTCAATTCCCACATCAAAAAGAGATTAGGTCAAAATATAGTGGCACTCATTGCATTATAAACTGTTTTTTAAGATTGATATAATTCCAATATAAAATTGTAAAATGATATAAGAGTCTATCCAAGATCTATTAGGCCACCTACTATTGGACAATGCTTCAAATGTCAAGTTTGAACCATGAGTTTGTGTGTTGAGACTCCCGCATTGAATATAATGACTTGAAAGTATATTTTTAAGTGGGATACATCTCTCACTTTACAAGTTGGTTTTGTAGAGTCGAGTTAAACTCAACCTAAATTTTAAGAGTAATACTTGTTCTATTTCAAGACGTATTGACTAAGTAGAAAAAAACAAGAGAATTATAATCTTTTCACTTTATTATATTAATTAATTAACTTGGTCGTCTTACTCAACCACATATAGCTTAAAATATATTCATGCAAAAAAATAACATTTAATGTTGGTTATGTTGCATTTTCATTTAAAGAATGAAGATGGAGGGTGGGGACTTCACGTGGAGGGTCACAGTACCATGTTTTGTACTGTACTAAATTACATATGTATGCGAATACTTGGAGAAGGTCTGAATGGAGGTAAAGAAAATGCTTGTGCTAGAGCAAGAAAATGGATTCATAATCATGGTGGGGTGACACATGTATCTTCATGGGGGAAATTCTGGCTTTCGGTAATGTTTTATCTAATATAAAATATATATAATTATGCAAAAAAATAATGTACATATATGCTAATCTGATAGAATATTGAAACAATACAGATACTTGGCATCTTGGATTGGCGTGCAAGTAACCCAATGCCCCCTGAGTTTTGGATGCTTCCTTCTTTTCTTCTTAAGCATCCAGGTTTAGTAATTAACTTATTTTTTTTCACATTTTTAATGAATATAATGTATTAAATTGAGTGTTTATTCTATTTCATTTTTATCTTTTACCAAATACAGTTAGAATGTTGTGTTATTGCCGATTGGTATACATGCCTATGTCTTACTTGTATGGGAAGCGATTTGTGGGTCCAATCACACCACTCATCCTAATGTTAAGAGAAGAACTCTTGAATCAACCTTATGCAAATGTTAACTGGAAAAAAACACGTCACCTATGTGCAAAGGTGAGGAATTTAATCTTTGATTAACCATAATGTGTATATATACATATCCTATTTATAATATAACTGTCATGGGAGATATACGTGGCAGTTTTTTGGCTCCTCGCAGTGGTAAATATCGACAAATATTATGGCTTTTTCTACCATCGTCCTACTTAACAACACCACATAGTGGCTGGTATGCCGGTATTTTGGCTCACTGTTATACGCCATGGACAATACTGAATGAGAGCAATAATTGTCCATTTCATATATTATTTGCTAGAAGATCTCTTTTTTAATTTGGTTTAAGTATATCTTGTACTCTTTTTATAAATAATTTGTTTTTCTATGAAAAATGCAGGAAGATGTTTACAATCCACATCCTTTGATACAAGATCTAATATGGGATAGTTTATACATTTGCATGGAGCCACTTTTGACTCATTGGCCTTTTAAAAAGCTGGTTAGAGAAAAAGCTCTCGAAACAGTAATGAAACATATCCATTATGAAGATGAAAATAGTCGATACATAACTATTGGGTGTATAGAAAAGGTAGTTATCACAATAATAAAAAAAATCTATATAATAATCTATATAATAGGGGATTAAGTCATTTAAATTGATGAACAAAAATTCCTTTTAGGTTTTGTGCATGCTAGCTTGTTGGGTGGAAGATTCAAATGGAGATGCATTCAAGAAGCATCTTGCTAGGCTCCCAGATTATTTATGGGTTTCAGAAGATGGAATGACCTTGCATGTACAAATTATATTACCTTATTTTAATGCAAGTCAATTACTAGAATATTTTCACTATTATTATATCATCACATATAAATGCACATATTTTTATAATGTAGAGTTTTGGTAGCCAAACATGGGATGCTAATTTGATCATTCAAACCTTGCTTGCCACTAACCTGATTGAGGATATTGGTCCGACCCTTGCAAAAGGACATGAATTCATCAAGTTGTCTCAGGTGGACTTAAATTCAGTGATAAGAACATTATATTTACTAAATTTTAAAAATACTCTTATATTTATCATCTATTAACATGTGTACTCTCTCTTTGTTAAGATGAGTATAACTGACCATGAAAAAGAACAATATAAGCTTTCCTATTTATCAGTATTTAATGTTTCTTATTATGTGCACACTCTTATACATTATAAAGTTTGTATTAACTATAACTTGTACAAATATATTGTTTTTAATTATATATGACAAAAATGTCATCAATTGCAAAGTTAGTGTTCATTAAACAATTGGAAAATATGTGTGCTACTATTCATTTTATAGGTTAGGGACAATCCTTCAGGAGACTTTAAAAGCATGTATCGTCATATCTCTAAAGGGTCATGGACCTTCTCTGATAAAGATCATGGATGGTCTGTTACTGATTGCACAGCAGAAGGTTTAAAGGTAACTAACTAACAATATAAGAGTGTGTTGTCTACTTTTACAATCACAAACAAAATACAAATATTTGTTAATTTATTTTGCACTTGTTTTAGTGTTGTCTGCTTTTTTCTATGTTGCCTGCGAATATTGTGGGGGAAAAGATGGAACCTGAAATGTTATATGATTCCGTCAATATTCTATTATCACTCCAGGCAAGTCCTCTACTATCTCTTCATTCTTTGGTATATTTTTTTAATTTTTAATTTGAAATTTTGCACCACTTAACTATTTATTATAAAGAGAGAAATAAGTGAAATGCGATAATAAATTAATGGTATCATAGGAAAGCATAAGTAATTTCATAAAAAAATCATCCAAATTTATTGATATTCTTGGTGTATGTAAATAATATTAAAATGATATATTAGTTCCCTTTTGTAACAAATAATAAGACACATTTGTATTGAAATTAATTGCCATATTAAAATATCTAATTTACAAGGAAATGAAAACATTTAATTAATTTTAAAAAGTTTTTAAAAGCAAATTATTAAAATTCTTCCACTTCATTCACATGCTTATCACCAACGTAATAAACATTCACCCAATTATCATCCATAATAAAGAATACTCTGAAAAAATTGGCAAATGCAAAGATTATGTTAATAGGCTAAAATCAACTGTTGAATCAACCACATTTATACAATATATAATCATCAAAGTGTAATTAATGTTCAATATTCTTATTAAACATGATTTGTTTTTGATGTATTGTTACAGGGTAAAAAAGGTGGTTTACCGGCTTGGGAGCCATCAGAAGCTGTAGAATGGTTAGAAGTAAGTATTATGATATTAATCAATAACCAAAAAATTAGAATATTTGTTAAATCTCTTACATTAATTTGTTCTCTATAGTGTATATATATACTAGTAATTAATTATATTTGTTATTAATTTTCAGCTATTCAATCCAATTGAATTTCTTGATGAAATTGTAGTTGAACGTGAATATGTTGAATGCACTTCATCAGCAATTCAAGCTTTAGTTTTGTTTAAAAAACTATATCCAGAACACAGAAATAAAGAGGTTGAAAATTTCATTGCAAATGCGGTTCGATTTATCGAATATAAACAAACAAGTGATGGTTCATGGTATGGAAATTGGGGAATTTGTTTCACTTATGGTTCTTGGTTTGCTCTTAGCGGTCTAGCGGCTGCTGGCAAGACTTTTGACAATTGTTCCGCCATTCGCAAAGCTGTAGAATTTTTGCTCACAACACAAAGAGAGGATGGTGGATGGGGGGAGAGCCATCTTTCTAACTCAAAAAAGGTTCGTTGTTGAATTATTCTAACCTACTAATTAATTAATTAATTCAAAGGTATTGCATGGATTCAAAATGAACCAAACTAATAATATTTAGAAAATATTTAACAAATTTGGCACAGTGGTAGATATTTGGAACCTTAATCATTTGGTCTGTATTCAATTTAATATTGACTATTGTGTGTGAAAAATATTTATTGAGAAGTCAGTGCCTTAAATAGATCTCATTTATCTAGATAAGTTAATTTCTGTAATTACACATGTATCTTAATTAATAAAAAATATTCGAAAGATAATGCAGATATATACACACATAAATTATGATATGTCATTGAGTGAAAATAATGCAGATATATGTACCTCTTGAAGGAAGCCAATCTAATATTGTGCAAACATCATGGGCTATTATGGGTTTAATTCATGCTGGTCAGGTATCTTCACTTTTTACTGTAAATAAATATTCAAAATAAAATATTCAAAATGCTTAGTTACTACTCTAACTACTAATGAATGTCAAAATATGACTATTTTGTATATTTGTGCAGGTGGAGAGAGACCCTACACCTCTTCATCGTGCTGTAAAGTTGATCATCAATTTCCAATCAGAAGAGGGTGATTGGCCCCAACAGGTTCATCTCAATCTTTTAATTTTGATATTATGTCTATTGTATATTTATCAAAAGTTGTGTTTAATGAGTGTGATGAAGCGAGTGAGAATTTGAAAAATATGACACAAAAAGATTAATTAATATCCAAGGAACATGTATTATGTTGCAAAAATTATATTGATAGACTAATATGAGTACAATAAATCTCAATTCAAAATAAACCTATATTAAGACTATGTTAATAAGCAATTTTCAAATTTCAATAATTCTGTGAATTTTTCAACCTAAAACACAATTTTTGAGGTCTTTACAAGATTGAAGTTCATATAATCTACTTATATCTTACAGCAGAAAGTGTTTTTGAGTCTTCTATTTATGTTCATCAAAAGTTAGTAGATCATGTCAAATTTGTTACCTTGACAGTCCAACTTCTTGACTAAATTGAGCTTAATAGCCTAGGCTATGTTACTTGCAAAATCTAAATCTTTTTGGGCATAAACTTGCAAAAGCTAATTTGGAGTAATTTTCTTTGCTCCCTAAATTTATAAAACTTGATGTCGTCCACTATATGACTAATGACTAAAAGAGATGTTTTAATAGCATAAATTTTGTGATGGTAAGCTAATAAGTTGTTAATTAAGTTTTTATTTATGTCATGGCAGGAACTCACAGGAGTATTCATGAAAAATTGTATGTTGCATTATGCAATGTATAGGGATATTTTTCCAACATGGGCTCTAGCTGAATATAGGAGACGCATTCTTTTGGCTTCCACTGAAGTTGCAGTTTAATATGAAACATTGAGCCGAGCATAAAAAAAAAGCCATATGAATAAAGAATCAAGCAAACACTTCAAAAGAATACAAAACATTCTACTTCTATTAAACTACATACAAAAGAATACATTATTATTTTTAAGTGTGTCTGTGTGGGATATAAATTTTTTCCAGCTTTTCCTCTATTGCCCTTGAGTCAGCCACAATTCTTACCTTTAGATGATATTTTCCTCTACAGTCCAACTAGTTTATTATTATTTTCTTGCTTAACAACCGTTGGATTTATAGCAGCATAGGAGCAGAAGGGATAAAATATGAGAGGATCCATTCTCGTCTGTGTAATCTTATGATAATGAAAATTGATTATTTAATAGTATATTATATATTTCTCTTTCTTTTTTTTAATGGTGTATTTTTAGTGTTGTTGCAGACACATTAGATAAGGAATGATTGTCTTTATTTGAAAGGAAACAATAAATCTTTAAGATTCAGTTGTACGGTGCTTAAGATTCGATTATTAAGAAGATTTATGACTTGTGAATTTAGTTGTATTAGATATGTGGAGGTGAAGAGTTCTACTTATTAGTTTCAAATAACACTAAAAAAAATATAAATAACACTAAAAACAAAGTCTTTTAAATATTTTTTTTAAAGCAAAGATTCAATAAATGAGAGAACTAAGGGTTCTCCAACCTTGATACAACATGAACGGCCGAACTCCACCGACAAAACAATAATACAAACCAATTAAAACTACGATATAAAAGACAAAGGGTCTTTGTTAAAGTCGTAAAAATTACAATTGGAATGAGCATTATCGACAAAAAAAGACCACCTCCATGCCAAAAATTTGATATTCCAAACGATGTTGTTTATAATTTATCTACTTGAAAAATTACAATCTAATGCTAAAGATTAACAATTTTACTTGAATTTAAAATTTATCATTTTAATTTTTTGTTATTTATGTTTTTTTTTAAAATTTTTTTTGCTAATGATTAACAATTTTACTTATTTCATTTTTTAAAAATTTTTTTGTTTACATTATTTTGTGCTACTCTTTAAACATAAACTTGTATATTTCACTAAAAATCTTGCACAACTATTTAACATTAAAATTGATTTTCCACTAAAAGAAATACACTTATGCTAAGTGTTCTTGGATTTCTTCAAGTTCACAATATTATTTCATCCATACATTTCATATGCATCATCATATTTTTATGCATTAAAACTTGTCTATTTTTCAAATTCATCCATTCCATCCGTTCACATTTCATTGAATTTGCATTTCAATACACAATTTGCTCATAAAATTTACTCACATGAGTGTTATGGTTTACAAATAAATTCATCCAATCCTTAAAATACTAAGTTAGACACCAATCTTAAATTTTTAACTTATTTGAGACCCCTCATCCAAACATTAATATCTTGATGTCTTGAGGATTCCTGTTAAACTTTACAAGAAAGTGTTCCCCAACCTATTTTAGAGGAGGGCTTAAGTTCACCGGAGCTTAATTTTTCCATTTTCCTAGATGGTGTTTCTCTCCCATGTCTTCCATGTCACCACAATTCTATTTCCATTTTACCCGAGTTTTTCAATTTACTAGACAATAAGAAAACGCCCCGTGTGTTCAGAGAAATTCAAAGATTAGGGTGCACTTTTGTTCTTAGTGACGAGTTTAAGATTAAGAGGTTATTTGACCTAGAATCTAGTGATAGACAGTTAAGGTCTGCTAGGCTTTCTAGGAGTAGTTTTCAATGTTGATCGAGTCTTTTAATGTTTAGGGGTTGGGTAGTAGGACTAAAAAGAATAAGGTTAGAGAGATCATCCTTTCTAAATATTTTGAATTCCTTGAAATTTAGGAGACTAAGCTCTCCGAGATCTCTACCTCTTTGGTTCATTCTCATTGGGGAGAATCCATGTTGTTCTTGGAATTTTTCTCCCTCTGTGGGTAATAGAGGTGGTCTTCTCTCTATTTGGTGTAGCTCGAAAGGTTCTTGTTTGTTCTCCTTTGCAGGCCTTGGGTACCTTGGGGTTTGTCTAGAGTGGGGGGCATCCAAGGCTAAGTGTGTCGTGATCAATATTTACTCCAAGTGCAGCCCTAGAGAGAAGAGGGCTATATGGAGAAATCTTCTCTTGAGGAGGACCTCTCTTGTTGGTTATGTGTGGTGTGTTATAGGTGATTTTAATTCTGTCTGCTCTCCGTCTGAGTGGGTGGATGGTGAGGCCTCTGGGCACCAGGGAAGTGTTTTGCTTAGTACTGAGTTTTCTAACTTTATCTCTCAGATGGAGTTATAGGATCTCTCTTTGTTGGGTAGGAGTTTCACTTGGTTCAAGCCTAAGGGTAATATTGCTAGTCGCCTTGATAGAATCTTTATTCCTGAGGGGGTGGTGGGAGTTGTGGAAGACTACGTCCCAATGGGCCTTGTTTAGAGATGTGTCTGATCCTTTTCATACCATCCTTCGGCACGCCAATCAACTGTGGAGTCCTAAGCCTTTTAGGTTCAATAATAATTGGCTTTCTCATCCTCTCATATCGAGACTGTTAAGGAGGTGGTCACTGCCCTTGACCTGAGAGTTCAACAGGCTCTTATTTCTGTGGAGGAACTTAAGTCTAGGAGTAAGGCTTCTTTGGAGCTCTAGGATCTCTTAAGGGTTAGAGACTCTCAGATTTTTCAGAGGTCTAGAGCCAGGTGGCTCAAGGAGGGTGATGCTAATACGAGCCTTTTCCATGCATGTGGTAAGATTAGGAGTAGGAGGAATGCTATTGTTGCTTTTAAGGTTGGGGATGTTTGGCTCAAAGAGGTCTTTGAGGTTCGCCAGGCTATTGTTGATAACTTCTCTAGTCACTTTCGAGAACCCTATTTTGATTGTCCCAGGTTAGGTGGGGTTTCTTTCAGCTCCCTTTCATATGAGGATAACGCTAGCCTCAATACACATTTCCTCTTATCTAAAATTGATCGGGTAGTTTCTTGTTGCAATGACAATGAGAGTACTGGTCCTGATGGTTTTAACCTTTCCTTCTTTAAGAGGTTTTGGTCGCTCTTAAGAGATAACTTTGGAGTTATGTTTCTATAGTTTCATCAGTTCGGTACTCTCCCTCGTAGTTTTACCTCTTTCTTTGTCACTCTGATCCCTAAGGTTGCTTTCCCTTCTCATTTAGGGGAATTTAGACCCATTTCTCTAGTTGGGTTCATCTACAAGATCCTTGACAAAGTCCTAGTTTGTAAGCTCTCTAGTGTTATGGGCAAGCTTATCTCATCCAACCAATCTGCTTTCCTTAAAGGTAAATTCTTAGTGAATGGGGTGGTTGATGTGAATGAGATTTTAGATCTTGTTAAGAGGAGTAAGAAGTCATGTCTTATGTTTAAGGTTGATTTTGAGAAATCTTGTGACTTTTTTATTTGGTCTTTTATTGATTACATGCTTTATAGATTAGGGTTTAATGAGAAATGGAGGAGCTGGATGACGGCATGTTGTTTTCTAGTAATCTTGCGGTTTTGAATAATGGTTACCCGACCCAAGATATTAATATTCAAAGGGGGTTAAATCAAGGAGACCCCCTAGCACCTTTCCTTTTTCTCCTTGTTACTGAAGGTTTAAGTGGGTTGATCTCTAAGGTTGTTAGGTTGACTCTTTTATCTGGTGTTAGAATTGGGTTCTCGAACTTGGAGGTCTCCCATCTTCAGTATGCAAATGATACGATTATCCTGGCTAATGATACTATAGATAACCTTTTGACTATCAAGGCTATTCTCCTTGGTTTTGACTTTGCCTCATGTTTATGTGTGAATTTTTCCAAAAGCTCTCTTATTGGAGTGAATTATGATCAATCCTTCTTAGACCTTGCTTATAAGTTTATCCATTGTAACCAAGAGTCCCTTCCTTTTAAGTACCTTGGGAACCCAGTTGGAGCTAACCCCCTCTTGTTGTCTACGTGGGAACCTCTAATTAATCTTATATCTAGTAGGCTCCTTTCGTGGAAGCGTAGGTATGTTTCCATGGATAGGAGAGTGATCCTTCTCAATTCCGTTCTTAATGATATTCCTATCTTTTATAAAGATACCTATTAAGGTTTGGAAGAAGATAGTGAAGATCCTGATGAGGTTTCTTTGGGGAGGAGTGAAAGGGGAGTCTAAAGTTTCCTGGGTCAAGTGGGTGGATGTCTGCAAGCCCAAAAAATTTGGGGATCTTGGGGTGTGTGACTTTCGGTTGGTCAACTTGGCCCTTTTGGGAAAATGGAGTTGGCGCCTTATTTCTGGAGCTTCTAGTATTTGGCGTGATATTCTCATGGACCGATATGGGGTAGCCACTGCGTCTTTTGTCGGGTGGGAGATTTTTATTCCTTAAAGTGGCCTCGTCCTGGGGGAATGGGGTCTCTCTTCTTCATGGTAAGGCTAGTGATACTTCTGATTGGTTCATAAATGGTCTCTCGTTGAAAATAGGATCTGACATCCTTACCTCTTTTTGGGATGACCATTGGGTTGAGAATATTCCTCTTTGGCTCAGATTCCCTAGATTGTTTTGCATCTCTGATCAAGTCTCTAAAACTATAGGGGAGGTTGGTAAGTGGACATGTGATTATTGGTATTGGGATCTTAGGTGGCAGATACCTTTTCTTTTTGTTTATCAGGAGGCTCTTTTTAGTGATCTTGAGTATGTGATTAGTGGTCTTACACCGCCATTGGAGAGTGATGTGTGGAGGTGGCGTGATTCGTGTGATGGTGATTGTTCAGTGTCTTCTACTTACTTTAGTTTTCTCTCTCTTGATGTGTTGGGATCTTAAATTGTTTTTTTATTAAAACATGTGCCATTAAGAGGAAAGAGAAATCATTAATCAAATTTTTAAATATTTTTAAATCTCAACAGTTAAATATAAATCCAATGGTTGTTATTAAATTATCATATTCTCATTTGGTATATATATATATATATATATATATATATATATATATATATATATATATATATATATATATATATATATATATATATATATATATATATATATATATATATATATATATATATATATATATATAAAGTTCAACTAAATTAGTTAACAAGCGAGCTGAATCTAATGAGTAGAACCGAGTTGTTCGTGAATTTTAAATGAGTCGAGTTAGAATTTAAAAATTTTTTGTGTCAAACTCGAATCTAATTTTGAGCTGAATAAATTTTTATCATGTAGAGCTAAGCTTAGACGAGTTCGAATTGACTCGATTTATTTCTAACTCTAACTATTTTATAAAATTTTAAAAATATTTTTTTAAATATAAAATCTAAATTTTATTGAATATTATAGACAATATTTTTCTATACCACCAAATATTTCTAGATCCACCACTATTTATTATAGACAATATTTTTCTCTATACATTTCACACACTCCCTTCTCTCTAACTCTCTAAAGTTAGGGCTAGTAGTTAAGCATGGTGCATCAAGCTGCACAGTATGCGGATAGCGTTGGAGGGTGGAACAAAGTAAGTCAGAACAAGGGAAACTTCCAGAGGAGAACAAAGTGGGATATAGAGTGGGGAAATAAAGGGAAATGGAAGGTGGTTGAAGGGGAGAGGAGCACATCGTTCTTCATCACAGAGTTTGGAGAGAGATGGAAGGCGAATGATTTATTTTTTGAATTCAAAGAGACGGGAGAGATCGACGAGGTGGTGATTCCACCAAAAAGAGACAGGAGAGGAAGAATGCATGGTTTTGTTTGATTTATGAATGTGAAAGATGTGAAGATGTTGGCTCTAAAAATGGACAACATGGTGCTGGAAGGGAGGAAAATCTTTGCTAACATTCCAAGATTCAAGAGAGGGAACAAGGAGTTAATGATGAGTTCTGAGACAAAGGATAAGTGTAGGTGTCATAAGAGTGATAGAGGAGAACATGGAAATCCATTTGTAGGCCAAAGTAGTGGAGGAGCTCTGGGATATCGTTCTTTTGCGGATGTTCTTCAAAATAGATATAACAATAAGCTCAACAATGGAGGGGAGAATCCGATCAAGGAACTATTTTTCAATCCTGACCAAGATGACATCAAAAGATACAGGAAAGCTTATACAGGGGTGGTTAAGAACTCAGGCGAGATCATAGATTTCAAGAAGAAGTTTTTGGAAGAAGGTTTACTCTCTATCAGAGTCACAACTATGGGTCCAAACTTTTGTTTGTTTGAGGATTTGGTGGGTGGTGAAACTAAGATCTTCATTGAAGAAAAGAGGGAATGGTGGAATTAGTGGTTTAGTACCATTAAACTGTGGGAATCGTCGGACGTGGACAAAGAGAGATTTACATGGATGAGGATAACAAGGATTCCTTGTCATGCATGAAGTGAAAGACTGTTTAGATTAATATCTGATTGCAGAGGAGCGTATATTAGCTGTGATGATGAGACAAAGGCAAAAATTCGTTTGGATGAGGCTAGAATCTCCATCAAAACGAATTGGAAGAATAAAGTGGATGGCACAATTAAGTTAATTATAGAAAGGAAATAATATATGATTGGCATGTTAGAAGATCCAGGGTTATCGCACGCCAGTTTTATCAGAAGGAGGCCTTAGGGTGAAGATGAATCAATACTTTCATGCTCCTCGGATGAATCTTTGGAAGAAGATATGGAGGTTTATCAGGGAACAATGGAGGATAAGGACAGGAGGGAAGAAGAAGGTGTTGATGGGACAAGGAGAGAGAGAGAGATTTGACATAGAGGAGGAAGCTTTTTGCAAAAGTCAGATTTTTTCACAAAATAAGGAGATTTTGTTGGCTAAAAGTAAAAAGGTTATTTTTTACTTACACGAATTAGACGGTATGAAGGATATCGAGGCGGTAAAGAGCAGAGATTGCTTCGAGGGTGATGCAGTTAGGGGCAGTATAGAGGAGGTAAGTAGAGTAGGGATTCTTAAACAGGTGATTATCTGTTGGGCTTTAACTGCAATTTTTGTGGGTCTGATAGAGGAAAAAGGTCGCTTTCTTCACGCAAAGATGGGCCTGGGGATATGGAGGCCCAACTATCTGGCACGTTTAGCAAGGATGGAGGGCATGATTCGGGAAACAGTATGTCATTGTGCAAAGGTGGGCCAGGGGAGATGAAGGCCCAATCTACGGGCATGTTTTCCTTTGACCAAGCCTGTAGCAAATTTCGTCCATCAAAAAAGAAAAGAAGAATAAAAAAGAAGAAAAAAGTTGTTTGTAACCTGGGGGAAAGGGTCATGATGTCTTCATCTTTCTTCAAGTGCATAGGACCCAGGAGATTCACCAACAAGAAGAGGAGAGAAACCCAGAGATCCACGCCAGACTCCATCGAAGAACCTATTTTTGCCGGTGAGTATTCTTCTAGCTGTAACTATTGTAGAATCCGACATAGCCCGATGTAATATGAGGATTCTGGGTAAATCAGATGTAGGGAGGAAAGTGAGGTCTTCTATTTCAATGTTGGGGGTGGTGAGTCAGAAGGAAGATGCACTGATTGAGAAGGAAATTGAGGAGATGGAGAGGAGAGATAAGGAGGGACCAATAGGGCTGAAGGAGAATAAAAGTTTGGTATTATGAATCTTATGTCATATAACATAAGGGGTGGAGGAATCTCTTCAAAGAGGAAGAGAGCCAGTTTTTTAATTCAATCTAATAAAATAGATGTTTGTTTCATTCAAGAAACAAAGATATCTAGTTTCTATGACTCTTTAGCTTCAAGAAACAATGGTGTATGTGGGGGACTTCAACGAAGTTTTGAACGGGGATGAACGCATAGAAGATGACAACAATCACTCTCATAGGGGTATGGAAGAGTTTAGTAGTTTTGTGGAGGATATGGATTTGGTTGACGTTAATTGTGTGGGACGGAGGTTTTCTTGGTTCAAAGATAACGGAAAGGCTATGAGTAGATTCGATAGATTCTTACTCACGAGGAAAATGATCGAGGATTGGGAAGTGATAGATCAAAGAATTGATAGGAGGGGTATTTCTGACCACTCGCCAATTCGTTTTAATGTGGGGAAAATTGATTGGGGGCCTAAGCCTTTTAGATTCAATAACGAGTGGTTTAAACATGCGGATTTTATGGAGTTCATCAAAGTAGAATGGGGGAAGTTGCATATTAAAGGGAGGGGGGATTTTGTCTTGTATGAGAAACTTAAGAGATTACGAGAGAGACTTCGAAGTTGGAATCGGGAGGTGTTCGGATGGATAGATCTAAAGGTGGAGGATGAGGTGGAAAGAATGAATGAGCTAGATAAATTAATGGTGGATAATTTAGGAGGAGATATTGACAAGTTGGTACAAGATAGAAGAGAAGCAACCAAGGATATTTGGAATGGTTTGAACGTTAAAGAAGCTATGATTCGGCAAAAGTCTCAGAACCTTTGGTTGGAAGATGGGGATAAGAACTCTAAGTTTTTTCATAATGTGATTAAGGATAGTCAAAGATGTAATGCATTAACTACGTAGGAAGGTAATGAAGGTTTGGTGGAAGGAGTTGATAACATCAAGGAGGAGGTTAAAAGATACTTTCATAAATTTTTCAAGGAAGAAGATCACTCTAGACCGGTGCCGGAGGGAATAGAATTGAAGTGTTTATGTGAGGAGTATGTGAATGGGTTAGAGAGACCGTTTTCGGAAGAGGAGGTGAAGGAGGCCGTTTGGTCTTGTGATGGAAATAGGAGTCCCGGGCCGGATGGCTTCTCCTTGGAATTCTTCAAATTAACTTGGGAGGTGATCAAGTTTGATGTTCTAAACTTTGTGAGGGATTTTCAAGAAAAGGCTATACTCACTAAAGCATGTACCTCATCTTTTATCACTCTTATACCAAAAGTGACAAATCCTCAAGCTTTGCGAGATTATCAGCCTATTTGTCTAGTAGGAAGTTTATATAAGATTTTAGCGAAATTGATGGCGGCTAGATTGAGAAGGGTGGTTGGAAAGTTGGTTATAAGAAACCAAACGGATTTTATTTCGGGGAGAAATATTTTGGATGGAGTTCTCGTGGTAAATAAGGCTCTTGATCTAGCAAAAAGGGAAAAGAGAAGTTGTGTAGTTTTGAAGGTGGATTTTGAGAAGGTGTTCTGGACTGGGCCAAGATTCGGCCCAATCTACTTTCGACCCATTTAACCTTGGAGGCCCAAACCACTCCATGTCCCATAAAGAGCAATTAAGTGCTCGTCTACACTGTGCCCGGCACAAGCGCTCCCCGCGAGCTGTCTAGTGCCCAGTGCACACGCTCCCCGCGAGCACCTACTCTGCCGAGCACCTTACTCCTCGTAGGGTTCCTTCACACCCAACCCCCCGAATTATGCGGAGTCCACGTAGTCCCTGAAAGACCGCGTCCCCCTGAAACTTCGGAGCGGTTGACCAGGACGGAGAGCACTCACGCATCTCCGATATTTCCGCCTAGGAAACCTGGCAGTCTCCTAATTGGGCCTGGACGTCCTGCCCAAATAGCGAGATCATGGCCCAACGCTGGGGGCTATAAATACCCTCTTTCACTAGAGGGTCAGGTATTCAATCTCTTCTAACCTTTAGCTCGTACTTGCACTCCTTTGCTCGTCTTCTTACTTTGGCATTGGAGTACCTTGCAGGTACACCCCCCTTTTACTTCTCAAAGAACAAACTTCGAGCAGGCCTTGACGATCCTTCTGATTAGGTACGATCAGAAGGCATATGATAAAATTAGTTGGAATTTTGTGAGATACGTCTTAAAAAGAATGGGATTCTGGGATTTTTGGATGAGGTGGATGGAAGGAAGTATTTTTACCAATTCTTTATCTGTTCTCATAAACGGTAGCGCTACAATGGATTTTTTAGAGGAGAAAGGCCTTAGACAAGGCGACCCTTTATCCCCATTTTTATTTGTCTTAGTCATGGAGGTTCTCACGGCCTTATTGAAGAAATCAAAGCAAGAGGGGAATTCCGCGGGTTTAAGATAGTTGATGATAAGGAGGTGGACATTTTACAATTTGCGGATGACACAATCATTCTAGCCGAAGGAGATACCGCAAATTTGTGGAATGTGAAAGATATTTTAAGGGGTTTTGAATTGATGTCCGGATCACGAATAAATTTTCACAAGAGTAATATTTACGGCATCAACGTTGGTGATTGGTATATGGAAGTCACATCCATTTTTCTCTCGTGTAAAGTTGGAAACTTACCTTTCAAATTCCTTGGTGTTAGAGTGGGGGGAGATCCTAGGAAACTTGTGATGTGGAAAGACTTGTTGTTGATGTTGAAAAGAAGATTGGCCGTGTGGAGAGGAAAACACCTTAATATGGCGGGTAGAGTGGTTTTGATTAACTCGGTTCTAAATGCTATTCAGTTGTATTCTCTTTCTTTTTATAAGGCCCCAAAGAAGGTGTTGAATGAGATTATCGCCATTCAAAGAAAATTATTTTAGAGCGAGAGTGAGCTTAGAAAAACCATTAATTGAGTTAGTTGGGACACGGTGTGCAAAACCCGAGAAGAGGGTGGCCTAGGAGTTAAAAATGTGGAAATTATGAATGTGGCTTTAATTAGTAAATGGAAGTGGAGAGTCCTTGCGGAGAAGGAGGCAGTATGGAGGGATATAATTGAGGCAAGATACGAGAAGGTGAAGGTGAAGGTCTTAATAGGGGATAACTCGGTTGTGGAAAAGAAAGATTCAATTTGGTGGAGAGACTTAATTATCTCGTATAACTATGAAAATCTCAATAACAATCATTTTGCGGGAGCTATAGAGTGTACCGTAGGGAACGAAAATGATATTCCATTTTGGTATGCTAGTTGGACGGGTTCTCAAACGTTAATGGAGGCTTACCCGGAGTTATTCTGTTTTGCTGAAAATCATTTGGCTGAAGTTTATTGTGTAGGTTCTATTTTAAACGGTTGCTGGACCTGGACCGTAAAGAAGATGGTCGCTGTTGGCAGCGAGGTTTCTGTTGGCAGCGTTATACAGCAGACGGGCCAGCTGGTACGAGAGCTTCATACGGAGCTTCAGCAGCGGCAGCTGGCTGTCCAGGACAGCAGCAAAGACCTTTTCGCGTGGAGGTTGGAACCGAATGGAGAATTCTCTGTCAGATCTTTCTATGAGCGCTTTAAAGAGAAATCATCCGGACCACCTCTCGACCATATAACAGTATTAGCCTTATCTCATCTTTGGAAAGTTAAAGCTCCTTCGAAAATTCTGTTTTTCAGTTGGCATTATATCATCAATAAACTAGACACCAGAGATCATTTGATTAAGAGGGGTATTTTAAGGGAGGGAAATGATTCAAAATGTGCGCTTTGTTTAACGAGGAAGAATCGCTACGACATTTGTTTGGGAGTTGTGAGGTTACTAAGGGGATATGGAGGAAAGTTTATGGGTGGGTAGGAGTAGACACAATTTTATCTAGAGAGGAGTTTGTGAATTATTTTCACAATTGTCTCAAGATTAAGTGTGCCAATACGAGGGCTATTGGGGCGGTGGTGTGGCTCTCAACGGTATAGAATATATGGCTTAAGCATAACACGGTGATCTTCAAAAGCGAAAAATTTAGCTTCATTGATTGTTTGTCAGAGATTGTGTTTAATGCTTGGAGATGGCTATGTTCGTTTTATAAAAGAGAGAATCATTGTAATTTTTATTGATGGAATATTCTACCGCTCTCGTGTTTTGAGACGTAGGAGCTTTCCTCTTGTTTGTGGGCGGAGTAACCCTTTGACTCCCTTAATTCCATTGCCTATTAAAAAATAAACTATTTATAAGTGATTAATCAAGTGAAGAGAATAAAAAAAGAGGTATACATTAAATATTTTTCTTAAACTCATTAACATATAAAGAGTTTAAAATCAAAACTAATTAAATATTTGGCTTAATTGCAATTTTAGTCCATCTATTATCTATTTTTTTGTGTTTTGGTCCTTCTATTTTAAAATTCAAAATTTTAGTCCCTATATTTTAGTTTTTGGAGGATTTTGGTCCCCTGCAAATTCGAAGACAATTTTAAATGAAATGACGCTCACATTAATGATGTTTCATTGTCAGTTTAATAATGAATTGTTCAAAAAAAACTAATTTTATTTAAGATTTATGTTAAATATGTCATTAATTTTTGTTTCTTTTATTAAAAATTGTCCTCGGATTTGCACGGGGATCAAAATCCTAAAAAAACTAAAATAAAGAGACTAAAATTTCGAATTTTTAAATAGGGGGACCAAAACCCAAAAAAAGGATAATAAGGGGACTAAAATTACAATTAAACCTAAATATTTTTTTGCAAGGGATAATAGACATTTACCCCCTGCTATATAGGCGAGATTCGGGTTACCTCCCTATTAATTTTTTTTTTGAATTACTCCCTTAAAATATGAAAAGTTCTATGATTTACCCCCTAAGACCAGGGACGGACCCAGAAACTTTATATAGTGGGGGCAATATATACAAGGTTAATTGATATGTGTCCAGGTATAAATATTTACATCATCATTGCATCATAATCATTCATAATCATTCAATTGTATTACTTTAAAAGAATTTAAATCACATTTCAAATTGATTAACAATTATGGTTAATTGAAAGTGTAAATTTTTTTTACTGAATATTTCAATTAAATTCATAATTTCATATACATAAATTTGAAGAGTTATTTTTAAAATCACCTGAGTCCATATTATATTTATATAAATAAAATTTATTCTCCTACAATTTATTTTATTGAATTAAAATGATATAACTTTATTAGTTTTAATATCAATAAAACTATTCATATATAACTAAAATAATATTATCCTCTTATACATTTTACATTTAATTCTTCATAATGTTTATGGTTGAGATAATGATCACAATTACAATTGTTATTAAAGCTATTATAGATAGTTCTAAAAGAATATAATATATTTTCTTATTGCTGCAAACTTTATCAAGAGTATACCAATTTTTTAGGATTTTAAAATTTAATTTGGAATAAAATAAAAATGATGAAAAAGCCAATGATGTTATACGTTTATGTTTATCGAAGCTTTGTTCAGTAAATATATAGTTAACCATTAACTAATCAATCTATATAGTAAATAATACATGTACTACTCCCTCTGTCTCATAATGAGTGACCCAGCACACCATTTCACACAGTTTAAGAAAATTGCATAAAAGTAAGAGAGAGACTATTGTTTTTACTATAGTACCCTTATTATGTATTGGAAATGGTGAAATCTTTATTAATTAGAGGGTAGAATTGGAAAAAATGCATTGGAAATTAAAATTGGTCATTCATTTTGGGACACCATTTTGGGACACCATTTTATTCCAAGTGGATCACTTATTGTGGAACGGAGGGAATAGTATATGATATAGTGGGGGCATGAGAATAGTGGGGGCATGAGACCACACCATACATAACGTGGGTCCGTCCCTGCCTAGGACCCCCCTGTAATCTTGTTTTTTTTTTATTTACCCCCTAGTTTTCATTGTTTTTTACACGCTTAGGGGTATTCTAAAAATACAGGAGGTAATTCAAAAAAAAAAATTAATAGCGGGTAACCCGAATCTCGCAGGGCATAAATGTCTATTATTATTTTTATTTTTTTTTAAATATTCAAATAACAGACGAAGGAGAGATTTAATCTGTGGTGAAACTCATAAAAGCTTATACTGACCGATTTAAATAAGTGTAAAGTTGTCCTGACCAAGTAATTCGTAGTAGCTTACAACTATCCTTATCCTTAATGCAGATGCGTTGGTGAGGAATAGATGTCTAAGAAGAACGTGAGAATGACTCATGCATAAACGTGGCATGGATTCCATGACACTTATCTTCATGCAACTCTTCAGGGTTTATCATGATAACCCTCCAACTTTAAGAACCATGTGAATTTTGATCGGTTTCTGTCAACTATCACTATCTTCTGCATGTAATGAGTACCATACCAATTTCTTTCTTAATTAACCGCTTCCAAGTTATGAAGAAGATGCAGAATTAGATTCCTGAGTAAACCACCGGCCTATGACTTGAAATCGGATGAGTGTGACAATTTAATACTCAAAATATATGTAGCATCAGATTGTTTCACATATCTGTCAAAATATTCACCTTTTGGCTTTTTTGAATGGTTGTGAGATAGGCACGTAATAAAGAAGAAATGTGTATTTGAATAATTTTGTGTCATAAACCATGCTCTACGTGTCAGTACACATTTTAATTGAATGCTTGTTTTGTCTCTATACATGTTACTACTTTGGTTTTGGTTTTTATAATTTTGAAAAACTCCAAATTGAGATTTTTTTACCTTTATGCCACAAAAATGAAATAAATATACCATAATGCCGCAAACTGAAATCAAATAACCAATATGCCACACTTTTACTTGTGGTTCGGCCAGGGGTGGGACGGACGGGTGAAAACAAATTTCACGTAGTTTGGGTCCGGCCAGGGGTGGGCCGGACGCTAACTACACCCTTTTTTTTTGTTTTTTTTTTAATTTTTTTTTAATTTGATATAAGTGAAGAGATTAATTATAAAAAATTGTTTTTTTATTATAATATAATTAAATATAATTATATTCAATTAAATATAATAAAAAATATTATAATATAATTAAAATTAATTATTTGCCAATTGATTTATTATTATAAATAATAATTAAAATATAATAAAATGTAATAAAAAACATTATAATATATTAAAAAAACATACATTTGTCAATATTTATTTTATTCACATAAATAATAATTAAAATATAATAAATAATAATTAAAATATATGTGTGGGTTCGGCCAATAGATGGACGAACATGTGTGGGTTCGGCCAATAGATGGACGAACATGTGTGGGTTCGGCCAATAGATGGGCGAGGGCATATATTTTATTATTTTTTTTTGCCTATAAATAAGATTGTACAGCCACATTTCCACTCACACCAGTTACAGTTGAAGGTTTAGTATTACTAGTGGAGATGTCTTCTGAACCCCTTCCAACGTTTCCACCTATGAGGAGAGATGCAACATTATTTTTTTCAGCAACGAAGCCTCCGTTGAAGATCAAACTATGGAACACCCAAACTTTCGAGCATCTGCAGAGGCACTTGATCGGATGGTTAGACGATAACATTCTCGAGGGTGAAAAGATAAGGAAAATTGAAAGGCAGGTCACGGAGAAAGGCCCAAACGGAGTAGTAACTCGTTCTTGGAGAGCCGTGAAAAATGACGCTGGTGTCCTTATGATGATGCTAGGACCACACGATATTGTGTTGATGGTTGTAATCTCTTAGAATATGTTTGTGTTGATGGTCGTTTTAAGTGTTTCATGTGTGGTTGTTTTATTTGTGGCGGTCTTTATTTCGATGTCATTGAATGTTGTATTAGTAATGTGAAATGTTGTTTTAGTTATGTTTAATGTGAAATGTTGTTTTAGTCATTGATGGTTGCAAACTCAATTAAAAAAACATTATATTACATTCATAAAGCTAGTTTTAGTAAACATTAAATAAAGCTAGTTGAAGTAAACATTAAATGAAGCTAGTTGAAGTAAACATTAAGGAGGCCTATTGGACGGGCCTGATACATTTGGACATTTACTTCGGATATGGCCTACTTCACGGCATATCCCACACATTCTCTTTTCCTTTTCCACGTCGTCCATTTCGGTTCGAATCCGAGTACTGTTAGGGCGGCCTCTTTTTTTCCTACGCATAGTTTCGTCATGACAAAGAGTAGGCCCTCTATATTGAGGCCAATTGTCTTGATGTGGGAGGATCTGGAAGCTTTGTTGGTAGACTTTAAAAACATGTTGTATCTTGAACACGTCGGGTATGTGAATGGTGTAGTCTTGGCGTATACTTTCACATGCTGCAATCACATGTGAGCAAGGCAAATGGAACGCTTGAAATTTTCCACAATCACATGTTCGCTTTCGTAGATCAACACCGTAAGTACCAGTTGGACGACCATCGTTGCGGTTTATTCTTTCGGCCACCATAAAATAAATATTGGCAAATGTATGTTTTTTTTAATATATTATAATGTTTTTTATTACATTTTATTATATTTTAATTATTATTTATAATAATAAATCAATTGACAAATAATTAATTTTAATTATATTATAATATTTTTTATTATATTTAATTGAATATAATTATATTTAATTATATTATAATAAAAAAACAATTTTTTATAATTAATCTCTTCACTTATATCAAATTAAAAAAAAAAAATTAAAAAAAAACAAAAAAAAAGGGTGTAGTTAGCGTCCGGCCCACCCCTGGCCGGACCCAAAGTACGTGAAATTTGTTTCATCCGTCCGTCCCATCCCTGGCCGAACCACAAGTAAAAGTGTGGCATATTGGTTATTTGATTTCAGTTTGTGGCATTATGGTATATTTATTCCATTTTTGTGGCATAAAGGTAAAAAAATCCCAAATTGAAATTGGTTAGGGTCTTTCAAAACATAAAGATACAACCACTCTCTGAATATATAGTCTTAAATAATTTAGTATCTTTCATTTCATTTCTAGACTTTCTCCTATAGTTTCATTGTCACTTCACTACATGTAATTGTGGTCAGAATAGAATAGTAGTTCAAGTAATGATTGATGATCATTATATCTTTTTTAAATTTTTTTACTGATTATTCCTGATGATGTTTTAGATTTTAAAATTAAAACAGAAGTTATAAATATAATTTTTTTTCGTGTGTGTAGCCTAGTAGTGAAAATTTGACTTTGGAGAGGGTGTCTCCTCAAAACATTATAAATAAAAATTCAACTATGCTATCACCCTAAGCATGACTGAGTTAGTTAGTTATACCTAACCATTCTAGGTACCCTCATAATATAGTCAACAATTTTAAACCTAGCATGTAGTAATTCACAAATATATATTATTGTTTTTGTACAAGCAAACAAAAATGTAAGTTTTGTTACCTATGTAGTTCTTATTCTACATTATGAACCATCAAAACAATTTTTAGATTGTAGAATCTAAATTACTCCAATAAAATAATTGATAGTGAATACTTGATTTTGTATACCACAAACTCAAATGGATTTCTTCTAAGTTTGCACTATAGAAGAAGAGACACACATGAATCTAAGTTTTTGAATACTTAATTGATAGTGATAACTTTCCACTATAGAAGAGACATACATGAATTTCTTCTAAGTTTTCACTACCATTGTAGATTCCCAACCTTTTCTAGTGATTGTGAATTTTATCCAAACAAATGGATTTGATTTTTTCTTTACCCACCTCCCTATGGGGGTCACCCCCAGCGAAAATCCCAAAATACCCCTGCTTCGGAAATGAACTTCCGAAGCGTTTTTTTTTTTTAAAAAATTTCCTTAATTCGGAAGTGCATCTCCGAAAACACCTCATGGGGGGTGTCTTCGGAGATGAACTTCCGAAAACACCTCATGGGGGGTGTCTGCGGAGATGAACTTCCGAAAACACCTTTGTTCAGATTTTGGGGGGTTTCGGAAGTTCATTTCCGAATTATGCAGAAACTGTGTTTTTTTTTTTATGTTTTTTCTAGAACAGTCTCGCATTTTAATTAAACGTAAACGCCAAATAAAATAAGCAATAGATAAACTGAAAATACTAATATGATAAATAAACAAAAAAAATACTAATCCGATGAAAATAATATATACAAACCGAAAAAAATAAAAATAGTGTGCTAAAGATACAATCCGATAACAAAAAATATATAAACCCGACCACTACTGGGTGTGCCTAAACCTCTCGCCCTGAGACCTCCTCTGCCGCCTGTATGTCGCCGCACGGTCCGCATCTGTGACGATCATCTCCATCACGGCGACTGCCTCTGGACCGCCCCGCTCCACGATACCTCGACCCAACGCGTCCCGCCCAAGCATCGATATCCGCTGGCAGATCGGCATGAGATCAATGGCGTGATCATCCTCGGCCTGCTGGTTCTCCAGGATCTCCTCGTGTGCTGGCCTAGGAGCGCCGGGAATGTCGGGTCTCATAAGAGGATGTGACACCCGGTAGAACCACGTGACGTATCCCTCCTCACTGTGCCAGTCCTGGGTGACCCGAGTGAGACGGTACTCCAGCGGTACCACATGATCCTCCCAATGCTCCCATATGGCAGTGAGCTGCACTCGGGTCACAGTGTCGGGAGCAGCCTCAAAGGGTGACCTGGGTATCCGCTGCACGAATCCGAACTGACGCATGCACCGCTCAAGGAGATATCGAACCATGATGCCGGTCCCGCAAGCCAACCAGCCAGAATAAAGTGCAATGCCGTCAAAGGGGACAATCTGAGCGTAGTCGATGAACGGCCTCCAGGTGACGTCGTCGTGCAGAGTGCGGTCCAGGTATCCACGGTATGGTCCCACCGCATCGTTCCCCCTCTGGAGATCGTATCTGGCGGCCCTGGGCAAGGCGTCCACGTACGCAGGATCGAGGTGGTAGCCGTGGATGCGGGAGAAGTAAGAGATGATCCAGCTCTGAAACAGAAACAAGATAATGTATTAAAATTAAATACGAAACATATATAAATAAATAAATACGATAATGTATTAAAATAAAACGTACCGTAAGCAGTGTGCAGGATCCGACCAACTGCCTCGTCCTCCAGTTGGAGGCCTCATTCAGCTTCTGGTAGAGATATGCCAGAGAAGCTGACCCCCAGTTCCACTGGTGAACGGTATCCAGGTCCATGAAATAGCGGAGGTAGGCCACGTCGACGTACCTGGCACTCTTGTCCACAAAGCATGCAGCGCCTACCACATGCATGTACCAGCACCAGAGAGCGCAGCCGCGGTGGTACTCCCTGAATAGGTCGTTACCCTCCTGCTCGACCTCGGCCGCCGCGTCCAAGTGGAACTCAAAATAGAGGCTCAGTGTGTTGAACCGGACATGACACCCAGAAGTCGAGACGCACTCCAGGTGAGCAACCTCGTGCGGCATGCCCAAATAGTGCATCATCCACTCAATGGCCTCGACCCTCTGGATCCTGGAGTGGTCCAACAGCCACCCCCTGATGGGCAGGTGGAGAAGACACTGGACGTCATGCAAGGTGATCGTCAACTCCCCCACCGGCAAGTGGAAAGAAGACGTCTCCTTGTGCCAGCGCTCCACAAATGCCCCCTGCATGCCGGTGCTGATGGTGGTGTACCCGGTCATGCAGAGCCCGCTAAGCCCTGAACCTCGCACATGGTCGTTAAACCACTGAGCTGATGGTTTAAACAGACCGAAAATCTTCCTGGAGTGGTTCACCATTTTCAATGGCTCTCTCTCCTGTTACAAAAAAAAAAAGCGAGAAATAAACGGTAAAATTATAAAAAATGGTGACAAATAAACGGCTAAGTTAAAAAAAATACCTCTCCCTCCCAGATCCGCCGAGCGACGTGATCCTGGTAGTGAATCAGCAGGGAAGTGTCAAAAGGCCCTCCCGGATAGCTATCCACCTCCTGCTCCTCCTCCTCCACGACTGGAGGGTCAACATCCGGTATCACCTCCTCCTCATCCTCATCCTCCTCCTCTCGCTGGCGGGAAGAAGATACCCGAGCCAGCCTACTCCTAGAGCCTGAAGCAGATGAACTCTCCACCAAGTCCTATGGAACGCGCACACGGCGTCCCCGGCCCCGTCCCTGGGTCGACGCCAGCTGCGCCGCCGCCCGCTCGCGTCTAGCCGACGCAGTCTGGGGCTCCCTGCCCTGTCTGATGCGTGCTGGCTGGTTGCCTGACATGTTCCTGTAAACAATCGAAATCGATTAATATGCGAGACAAATGAAAAAACAAAAAAAAAATGCACTTCTGATACAGTTCGGAAGTTCATTTCCGAAACTGGGATGGAGGTGTTTTCGGAAATGAACTTCCGAAACACCCATGCGCATACCTTCAATACAGCCTCCAATGGCAGACCCAAAAAACCTAAACCAAAACTACTTTTATGCCTACTAAACATCCTAATATCAGTACTAACCTATCTTAATGTGATTTTTTCAGTTTCCAAACACCCTATTAGAGTTTATTCAAATAGATCTAAAACTTGAAAAAACAATGTAGAACTTACCAATTAGTGTTTGATGATGAGTTTGGAAGAAGACTTGGAAATGCTCTTTGATCTTACACTTGATTTTGGCAGAAAATTTGAAGAGGAGTTGTGTTTTGATTTGAGTTAGGGTAAATGAATGGGGGAGGGGGAGTGTTTTGTTAAATCTGCAGAACACGCATTATTTCGGAAGTTCATTTCCGAAATGCTGTTTTCGAAAATGAACTTCCGAAATAAGACAATTTTTTCAAAAAAAAAGGCGCTTTCGGAGATGCATCTCCGAAAACACCTTTTTCTTGCATTTCGGAAATGAACTTCCGAAGTCAGGGGTAGTTTGGGTTTTTCACCAGAGGTGGGCTAGAGAGTTGGGAGGTTGGCAAAGAAATTTTCATGGATTTATCGTGCTACCAATTCTTCGCAATTAAATATGCACACAATAATTTATATGTTGTCTTAATTAAGCAATCACATTTGAATTTATATATATTATATCCGTCAACTTGACCTTCTTCACCAGTTATTAAATGAAAATGTACCTTGATTAATTGGTATGGTTTCGGTCGTAGTCGCAGCGACCGTGCCTTCTCTTATCGGAAGAGGAATTTATTTTGCATTGTTGCCGGGAGAGTTAACCACTTTTCTATTATATTTCTTTTTTGGTATTGGTTCGTTGGTGTTGGCTAATTTTCCGTTCCTCAATCTCATATAACAATGTACAAACAAAATAATATTAAAATAAACGAAAAGAACACAAATGAATTTGTGACTCGAAAACAGACACAGTCCCACTGGACGTGTCAATTTGTTTACCCTGAAATTTGGTAAATAAGTTTCAGTCTTCCAAAAACAACTAAGTTCTGGTTACTCGTATAACACCCGAGGCCGAAGAAGGCGAGGGGTGGTTGCACTGCATGTAACACTTGAGACCGAAGAGGGCTAGGGTGGTCGCCACATCAGAATGAGAGGGATTCTGAGGCCGTGCGGGTATGGGACTGCATGGTTAAAGGAAAGCTTATAAGGATTGATGGGTACTACCTATACCAACAAGATGCATCTTCTTTTCGGCAGCCTATTCTATAAGAACTCCATAGTTAAGCGTGCTTGACTTGGAGCAATTTAGGGATGGGTGACCTTCTAGGAAGTTTCCCGAAAAGCATGTGAGTGAGTTCAAAGCATGCTGAAAAGACTCGTGTTGGTTTGTGGGGCCAGTCAATCATCCCGAAAGAAGTCTGGGGCGTTACAAATGGTATCAGAGTCAGACCTCTCCCAGTACGATGTGGTTCAAGGACGAACCACGCAGAAGCTGGTGAGCATGTAACACCCGAGGCCGAAGAAGGGGAGGGGTGGTTGCACCTCATGTAACACCTGAGGACGAAGAGGGCTAGGGTGGTCGCCACATCGAAATGAGAGAGATCCCGAGGCCGTGCATGTATGCGACTACATGGTTAAAGGAAAGCTTATAAGGATTGGTGGGTACTACTTATACCAACAAGATGCATCTTCTTTTTGGTAGCCAGTTCTATAAGAACTCCATAGTTAAGCGTGCTTGACTTGGAGCAATTTAAGGATGGGTGACCTTCTAGGAAGTTTCCCGGAAAGCGTGTGAGTGAGGTCAAAACATGCTGAAAAGACTCGTGTTGGTTTGTGGGGTCAGTCAATCATCTCGAAAGCAGTTTGGGGCGTTACAACTCGCATGATCGACTAGATTGATCCTAGGACATGTGTTTAGTTTCGAGATTTTGACATTTGTTTGATATACATTCTTTCGATTGTTGTGGTTCATTTATAAGTAAAAGAAATGTTTAAAGAAATGAAATAAAAGACAAAAACGTAAAGCCTTTGACTCGAAGGTAAAGAAACTTAAAAGACTTTAGTAAAGATAGCAAATTGGTAAAAATTGGTAATTAAAGTAAATTGTGGTGTATCATACCTCATAAACTCGTTTCTCGATATATATTGGTACTTTGAGTATGATTGTGTGTTTGTACAGAATTGAACACACTAAATTCTAACTCTAAGATTCTAATTTATACTAATTCGACCATAACAGTCTTTTCCTAACGAAATGCCATGTTCGTTGCTTGCATGTTACTCGATCTCTAAGGCCTCCACACGTCCTTTTTTGATAAGAACAATTATTTGAATTTGAATTTTCTTCCTTTCGAGGCGCCAAACTATCCAACACAATCGTTGAAGCTATCCTTCTTGAATTCTCAAAAATATTCTAAGTCCTTATTTGTGTTTCGAGAATAATTCTATTCGATAACACTTAACAAGATAAAAACTCTTCATAAGATTGATATTTCGAACAACCTTTATAAGCTTGTTTAGAACCTTCATTCGAAATAATTTCTCTTTCCACCAATCTTCATTTCACCTTAATACTTTCTTAATCGTCAAAATTCCCAGCTAACAACCTGTTATTCATGGGTTGAGGTTTTGATCCCTCTTTATTCCCTTTTAGGCTAATTTATTTATGGTCATCAATGTCGCCCCTGCTCAAATTACCCCATACGAATGTGTTATGCTAATGGATTTTTAGATAATCTGCAGTAACTTAGGTGCCCCTCTCATTCCAAATAGCCTTCACCACCCAACAACCAAAAAAAGAATGGTTTCTACTTTCTACTTCATATCCACAAAAACTACACTTTAAATTATCTAAAGGAAAATTTATACCTCTATACACCAAACGGTCCTTAGTCGGGATCCTATCAAGAAGAAGTCTCCATCCGAACGCCTTGATTTTGAAAGGCACCTCCGCCTTCCAAACTAGCCCATACGCCCCATCATACTTGTTAGGAGGCCCATCCGGAATGAAATCTTTTCCCAAAAAAGAGTAACAAGATGCCACCGAGAAAACTCCATCCGAATTTAAATTCCAAGAAACGTCATCTCTCCCTTCCCCCGCACCACCAAATTCGGCCAACACCGCCTTCAACCGAACTAAACCCTCCGTAACACCCCTCTCCGCCTCCAAATTCACGGGAATCTCGAAATCACCCCACCTCCATCTACCCTCTAACCAACCTCCCATAGACGCTACCGAAACCCCTTTCAAACAAGAGGCCTCATATAAATCCGGAAAAACTTCTCTCAAAATAAGACCTCTCCACCATTTAGCTTCCCAAAAAGGAATGTTATACCCATTATGCACAACACAATTACACCCTTCAACAATTGAATCCCTAAAAGATCTCCTCCCAATTTTCAAAAGATCCCTCCACCATAAAGAAGAAAAAGATGAAGTAGTTGAAAATAAGGAAACTTTTGAGTCAAACGTACCATACACCAAAGAAGATAAATCACCGTACCGAGACTTCAACACCCATAGCCAAAGAGAATCATGCCCTTGTAGAATTCTCCACCGCCACTTTGTAAGAAGAGCATTATTAAAAACCGCAATGTTCTTTACCCCGATTCCCCCTTTTTCAAAAGGAAGAGCCACATTCCTCCAACTAACCCAATGAATCTTTCTCTTTTCCTCCACATCTCCCCATAAAAAGTTACTTTGAATCCTATTGACTTCTTTCACGACTTTCAAAGACATCTTGTAAAACGACATCGTAAAAATAGCCAACGATGTGAGAATCTAGTGATTAGAATTAATACTATGTTCATTGATCGTAAAACATTATATTTCACTTTGACTTTATGATAATAAGAAACAGAATAATAGTTAATAAAAATAGTTTAATAAAATATTGTTAAGTCAATTCAATTGGTATTTGTACAGAGACATCTAATTATATGAAAGCATGTTCGAACCCGTGACATTATATTTATTCATTTTTAACATTTGAAATTCTAATCACTAGATTATTTGACAAAAAAAATTTAAATAAAAATATCAAGACAATTTTATTACATATTTTAGTTTATGTATAAATTTTAGACAATTTTTTCTTTTTATCATTAACTTTTTGAGTAGTTTTTATGTGACTATTATCATTTATTATTTATAATAATTTAATTAAATTAAGGAATATTCTAACTAAATTAAAGAATAAACTAACTAAATTAAGGATTTAATTGATATGCAGCGTCATATAATAATAGCCGTTAAATTTTATAAATGATTGACTTTTACTTTAATCACTTCTAAGATGACATCTATGAATGATTAATCTTTTAGATAAATGGAAGAATAATTTGATTTTATATTAAACATGTTTAATTCTTGCTTATGAATCTGATTGCCAAAAAGTGGTGTGAGTCTGACTCCTAGGAGAGTGTCAACTAGGTCTACGGACTATGCCTTCGATTTTTCACCTTTTACCTAAGGATTATTTTTGTCACTATACATATAACCCAAGAAAATGATGCTTATATCCTTAAGAAAATCAAATATGGGGTCATTAGTAAACTAAATAAGTTATTCTTTCATGAAATGTTCAACCTTCAATGCTAATGAACATAGAAATTCAAAGTTAAAAAACATTATGTCATTGTTTATGAAATTGAAAAAAAAAAAAAAGGATTACTAAGTAATTGAAATTCACAAATAATTTTTTTAAAACTTTCAATTTTTATTATATGCATGAAATTAAAATTATATAAGAGGTAGATTATTAAATAGTAGTAAAATAATGCATGTCGATGGCTTTATTTATACATTTTCTCTGCATATAAAATCCAATTCCAAGACAAACTAAGATTAACTTTTCCACTTACTTAAAATAATGCAGGTCTTTTGTATGTACGTTACAGGACATCTTGATTCGATGTTTCCTGAGGAGTACCGAAAAGAGATTCTTCGTTATATATATTGTCATCAGGTAATGTTGACAATTCAACTTTCAAATAAGTATGGCTTGAGAATGCCTTCATATATAAATGGGAGACATCCCTTATCTTATATCAAGCTGATATTTTAGGATTAAATTAGACTTGGCCTAAATTTAAATTAAATTTTAAAATGGTATTAAATTTTCATTATGGACCACTTGAGCCACGTTGTAGATGTTCAGTTCAAAGCATTAGAGAATGTATGGATCAAAGTCTTAAATATGATGAGATATGGTATCAAAAGTGTGTTTAAAAGTGAGAGACATCTCTCACCTTACAAGTCGTTTCAACATGTTTATGTTAAGCTTAACCTTTTTTTTTTTTTTTTAATTTATGCACCAAACAAATAGTGCTAGAGAATAACGGGGTGTATTAAGAAAACTCAAACCCCACATCGAAAAGAGGTTAAGTGTAAATATAATGGCACCTCTTGTCTTACAATATAATTTTTAAGAATGTCTTAAGTCCATATAAAATCATTCAATGATATGAGGTTTTATCTAAGATTCGTTGGACCACATACTATTGACCATGCTTCAGATGTCAAGGCTTGCCCATGAGTCAGTGTGTTGAGACTCCCACATTGAATGTATCATGGCTTGAACGTGTATTTTTCGACGTGAGACATATCTCATTTTATAAGTCTATTTGTAGAGTCAATTAGGCTTAAACTAAATTCTAAGAGGTAAACTTGTTGTATTTCAATAAGTATTGAGTATGATGGAAAAAAAAACATGAGAATTAAAATCTTTTCTCTTCTCTATATATTAATTAACTTGGTCATTTTGTTCAACTATGAACGATTTCAAGTGTATTCATGCAAAAAAACATTTAATGTGGGTCATGTTGCATTTTCATTTGAAGAATGAAGATGGAGGGTGGGGATTACATGTTGAGGGTCACAGTGTCATGTTTTGCACTGTACTCAATTACATATCTATTCGAATACTTGGAGAAGGTTCAAATGGGGGTAAAGAAAATGCTTGTGCTAGAGCAAGAAAATGGATTCATGATCATGGTGGTGTCACACATGTATCTTCATGGGGGAAATTTTGGCTTTCGGTAACGTTTTATCTAATATAAAATATGAGTATGCACAAAATAGTATACCTATATATACATTGCTTTTGATTCAATATTAAAACAATACAGATACTTGGTATCTTTGATTGGTGCGCAAGCAACCCAATACCACCTGAGTTTTGGATGCTCCCCTCATTTCTTCTTAATCACTCAGGTTTAATAATTAACTTACATTTAATTATATATATATATATATATATATATATATATATATATTTATATAATGGATATAAAAATATATTAAATTGAATGTTAATTGTACCTCATTTTTATTTGACACAGCTAGAATGTTGTGTTATTGTCGATTGGTATACATGCCTATGTCTTATTTGTATGGAAAAAGATTTACGGGTTCAATCACACCACTCATCTTAAAGTTGAGAAAAGAACTTCTGCCTCAGCCTTATGAAAAAGTTAATTGGCAAAAAATACGTCATCTATGTGCAAAGGTGAGAGATATAATCTTTAATTAACCACAACGCATATCTATACATATTCTCTTTATAATGGGATTGATAATTTTACATTTCATATATTACATAAAAGAAGATATCTTTTGTAATTGGTTCAAGTATATCTTGTACTCCTGTTGTTATAAATCATTTGTTTGCTACTAAAAAATGCAGGAAGATCTTTACTATTCTCATCCTTTGATACAAGATCTAATATGGGATAGTTTATATATTTTCACGGAGCCACTTTTGACTCATTGGCCGTTAAACAAGTTGGTTAGAGAAAAAGCCCTCCAAACAATAATGAAACATATCCACTATGAAGATGAAAATAGTCGATACATAACTATTGGGTGTGTGGAAAAGGTAGTCATCATAACAATGAAAAATTTCTATATAATAAGGGTTTGATTTGCTCAAGTTAATGATATAAAAAATTCCTATTAGGTTTTGTGCATACTAGCTTGTTGGGTGGAGGATCCAAATGGAGATGCATTCAAGAAACATCTTGCTAGACTTCCAGATTATTTATGGGTTTCCGAAGATGGAATGACCATGCATGTATAAATTATACTACCTTAATTTCATGCAAATTAACTAATAGAATGTTATTACTATTATAACATCATTATGTATAAATGCACCTATTTTGATAATGCAGAGTTTTGGGAGCCAAACATGGGATGCTAGTTTCATCATTCAATCTTTACTTGCCACTGGTCTTATTGAGGATATTGGTCCAACACTTGCAAAAGGACATGAATTCATTAAGAAGTCCCAGGTGCTTTTAATTTTAATGATAAGAATATTCAGTTTCCTATTCATAAATTAATAAACAACTTTAATTAATATTTATTAAGTTTTAAAAATACTCGTCTAATTATCACCTATTATCCATGTACTATCTCTTTATTAATATGAGTGTAAAATAACTGATAATATAAATGTATAATTGGCATACAAATAGTTAGTGTAAACTTAAAAATTGAAAACATCATTAATAGATTTATTTCTCTTAAAAACTGACAATTAAAAAGGAACAAAATGAATATAAACTTTCCTATTTATTTTCGATTATACATCCATCAGCATTTAACTTGTAAGAATGAACATTATTTATTTTTGTATAAACTTACTTATCGTGTGCACACTCCTACACGTTAGAAAATTTGTATTATCTATAACTTGTACAAATATACTATTCTAAGTATACATGACACATTTGTAATCAAGTGTAAAGTTAGTGTTCATTAAACTATTGGACAGGTTAGGGAAAACCCTTCAGGAGATTTTAAGAGTATGTACCGACATATCTCTAAAGGGTCATGGACCTTCTCTGATCAAGATCATGGATGGCAAGTTTCTGATTGCACCGCAGAAGGTTTAAAGGTAACTAACTAACTATATATAAGAGTATTGTTTACTTTTATAGTCACAATCAAAATACAAATATTTGTTAATGAATTTTTTGCTTTTATTAGTGTTGTCTGTTTTTATCGATGTTTCCTTCGGAGATTGTGGGAGTAAAGATGGAACCTGAAATGCTATATGACTCAGTCAATATCTTATTATCACTTCAGGCAAGTGCTTTATATTATATCTTCATTCTTTTGTTTGTCTTTTTATTTTATTTTTTAAATTGATATTACTTTCTCTCAAATTTGGTTTTAGAGACACCTAACTTGATAAACTTGTATATATTTTTAAAAATTGCACCTCATCATCTTTTAATCTAATGTCAACAAAAAGTATTTGGTTACACTTAGAGCACTTTGATCATTAATTTTCAATGTTCTTGTGCAACATGGTTTGTTTTTGATGAATTATTGTTACAGGGTAAAAATGGTGGTTTACCAGCTTGGGAGCCATCAGAAGCTGTAGAATGGTTGGAAGTAAGTATTATGATATTAAACCTTACATTAATTTTTTTATATGTGAATGAAGACCTTCATTTCAAAATAAAATATACACCATATCAAATTACTAATCAATAAGATTTGTTTTCAATTTTCAGCTATTTAATCCAATAGAATTTCTCGAGGATGCTGTAGTTGAGCGTGAATATGTTGAATGTACTGCATCAGCTATTCAGGCTTTAGTTTTGTTTAAAAAGTTATATCCCGAGCACAGAAGAGAAGAGGTAGAGAATTTTATTGCAAATGCAGTTCGATTCCTTGAAGATAAACAAACAAGTGATGGTTCGTGGTATGGAAATTGGGGAATTTGCTTCACTTATGGTTCTTGGTTTGCACTTAGCGGTCTAGTAGCTGCAGGCAAGACTTATGACAATTGTTTTGCCATTCGCAAAGCTGTTAATTTTTTGCTTTCAATACAAAGAGAGGATGGAGGGTGGGAGGAGAGCCATCTTTCCAGTTCAACAAAGGTTCGTTGTTGAATTATTATTATCTATCAATTAATGAACTAAATGACATTCATAGAATATTTTCATAATGTTTGAAAAATATTTTAGAAATTTAGCACAAGTGGTAGATATTTGAGACCCTAATCATTTAGTTAGTAATTCGACTGATTAAGACTATTGTGTGTGAAAAATATTCATCAAGAAGTCAATTTCTTTAATAGAGATCTCATTCATCTAGATAAGTTAATATTTGCAATTAGACGAGGAATTATCTTAAGTTATTTAAAAAATTATTCAAAAGATACATACACATGTAAGTCATGATATGAGTGAAAACAATGCAGATATATACACCTCTTAAAAGAAGCCAATCAAATATTGTGCAAACATCATGGGCTATTATGGGTTTAATTCATGCAGGCCAGGTATCTTTGCTTTTACTATAAATTAAAATTCAAAATTCTTAGTTACTACTATAATTACTAATAAATCTTAAAACAATGAGTATTTTGTGTGTATGTACAGGTGGAGAGAGACCCTACTCCTCTTCATCGTGCTATAAAGTTGATCATAAATTTCCAACAAGAAGAGGGTGATTGGCCCCAACAGGTTCGTCTAAATCGTTTGGTTTTGATATTATGGCTGTAACATATTTATGCTTAATACACAATGGGAAAATTTTGATTGTGTTTTTTAGTTGTGCTAAGTGTAATGAAGTGAATGAGAATTTGAAAAATATGATGCAATAAAATCAATATACAAGGAACATATATTACCTTAAAAAATTATATTTATGGACTAATAAGAGTACAATAACGCTCAATTTTGTGATTGTAAATAAACATATAATTTTATAGTAAATAAAATAAATGTTACATATAATTAATTGTTATTTTTATATTGCTAATTAAATTTGTTTATATATGTCATATCAGGAACTTACAGGAGTATTCATGAAAAACTGCATGATGCATTATGCAATGTATAGAGATAATTTTCCAACATGGGCGTTAGCTGAATATCGTAGAAGGATTCAGTTGACTTCCACTGCAGTTTGAAATGAACCACTAAGTTGAACACACAAAGGAAAAGCCATGTCTATAAAGAATCAAGCAAAGACTATTCTACTTCAATTAAACTATATAAAAAAGAAAATACATCACTATGCTTTAGTGTTTAGTGTGTGTTTAGTTCTTCAAGAATTAAAATAAATTATGTAAAATTAATTTTAATCAAATATAAGTAAAATATAAAACAATTTATGTTTAAATATATTTATATAAACGCTAGTTGAATAATTAATAAAAAAAAGCTTAAAATGAATTTACTTAGAAACATTCATATATATATATATATATATATATATATATATATATATATATATATATATATATATATATATATATATATATATATATATATATATATATATATATATATATGCCAAAATCAATTTAACACCCCTAATACACTTTTTCACACGCACAACACTCAAAAAAATCACTAATTCTATAGATAATAAAAGAGTTTATTTGTCTCCATATCCATCACTTTATATGGATATACTTTTTAAGTAGTTTTTTTGGAAGCAATTACTAATAGTTTTCAATTTTTTTAAAGATTAATGGGCTACAGCTTTCTTTTTCTATATGTTATTGAGGATTATATAAGATAACCTTCATTCAATACTTTACAATACTAGACACCCCTATGTCATTTTATAATGTTAATAATGTTCATTTTATAAATTAGATATTTTAATATTTATAGTTTTTGAAATATTTACTCCCCAAAAGACTTTAAAAAACAAAAATTGTTGTAACTATGTTATTGAAAGATTTACTTGGATGGGGTGAAGAGTCATGGTCTTTGGTTTAGACGCGGTTAAATGGTGAAGTTTTTCAGAACAATGATTTGTATTCTAAGCTGTTATATGACACAGTTTCAGAAGTTAGGAGTTCATTAAGAATCTCTAATTTGAGTGTTCAAGGGAATGCCAATTGGATTACATTTCCTAATATGGGTTATCCTATTGCTTTTAGATACATTGTGATATTGGACTTGTTGTCTCATAATATTAACATCACATTATTCTTATTTGTGTTATCCCCATCTAGGTTAGGAGTAGACATAAAATTATTGAATCTGATTTTGTCAACAATAATCACTAGGTTTAGTTGAAGTTAAAGTCTGATTGTCCATTGTCTCTTGTCACTAGCCGTTGTTGAAATAACTGTAGTGAATGTGCAAGATAAAAGTAAAAAACATATGTATGAACTATAATTCATTGGGAAAACAAATTAGAAAGTCAAATTGATTGGGATAGTGTCGCCATTTTTGTATGGTTAGGATGGCACTAACACTTTTGTATGGTCTGAATTGCACTGACACTTTTGTACTGTTCATAATAATTTAAATCTTACATAAATACGCAACATATGTTAGTAATAAAAACACTCTAAAATGAATCAAAAAATTTGTTTACTTCAATGACTAAGGCCTCATATTTTGCTACAACTTCAACATCAGAATCAGCTTCATCATCAACATAGTTTGGACAACCATTAACATCATCCTCAACATGAGTTACTTCTTTTGAGTGCTCAACATAAGCATCCACCAATTCAAAACCCACCAATTCAAAACCCTTGATATCCTCATCAAACTTAAGAACATCACTATCACTATTTAGGAGTCTAAGGCCAAGACTAAAGCTATACTTGGGGTTCCAATACCACATACACTTGATATTCCTATATTCCTCATCCTTCATCAGATTTTCTAAATCCATATACGACATGTAGTCTGTATCCCACTTCCAATCCAATTCAGACACCTCTCCATCGACATACCATTTAACATGACTCTCTACTAACTTTCCCTTATGATAAAATCTTATCTTAATGCAATTACTTTGAGATGGTCTGAATAAAATTACAAAATTTGCTTCAGAATTATAAAGAAGAAATCATTATGAAAACACGATGAAGAAAAATAAATAGTAGAGAAGAGCATACCTCATACAGAAACGAACATCTTCTTTGCATGTGGACGACGGTGGAACAGGTGGAATGCTGCTCATCTTCCTTGATGCTTTGATGAAGGAGGAACGTGTTTGTTGAAACGGATTTAGGGTTCTGAGTTTGATAGAATGATTTAGGGTTGGGATATTTTAACTACAATTTTATTAAACAATCATATTTTAATAATTTCATAAATCATTTTTGGCTTTTAAGTGAATTAAGTAATATACTTAATGACGTGGCAAATAGTTCATGGGTCCATGTCACAATTTATATGTGCCACATATGCAATTGAGGGACCAGAAAACTGCAAAAAAAAAAAAAGTAAGATTGGGGACTAAAATGCTGAATTTTGTAAAAGGGGATAAAAAATTCATAAAAACGTATATAGGGGATCAAAAGTGCATTTAAGCCTTTTTTAAATTAAGGAAATATAGACACAAAATTATATGATTAATCAACTTCCACTACGCCGTTCAAGGGCTTTAAAAGCGCTTTTATTGGCCTTTAACAGCGCTTTAAAGCGCTGCCAAAGCCAGCGCTGCTATAGGCTACGAAAGCGCTTTTAAAAGCGCTCTGGTAGGCCCCCCCAGAAGAGCGCTTTTCTGGAAAAAGCGCTCTTGTAGGCCCCCCTTTAAGAGCGCTTTTCAGGAAAAAGCGCTCTGGTAGGCACCCCTATAAGAGCGCTTTTTTCAAAAGCGCTTTCGTATGTTGCGTTTTTTTTTTTATGCTTTTTATTATTTCTAAACCTGCACTTTTTGGCAGCAATATTTTAGAACCTGTAATTTACTATTTTTTGGCAGTATTTTTTCATGAACCTATAATTTATCATTTCAAATCGATATATACCATTATAATCGATATCGATTATATACAAAAAAAGTATTATATTATATACCATTAATGTAAATCAAAATACATATATACATATTTCTAAACCAAAACAACTAAACCAATTCACATATTTCTAAACCAAAACAACTAAATGGGAAACAACTTCCGAGTTCTTATGCAACCAATGTACGCTTCCTGTATTATCTGGAGCTATGTTGTATTGATGCTTTAGTGGAGAACCAGTAGTCACCTGAGCTATGTTGTATTGTGTCACAGAATATGAATCAAATAACTGTACCCCGAACGATCCTGCCACAGAAGACGACTTCGGGGTACATTACTTGATTCATATTCTGTGGAACATAATCGGAAGGGGCACATTGTGTTCTATCCTTTACCAATCCATCCACTGTTTGAAGCTCAACCTACAATAGAAAAACGTGATTATTTACACAACATTCACATTAAACTTAGAAGTAAACTTTGAAGCTCAACCTACAATAGAAAAACGTAATTAGTGTTAGAGCTAAAGGTGCAGAACCTTTGCCTTGCAACTGTGAAAAAAAAAAAACTATAGAGCATGAATATGTGAAAGTGCTAGAATATGTGAAACTACATTGATATTTTAAAATAGTCCTTGACATTCATAATGACAAATCTACAATGACTAATTTGATTGAGAATATTCAAATTTAGAGATGATTTCACAAACTAGCCTACAATTTCACAAACTACATAAGCAATTCGATCTATTCGATTCCATTTTCATAAACCTTTTCCTTCTTGTATGGCTTTCTCTAGGGCCTCGAGCTGAACCAATCTATCCTCCATAGCCTGAAAAAACCATCAAAAAAGGCCAAACACTAAAACAATATGTTCAACAGAAAATATAACCAACAAAACACAAATCAGAAACCAACCAACCGGGGTTTTGTTAACCGCAAATAGAATCTGCCCTAACTCAGATTTTAATTCCGAAAAGAATTCCTCGTTTAATCTGCATAACAAAACACTCCATCACAACAGAATACAAGTACAATACAAATCACATTCACTCAGAAAAGTACTACGATACGAACCGAGGTCTCATTCTGGCAATCTCAAATTCAAAATCCTGAGCTTCATTGTCAAGTAAGTATTCAATCAGCTCTTTTGGAGTTTCAGGAACTTTACGTGACTGAGCAAATAAAAAATTAACAAACTTCAGTTACTAAATAATATATAAATGATCACTTTTCAGATTCCTTATATCAAAAAAGGCCAAACACTAAAATAATTGAGTATGAACCATTATACCAAAACAACAAATTATGAGAAGCAAAAGCTGAGCCAACATCACAAAAACCCTAAAAAAATTTCAAACATCATCATCATCCAAATACACAAAACCTTCAGAAATCGTTTGAAGAAAAAAAGAAAGAACATTGTTCATCATATTCATCAAGCATCAAACCTAGAAAAAACCCAGAAATTGTTGAAAGGGAAGAAGAGAGACTCAACGAACAAAAAACCAGAAAGATCTCACCGTAAAATCATCATCATCATCTGCTTCTGAAATCGCGTCACCATCACCAAAACCCAACAACATCATCTCCACGAAATCGGAGAAAGCTTCGAATCAGAGAGAAGAAGAGGACGAACGGAGATTCACGTCAGACAAAGAGAACTAAATCGAAAGAGGGTTTAAGTCACCGGTGATTGATCGGAGAAGAAGAGGAAGACGATCAAAGGAAGAGAGAAGCCGCCACAGTTTTGTTGAAGATGAAGGGCGTCGTTCTTGTGTTGAGGAGGAAAAGAAAAGAACGTGTTTTGACCAACACAAACCCTATTTTTATTCTGTTAGTTAATTAATTTTATTTTAATGAGGGCTACAAGAGCGCTTTTCAGAAGCGCTTTCATAGGCCACTCTATACCAGCGCTTTCTCTTTAAAAGCGCTTTCGTAACCCCCCCCTTTAAGAGCGCTTTCAAAAGCGCTTTCATATCCACCCCCTATAAGAGCGCTTTTGAAAAGCGCTGTCATAACCCACCCTTTAAGAGCGCTTCTGGAAAGCGCTTTCATACCCACCTCCTATAAGAGCACTTTTGAAAAGCGCTTTCATTGCCCCCCCTTTAAGAGCGCTTTTCTAGCGTGTTTTTTTATTTTGTTTTTAACCAAACCTACGAAAGCGCTTTTGTGAATAAGCGCTGTTGTAGGTGCGCTTTTAAAAGCCAATTTTGGCGTAGTGAATTCATAACGTTATTAACCAACCTTTTAAATTTCATTAACCGACTTCATAACTATTACAAATTTGAGCGTTTATTAACCAACCTCGTAACATTATTCACCAACATTTTACATGGTATTAACCAACTTTGATTACTGCTAAAAATAATTTTTAATATCAGAGCATTTATTAACCAACTTCATCACTTCATTAACCAACCTTTAACATTTCATTAACCAACTTTGTTTTACTATTAAAAATTATTTTTAATACTTGGGTGTTTATTAACCAACTTCATCACTTTATTAACCAATTTTTTACATTTCATTAACCAACTTTGGCTTACTACTAAAAGTCAATGTTCATGCACTGTTCACGGACACTGTTCACAACCACTATTCATGTACTGTCTACTGAAACTGTTCACGTTACTGTTTATAAATATAATTTTTTATTTTATAAAAATACTGTTCAACATATAAATACGGTGAACAGTGTTTGATGTAAGTATTTGGTGTATAATTAGGGTGTAAGAATAGCATATCTGGGTTTTATAATATACCCTTGTCTAAAGTTGCTAATTTTTATAAAGCATACGTTTTAATCAAAAATCTTAAAATTATACCGAAAATTTTTGGAAAAAATATCAAATTTTTAATAAAAAGTCATAGTTTTCATGAGTTTTTATTGAAAATTTTGAAGCTATATCGAAAATTTTAAAAATATACTGAAAATTTTGAAATTTCCGATAAAAACTCATGAAATTTGTACCAACGGTTTCAAAATGTATGCGTTTTTATCGGAAATTTCAAAATTTATAGTAAAAATTCATGAAATTTGTTAGCAGCAATTTTGAAATATGCATTTTTACCGGAATTTTGAAATTTTTAGTAAGAATGTTTGTATTTTTTATCATAACTCTGGGATACCCGTGCGGTCGCACGGGTACTGATGTGGTACACACGCTTTTATTTTTCAAAACTATAATAAAAAAAGTAAATAAGAAAAAACAAAATTATTTTTACCAAAAGACTTTATTATTTTTAAATCATTGATATATATTTCAATTTTTCATATATTATCTTGAAAAATATTATATCTTACATTAAAAATAGGGTTAATGAACTTTTTCGTCCCTTTAAATATTTCAAATTTCGTTTTTAGTCCCTCCAAAATTTTCCTTCAAGATATCGTCCCTTCAAAATTTTTCTTCCGAACTATTGGTCCCTAACGTCAAATTTCGTAGCTAATCGGTGGCTAAAGTCGTAGCTAATCTCTAGCAAATTTGACGTTAAGGACCAATAGTTTAGACGAAAAATTTTGAAGGGACGATTTCTTAAAGGAAAATTTTGGAGGGACTAAAAACGAAATCTGCAATATTTAGAGGGACCAAAAAGTTCATTAACCCTTAAAAATAATTTCAAAATAAAAAATTTGTAACATAAATAATTTAAAAAATAATTCATTTTTTTCGTGTTTGAATTCATACATTATTTGAAATATATTTTTATTTTTATGGATAGATTTTTATTTTTATGTTGTCCTCTCTCACAACATCATCTTCTACAAATTAACCTAATTCTCAATTAATTCACCTTAACAATTTTGTATGGATAGATTCTTAGTTAGAGAGAAGTGAGAGTTTCTCTCACTAGTTTTCATGAGGGAGATGCAATGGACTGAGGTGAAGAGGAAGCCGTTTTTGAATGCGCATTCTAGGTGGGATGTTTTTCCCAGGAACTGGAAACCTAGGACGGATGAAGAGAAAAAGGTGATCTCGGTGTTTTGCTCTAATTTCTTAGATAGAGTGAAGGCGGAAGATTTGTTTGATTTGTTTGGATGCGTAGGCAAGTGTGTGGAGGTGGCCATTTCACCTAGGAGGAACAAGTGGGGGAAACGTTTTGGCTTTGGAAGATTCAGGGAAGAAGGAGATACGAGGATGCTGGCGGTGAGGTTGGACGCCATTCAGATAGACGGTGTGAAAATTTATGCCAATATTCCTAGGTTTGAGAGGAAGAAGGTGGTTAGAGGGAAGGTGTCTGGAGGTGAATACGTTGCGGAATCAAAGGGTGGCTCGGAGGTTTGTGCGGCAAAGGAAGGTGCTTTTGGAGGTGTTCTTGTTCGAAATCCGGGTCGTTTGTCGTTTGTAGAGGTGGTTGCGAGTCAGAGGGAGGCGGTTGCGGATCAGGGAGAGGGGGTTGCCCGATCGTGTGATTTTGAGTACAAGTCAGAACCAGGTGTGAAGGCGGTTTTGGAGAAAGCTTTCGTGGGTGTAGTCTCTAACCCGGGAAACTCTTACAACATTCAAGATCAGTTTTTTCAAGAAGGTTATTTCCAGATCAAAATCACTCCTTTGGGGGCAAATTTGTGTTTACTTGAAGAAGAGGAGGAAGGCGATATTGAGGTTCTGATCAAGGAAGCAGAATCATGGTGGAAACAATGGTTCGTTAAAATTAGACCGTGGAACGTATTAGACGTGGATACTGAAAGGACAACTTGGATTCGTTTTTTCGGTGTTCCATGTCATGCTTGGAAAGTGGAATTTTTTGAGAAGCTTGTTCAGACTTTTGGAACGTACATCTGTTCCGATGAGTCAATAACGGAGAGAAGCGGTATGGAAGTAGCTCGTGTGTTGGTCCGTATACCTATTGAGTTCATGGTGTCGGTGTTTGTTAATGCAAAGGTGGATGGGGTGACTTTTAGGTTGAGGCTGAGAGAAGAATTTTCGTCTTTGTGTAACGTTGTGAGAAAAGAGGCGCAAGTGGAGGAATCGGAGTCAGAAGACTCTGTTTCGGTGGGGGATGTTTCCAGGTGCTCATATGGAAGTTTCGCAGACGATTTTCCGTTAGGAGGGTCGCCGGCCAAGGAGGTGAGGGAGGAAGTTGGGGTGGAGTTTTCTGAGGGAGAAGCTAAAGAAACAGAGGAAAACCCAGCGGTCAATGGGTCTGGTGGTTTACCTAGGCAAATTAATGTCAATTCTAAAAGGGTGATAAGTACAAAGGAGCCTTTTTCCTTTGACCAGGCTATAGTAGCAGCAAAAGGAAATGTAGGTCTGTCAAATGATAGCACGAGTATTAAGGAGGCAGAGGATTATGTGGCAAATGAGGAGGGAAGTAGCGTTAAAAGAGTACAAAGCGATAATGTTGTGTGGAAGGGACCCACTAGTGAAGTGGCAGCTGGAAAGAGAATGAAAAGGATCAAATTTAAAAAGGTGGGGTGCAATAATGGGCCAAAATGTATTAGGAAAAATAAGTCCAAATCTTTTTTAAAAAAAGCCCACGATGCAAAAAGGGAGGCACGTAAAGATACAGAAAATAGGGGGCAGATGGAATCGGACCCTATTTCTATTTTTTCTGCAGAAAACGGTAATAACACAAAAGAGGGAGAAAAGGTGCAGTCGGCAGCGGCTTACGGTGTGCAATCAGAGGAGTCAATAATCCGAAGGAACAACAGCAGATTAAAGGAGAATTTTGGTTCTAATGTTGGGAAGAAATTATGGAAGATGTTATCAGACCTGGGAGTAGAGAAATCTGGAGCAGAAGATTGTGTTGTGGAACTGGATAAAATGGAGATGGAGGAGAGAAACCGTGTGGAGGTAAGGAAGGAGAACAACTTCTTGTTTAAATGATAGTTGGAACTCTGAATATTAGGGGGGGAGGAAACAGTGCAAAAAGAAGAAGAATTAATCACATCATCTCAAAAGGTAATCCTGATCTTTTCTTTATTCAAGAAACAAAATTGGAGCATATCTCTTGTTCTATGGCTGGTAGTTTTTGGAGGAACAGTAGTGTCGATTTTTCGTTTATCCCGTCTGTAGGGGCGTCGGGGGGGATTCTGACCTTGTGGAACACTAATACTGTAAAAGTTGTTTTTAATTTTGGTGGAAGGGGTTTTCTGGGGATGAAGCTTTTGTGGAAGGGGAATTATTTTTATGCTGTAAATGTTTACTTTCCTAGTTCCAGGGAGGAGAAGAGATCTCTGTGGGAGAAAATTCTAGATTTGAAATCAAGATTTAGTGATGGAGAGTGGTTAGTGGGAGGTGACTTTAATGCGGTTCGAAACAGGAGGGAGAGAAAGGGTGTTTCGTTTCATAATTCTCGGAGGGAGTGGTCGGAGTTTGAAGAGTATATTAGGAGGAGTGGGTTGGAAGATGTTCCGTGCAAAGGGAAGAAGTACACGTGGTTTGGTGGTGATGGTAGATCGAGGAGTAGATTAGACCGTTTCTTGTTGGCGGATAAGATTGTGAGTGGGTGGGGCGTCATTGGCCAATTGGTGGAGGATCGCGATGTTTCGGACCATTGTCCGGTGTGGTTGCTTTGCGATAAGGAAAATTGGGGTCCGAAGCCTTTTAAAGTAAACAAAGAATGGTTTTCTTATAAGGATTTTTTGCCGTTTGTGGAGAAGGAATGACTCTCTATAATAGTGGAGGGGAGGGGTGATTTTATTCTTAAGGAGAAGTTAAGAATGTTAAAAGAGAAGTTGAGATGGTGAAACATAAATGTTTTTGGGAAATACGATTTGGAGGTGGAGGATAATGTGCGTATTTTGAATGAAGGAGACGTGGAGGTGGGGGAAGAAGATGTGGAGGAATCTATGGTGATGGTGGAAAGAAAGAAAAGTGCTTCTAAGGATATTTGGTTGAATTTGAAAATTAAGGAAAATATGTTAATTCAAAAGTCGAGATTGAAGTGGTTAAATGATGGAGATGCTAATAGCAAGTATTTTCATGGGGTGATGAAAGCTAGAAGGACAAAGAATTTCATTGGCTTGATTGTAACGGAAGGTGGAATAATTGACTCGGTGGAGGAAATTAAGGAGGAAGTAAAGAATCATTTTGAGAAGAAATTTGTAGATGAGGATAGGAGGAGGCCGGTGCTAGACGGTTTATTTTTTGATACTTTGAATGAGGAGGATAAGTTATCTCTCGTTTGAGGATGTGGAAATAAAGGAGGCTATTTGGGATTGTGATGGTTTGAAAAGTCCGGGACCCGATGGATATTCTTTCTTTTTCATAAAGAGGTGTTGGGATTTTATGAAAGTAGATTTCATCAATTGTTTTAGGTGTTTTCATAGAGAAGCTCTTTTATCGAAAGCTATAACTTCTTCGTTCCTTACTTTGATTCCGAAATCTTCAAATCCTTTGAGTTTGGATGACTATAGGCCAATTTGCTTGGTTGGGTGTATATACAAAGCTATTTCCAAACATTTGGCGTCAAGATTAAAGAAGGTGTTAGGGAATTTAGTGTCTAAGTGTCAAAGTGCTTTTGTTCCGGGGAGACAACTTTTGGATGGCGTTATGGTGGCAAACGAGGTGGTGGATTTGGCGAAGAGAGAAGGAGTGGGATGTTTACTATTTAAAGTGGACTTTGAGAAAGCATATGATAAGGTGTCATGGGATTTCCTTAGATATTTGCTAAAAAGAATGGGCTTTGGTGTTTTATGGTTAAAGTGGATGGAGGCGTTAATTTTTTCAAGTAAGATGTCGGTCCTTGTGAATGGTAGTCCTACGGCGGAGTTTGATGTGAAAAAAGGGTTGAGACAAGGTGATCCCTTATCACCTTTCCTTTTTGTTATTGTAGCGGAGGGATTTAGAAGGTTGGTGGCTAAGGCGGTGGAAATGGGAGACTATCTTGGTTTCAATTTGAGGAGAAATTGCTCGGTGGATATTCTCCAATTCGCCGATGATACTTTACTTTTTGGGGAGGGGTCTTGGAATCAAATTTGGGCGATCAAGGCAATTTTGAGAGGGTTTGAAATTGTTTCCGGTCTTGGGATCAATTATCATAAGAGCAAGCTTATTGGGATTAATGTGAGTAACCATTTTTTGGATTGTGCATCTCATTTTTTGTCTTGTAGGAGGGAGGATAACAATTTTATTTTTCTTGGCATACCTATTGGAATCAATCCTAGGAGGATTTCTTCGTGGAATGGCATTATAAGCAAAATGAAATCAAGACTTTTGGATTGGAAGGCTCGCTTTTTATCTTTTGGAGGTAGATTAACTCTCCTCAAATCGGTGCTTAGTAGCCTTGCTATCTTTATGTTGTCTTTTGATAAGGCTCCAAAGAAAATTATTAAGGAAATAACAAGGGTTCAAAGCAAGTTTCTTTGGGGAGGTGGGGGAGAAAATAAGAAGATTCATTGGGTGAGTTGGAAGAATTGTTGTTTACCTATTGATAGAGGAGGGCTCGGTCTAAGGCGGATTAGGGAGTTCAATTTAGCTCTACTTCAAATGTGGAGATGGAGGATAATGGGAGGATCGGAAGCATTATGGTACGAAGTTTTGAAAGCTAGGTATGGAGACATTAATCTTCAAGTTGTGGGAGCGACAAAGTTGGATAATAACAAGGGTTTAAAATCATTTTGGTGGAGGGATATTTTGGAGATAGATCATGAGTTCAAAGAGAGTATTTTTGTTAACATGTGTAAATTTAAGGTGGGAAATGGATTCCATATTGCTTTTTGGCACTCTTGTTGGATAAATGATAGTTCTTTAAAGGAAACTTTTCCGGTTGCTTATTCTTGTTCGGATTTGAAGTTTGTTAGTATTGCTTGCATGGGAGGATGGGAGAATAACGAGTGGAAGTGGGGTGATTTAGGTGTTAGGGGATGAGGCGGTCCGGGTTTGGAGGATGAAATGGGGAGGTTGTTTTCGGTGTTGGAGGGGGCGAGGCCGGTTTGGAGTAATAGAGGGAAGAGGGACTCGGTGATGTGGGAGCCCGAAGAGGAGGGAATTTTTTCGGTTCGGAGTTGTTATAATATGTATGATAAATATAACATTCCGTTTGGTCCTAAAGTGGAATTTTCGGATTCTTTTTCTCTTCTTTGGAACATGTTGGTTCCTCAAAAAATAAAAAGTTTCGGATGGAGGTGCTTTATCAATAGAATGCCAACTAAGGATCAACTCGCTTCAAGAGGTATTTCTTTCTCTAATTCTCATTTGTGTATTTTTTGTGAGAATGACCAAGAAACTCTTCTTCATCTTCTTCTTTATTGTCGGGCTTCTTTGTTAATTTGGAGGGATATGGCCTCTTGGATTGGTTTAGATTTGGGAGGGGAGTTTTCTTTGATGGAGAGTTTTATGAGATGGTTTAGTTTTTGTAAATCGAAGAAGGTGAAGAAAGGTAGAGAAGGTGTTATTTGGTTGACAATTGTGTGGTCAATTTGGAATGAGAGGAATAGTATCATTTTTAGAAGAGAGGATTGGAATATCCTAGACATGGTTTGGAACATTAAGATTCTTTTGTGGCGGTGGTCGTTCATCGGGAATATTAATCGGACCAAATACAATTTATATGAGTTCAACAAAGATCTTATGTTGTATCTTTCTTAGGTGTATTTGGTGCTTAATTTTTTCGTTGTCGGATTGGTTTTCGCCTTTTGTAAGTTGTAAGTGTGTAAGAACTTTTGGTTCTTGGTTTATATAAATTCTTGATTGTTAAAAAAAAAATTATTTGAAATATATATTTTTATTTTCTTTAATTGTACAAAAAAATATAATAACCCGTGTGTTTGTACATATTTTAGTATGATTAGTCGTGCGCTTACGCGATACTGGTGTGTTACCCGTAGATTCGCAATGGTGCTGATGTGATACATATGTTTTTGTTTTCAAAATGTAATAAAAATGTAAATAAGAAAAACTAAATTGTTTTACCAAAATACTTTATTATTTAAAAAAAATACGCATTTTTAAAATAAAACAAAATTGTTTGACATCAATAATATATTAATATATAATATAATTTTCATTAAAATAGAAATTATTTTTGTTAAAATAAATATAAAAGACAATCAAATAGTTGGGAAAGAACATACACGTTATAGAGTAACAATCAATAACATATTAATATACACAATATATTAATATACACAATGTAACTTTCATAAATGAATATGATTTTTTAAGAAATTGAAAAATGTAAAAATAGTATAAAGTAATATGAAAGAAAACTATCCAATAAATTATAGTTATAGTTCATTTAATTTAATTTTATTAAATTTAATGTTTTATTAAATTGTAAGAGATAAATAACAAAGAAAAAGATTGGAGGGGAGTGAGAAGAAAAAAGTGTGGCTGAATGGGAAGATAGAGCCAGAAGTCCAGAATGCAGCAATCTGCAATGGAAAGGTAACCAAGGTCATCTTCGGTTCTATTTAAACTATAATATTCAAAAAGAAGTCTAAATAGTGAACAATAAAGGACAATTTAGCATAAGTATAAGTTTTAATTGAACAAAGTCAGAATTTAGTTACAAAAAGCAAAAGTTGGACATAAATTAACCCTCAAATTAATTAATAGATGGATGATTATGAACAAAGGGCAAATTGGAGATTTTCAGATATATTTATTTTCTTATATTATAGATTATATTATAGATTTTTAAACCGTATGTTTCCGGTTAAATGAACTACGAAAATTTAAAATCAACTATCAAAAATTTTGTCTGTATTTAATAACTCAAATTTGTCAAAAAAAAAAAACAATTTAAAAATTATCAAAACATAGAAAGTGTCACATTTTACTTAGAGAGTGGAAAATTAATTCCTCACAGATTATGCATATAACCAAAATTATATATTATTTATTGTTGTTATCTAAGCCCATCCCAACAAATTTGAGTCTCTTAAAATTTGGAGGTTCCGGTACCATGGCTCTCTTTACACATCCACATGATCACACCTGAAAAATACGGATACATCTTTTACTTCACAAATACCACTCTGTAAAGTTGATATAACCAATCAATTATTGATATCCAGATGTGTTGGTGTGGAATTAAAGTCTTGAGAGGAAAGTGTAAATGACTGATGCAGAGACGGGTCCTCAATTCTATGATTCTTATCTCGAAACAACTCATTAGTATTTCTACACCACAAAAACACTATTCCGTATTTAATCACTGTCTTCAATTTCTGTCAACTATCACTGTCTTCTAAAGTAAAAAAAAATATATTTATAAAGAGTGACGTGAATAGTACATGAATGAATAGTAATCCTGAATAATGTCCATAAATAATGCAAGAACAAAGACTTTTAGTAGTGAATTAAAGTTGATTAATAAAATATAAAAAATGGCCGCTATCGGATCACCCACTATTTATTTCCACGTTTTAGTTGTCTAGGTTCTGGACTTGAGGGGGTGTATTAAGAGTCACACATCAGATAATATAAGGCATGAACATGTGCTTATAACTAAGGACAATCATCACCCTACAAGCCGGTTTTGTAGGATAGTGTTAGACCCAACCACATTTCTTAATAGTTAATGAAGTGATGAAGTTAACTAATAAATTTCTAGATATTAAAAATAATTTTTAGTAGTAAAATAAAGTTGATTAATGAAATGTAAAAAGTTGGTTAATGAGGTGATGAAGCTGATTAATAAACACTAAGATATTAAAAATAATTTTTAGCAGTAAACAAAGTTGGTTAATACAATGTAAAATATTGGTTAATGAACACCTACATTTTTAATAGTTATGAAGTTGGTTAATAAAATTTAAAATGTTGATTAAATATGACTATAAAATTAATTAATCATATTATTTTATCCGTACTTCCTTTAATTAAAAAAATATTAAAAAAGGTAATTCTTTTAAAAATTAATTTTTTATTATTTAATTATTTTCCACATTTCATGCTGATGTTCCTTGTGATTTTATATTTATTTTTGTAGTGTATTTCACAAATTTATTTTTAAGTACTCATCCCAAACAAAATACTGTGAATCTTATTTAATTATTTTCCAAATTTTCTGCAAATTTACTTTCAACTTAGCTTTTATATTTCAAAAATAAATTTGTAAATAAATTTATGGTAACCTTAAAATTCAAGAAAATGTAAAAATAGTTTAAGTTGACTCACGCAATTTCACTTTACATGAATATATTGAAAAAATTAAAAAATATTTTAATATTCTTTTAATATTCTTTTAAGTATTCTTTATATTATATCTTTTAAACTATTATCTGTCTATTTAAAATATTAATATAATATTTATGGTGCCATCTAAGATGAGACCCCTATTATATGCCTCACCGGTGGATCAATAAAAAAATACCACAAAATTTAATAAATGGTTCAGATTTTTAAATAAAAGATGAGAACACTATACACGTTTTCACACCCAATCATATCCCACTCTCTTCCTCATTTGTTTCTTCTCTAATTCTTAAAAAGTTGCAGAAAATTATTTTCGAAAATTAATGCTATCAAACTAACTATGATAAATAAGAGAGGGGAGAAATTTGTTTTTAACATCATAGCATAAAAAAAATAGACGAAGACAATGTTAAGCCACACACCTTTAGGATTCAAAGTTATAATAGGGGTGTTAAATTTTGAAAAATAATTTTAATAATTAGGTGTTCTAAAAACCTTTGCACCTGTACTTTTTCATGTTTTTAAATGTCCATTTCGTTCACAAGTGTTTAAATTTGGATTTTTATTGGGGCACTTGTAGATTTTGACATTGAAAATTTCTAAACGTTACCACAAATTTTCAATTTAAGAGATCCATCTTTGAAACTAAAAATCGTTGTTTGACACCTTGTGAATTAACCAAGTTTTGGGGTTAGTGGTAGCAAGGGTTAGAAAGGAGTGAAGAATAACTTTTTAATAGCTATGAAAGATGAAGATGAAAGAAAAATAGAACAATGAGCCATATTTTAATGGCAATTAAAGAGTGCAACCGTCGTGTGGGTTTAAGGACTTCGTCACCATTGCAACAATATAAAGGAGATAGAAAAAGAAGAAAAAGTTATTAAGTGAAGAAAAAGTTATTGGGTGTGGGCACTGTGTAGAAAGATTTAGTACTGTTATTTAATCTAACGGTGTATAATAATGGTACATGGGTGAGGGATATAGTTGGGCCCTCACTCTAGAACTCACCAATATATATTAACTGATTTTTTATTATTATACTTTTATTTATTGTATCTATTTCAACAAAACTATATTTATCGCATTTTTCTCTCATTTGGATAAGTTGGACTTAATTACTTTGATTTTATTATAACCTCTTTAACCACAATTACTAATAATATATTTTATGATAAAACTTCCACCTCACAATAAATAATCGAGTCCAAAACCCTAGGCGCACCATGTTTTATTTTAAAAAATAAAATTACAATCTATTCTCTGAATTGCTTCACACAATTGAGGGGGTAAACTAACTAAGGGACAAGTTTTCCCTACTATAAATAATGCATTTTATGATGAAGTTTTTACCTCAGCCAAAGAAAATCTGAGGTCGAATAACCTAAAATGTTTCATTTAAATTTTTTATAAAAGTTTCATCATATCCCTCGGTTTTGTAGAAAACTGACAAGTTATGTAGATCAAGGTTTGATCTTCGATTCTCAGCTCTTGTAAATCATCTTATACCTCGGTTCTTTAGAAAATCAACATCATAAGTTGATTAATATTATATTCAAATAAATTGAAATTAGTTTTTACCTCGATTAGTTCCCCCGGTTTTTCTGAAAAACCAATATATTTTACTCTTTTCATTAGAATGTAAGTTTCATTCATTCACTTTTTATGCCCTAGAACTTTTCTTCGACTGAATTATCATTCTCTCCACCTAACAAACTGAAATTAGTTTTTACCTCGATTAGTTCCCCCGGTTTTTCTGAAAAACCAATATATTTTACTCTTTTCATTAGAATGTAAGTTTCATTCATTCACTTTTTATGCCCTAGAACTTTTCTTCGACTGAATTATCATTCTCTCCACCTAACAAACTGAAACACCATCTTTTCTAAGGAGGGGGAGGAATGAAGCTCAAATCTCAAATCAACAATTTTTTTCACGTTTATGGTATGTAGAACTCTCTCATGTGAATGTTGTTGTTGTTGTTATTGTTATTGTCGTGGTTTTTTAGACTTAGGATATAATGTACAGTGTTATTTTTCATGTATTTGTAGTTGTTGTAGTTTATTGTTATTATTGTATTATTTTGGAATGTTCATTTTTATTTTACTTTCAAAAGGTGTATGTTATAATGAGTCGGAGTTGGATGAGAGCCAGTAGATTAAGTAAAGAGTGTATGAGAATAGATTGATTAAACTTTTGGAATTCGCAGAAAAAAATCTTCCTAACGATAATGAGATTTTTTGGTGTCCTTGTAAAAAAATTTGAAATACACAAAAACATCCAAGGGATGTTATATTCAATCATCGTGGTTGTGATGAGATTATTCAAAATTACACGAAATGGTTATGGTATGGTGAAGTGACAAAAAATATCCGCGTCGCATAGAGTTGAAGATGATGAATTTATGAATAATACTATGGAAAATATGATTTGTGATATTGGAGTAGATGTTTTTAAGAAATTCCATGTGGTAGATACTTTGAAAAATGACTTGGAAGAGTCGCTATATCCGAGATGCATAAAATTTACAAGATTGTTAGTTGTGTTAGACTATTTAAGTTTAAGGCAAGAGGTAGGTGGATGGATAAAAGTTTCACTGAATTTTTGAAATTGTTGCTAGAAATGCTTCCAAAAGGTAACGCGTTGCCGAACCGTAGTTATGAGACCAAGAAGATATTGTGTCCAGTGGGTTTGGACTATGTGAAAATACATGCATGTCATAATGATTGCATATTATATATGAAATAGTGTGAAAACTTGAAGGAATGTCTGAGGTGTGGGGAGTCAAACTACAAGAAGGTCAATGGTGCTAAAGATGATGATGGTGTAACTAAAAAAGGTGTTCCTTCCAAGGTGATGTGGTACCTACCGATAATTCATAGGTTCAACAGACGATTTTCTAGTAAATGACGCAAAGTATACTAGATGGCAATTACCTTGTGTCAATTAAAATTTTTTTCCTCCACCTTTTTTTGACATTATGGTTCACTTAATTGCTCATCTAGTAAGGGAGATTAAAATCTGTGGTCCAGTTTATTTATGATGGATGTATCCGGTAGAGTGATACATGAAGATCTTTAACGATACATCTCGGAAGAAGATATTGAGTTTTATACAAACTATTTGTCAGAAGTGAACTCTATAGGAATTCCGAGTCTCGTCATAATGGTAGATATGATGGTAGAGGTATTCAAGGTTTAAATGTAAAGACATTTGAACGAGATGTATTTCTTCTAGCATATTTGTATCTATTGAATAACCTTAGTAAAGTTCAACCTTACTTGACCATTCACAAAAGTATTATGAAGGATAATTTCCTCTGGATGAGTGAAAAAATGTTGTTGACAGAGCATAACAAAACTTTCATAACTTGGTTTAATGAAATGGTTTCTAAAGGGAGTAGTGCATCTGAGGCAATTAAATTGATGTCACATATGCTTAAGTTTAATGTAATAAATTGGAGTGCATACAGCATTACTAAATATTCATTTTATAAAAAATTAAAGGATGGTCGTAGTACCATACAAAATAATGGGGTTATGGTTGAAACTGAATCCATTTACTTCTCTAGTTCAAAAGATAAGAATCATGTCCAGGCATCTAGAGCGTATTTTAGGGTCATTGAGGAGATTATGAAGATTGATTATGTTACTTTTAAAGTACCTTTATTTAAGTGCAAGTGGATCGACAATAACACTGGTGTAGAAAATGATGAATTAGGATTCACACGGGTTGATCTTTAAAAGACGACTTATATGAACGAATCATACATCATGACATCCCAAGCAAAACAAGTTTTTTATGTCACTGATTCTTCTAACACAATATGGTTAATTCTTCTTCAAGGAAGATATGTTCCTGATAGTGATGAAAATCAAGATTTTAATTTTGATACCCCTTCTTTAGCAACACATGTATGTTTCTCATCAAAAGAAAATGATTCTGATGATGATGTGCATGCTATTCGTTATGGTCATAAAAAAGGGATATTATAAAAATAGTAAGTAAATATTTTATATTACTTAGTGATATATATTTACTCATCTATCTTTTTATATTCTTTTTACTAAAGAATTAATGTTGTTGCTATTGATGATTTTAATTGGTTTCAAATGTGGTTCAAACTATACGTGCTTAACAACCGGTGACAAATCACAGAAGAGAACATTTGGAAAGGCTATAAGACTTTGCATTTTAGTTATTCCTTTTGTTGGTTTATCATTTGCAAATGGTTATTGCATTTGAGTTTTAATTTGTTGTAAAATTATAAGGTGTACATGTGTCATTTTGACTCTGTAAATGGTGTAAACAATGAATATTTATGGTATAATGATTTTGTTTGAGAAAGTGGAAAAAGGTACAAAGTATTTGTTTCATAAATGACTAAAGTATGGTTCTATAATAATGTTTCTGTTTCAAAAATGGCCAATATATGGTTCTGCAATATAGGTTAAAACCAAAATAAAGAAAAAAAATAACAATGTTTTTCTCTCGGTTATTATTTTAAGCTAGGGTAATAATGCTAATCTATTACCTCAATTTCTCAAATAACCGTGAGATAATGGGGCGCGCCATCCAGTTTTGAAAATAATAAAATGCAGAAGTTGGGGAACGAATCCATGTGAAGAATACTTTACCCTTCTGTTTTACAATAATCGAGGGGTAAAGTGATAAGTTCTCATGACGCCCTTCATTACCTTGTCTCTATAACTGAGGTTAAAGCCCTTTCACGCCCGACTTCAAATCTTTTTTTCTTGTAGTAGTGTTCGTATCCCAATAACTATAGTTTATCTTTTATTTCTTTTATAATGGTGTCATTATTTTTAATTTTATTTTTTGTGTATATACTATGTCATCTATTTCTTTGGTTAACCTATCAATCGAGGGGAAATATTATGCAACCTATAAAAACATTTGCTCATTAAATTTTTTCCGTAACCTAAATCATCTTATGTTGTTCAAAGTTGTTGTAGTTGTGGATACATTCATTCATTGAAGAAACTAACTTTATAACCTTGAACAAAACATTTGTTATCCCCTGCAATCTATCTCACGAAATGACGCTGTTGTTGTTGATTCCACATTTTGCAATCCCTTTTTACATTTGGGATTACTTTCTCAATATTGTCATCCAAAACAAAAATTCAATGGTTTAAATATTTCTTTTGCTGACAACATTTATAAACATATTCTAAATCATACTTAAAAATATTGCAATCCAAAACGAGGTGGATGGTAAAATTCTTTCAGTTATATTGTCGCGACGTGAAAAAATACCCGAGCGCAAAAACGCTCGAAAGCAATGAAGTTGTCGCCAAAGTTTATATTTATAAGGAAAACATTGATAAAAACCTTAATGAAAAAAATATGTCCATCACAACTAAATTTAGGTTCGGGAGTCGATTATGCGCATGGAAGGTGTAAGCATCCTATGACATCCGTTTAAATAATGATTACCTCTAACTATTTTTGCAAAATATTTCATTAACCCTAATGTATTTGATTTATCCTAATTACTATGACATATTTGCAAGAAATGGAAAAATGTTTTTTAGGGTGCTTGACAAGATGTGTATCTTGCTCCTATGTATCCCTATGTTCGATAGGGAATTCAAAGGTATGTAGTTCTGGGTAGCAAAAATTGTGCCTTGATTGATTTTAAAAATGATAATGGTGAAGTTATTTGTGTCGTGTTTAATGATGGTGATAGAATATGATGGTTTAAATGGTGGAGACACCTCATTGAAGAAACAAAACACATTCAAAATGGAAGAGCTCCCTCTTTTCTTTTTCTGCTCTATGCTTTTTTATACTTATGCTAACAAAAAAACTCACTCCCATATTCCTTTTATATAGGGAAGATTAGGGTTTTGAAACAAACATTTCATTTTTTTAGGATGAAAATAGTGAAAATGTTAGTGGAAAAATGTGTGTACGCTGATGAATTGAGGGTGAATTTCAAATACTATTTTGTATTGTTTTTCCTTTAGTGTGTGTGTTTGGTGTCAGAGTAAGAAAGTGAAAATAAAACAATTGTTTTATTTTCTTTTATTTGGACATTTTACTCTTAATACTAAGATAATAATTTTTACTTAAAAGTTGTTTATTCTAAAGAGCCTCATGTTAAATATGATATGATTATCTGAATCAAGAAAACAATGGTGGACTTTGTGGCTAAATTTATACAAATGTATCAATATTTATTTATATGCAATGACATTTGATCCTATCACAGTCACGTACACTCAATTAAAATTTACCAACGACTCGGTTCAACTAATTAGTTCAAAATTGGTTTAACTCATTAGTTTAAATTAGAATAAAAGAACATGCAATTTTTTTGAAAAATATTTATTACCCGAACAAAATTGGGGTACTATAGATATACATTACAATTTACCATTTTCTTTTTGGCGTTGTAATAGTAGTATTCTATTCCCTAGGGTGGACTGACAATCGAGGTGAAAAGTCCTTATTTTGTTTATTTTAATATAAAAATAAATAAACTATAGTACTACCGCAATATTCATAAATATCTAAGAGAAAAGTGACATAGTTTTGATTATAAATGAATCTTTATCATTCATGTATTGATTATCAATGCTCAAGACATTGTCAACACATCATTCCATAATAAACATTAGTGATCCAAGTGAAACCCTCAAGCCAGCCAATCAAAACATTAACGCCACACAGATATATCTTAAATGCTACACTGTGAATGACAAACATTTATAATGAAAATATTAAGATTGAAAAAAAGTGAAACTTATGTAAGGAAGAAGAGTGAAACAAAATTGAATTTGAAACTTTTTACCTTAATTTTACGCCTTCATTAAGTATAGAGAGAGGGAGAGTGAAATAACAAATTTACTATTAGTTAGCCGTGAAATCTGGAGTTCCATTGGATGCATTTGCAGATGAGATCTTTTGTGATCATTAGGATCGTAATCCTTATGTGCTAAAAAGGTTATGGAATTAATAGGGCCCTTTCCTGGTGGTCGACCGACGTCGACCCATAACATTGGCTTCTTAAACCCTTGTCAACGTATAGGCATGCAGGGGGGCTTAATACATCTACCTCGGATGTCGACCACCCCTTGATCACCTCAAGACAGATGAAGAAGAATCATTTCAATTTCTTTAAGGAATGATTCATTTAATGCCCCATACTTCAAATGTCTTTTCAAAGGTGTCATCATTATGGTTCTTGGGGAACTAAAACACTCGAGTGTTATGTGCAAGTGATTGGACGTGTTTGATGAATTCTTTTTCATGCTACTTTATAGTCACTTTTATAAGGGTTAATGTCAATTTCTGTTGAGTTTTTTTTTCTTTTCAAGTATAGCAGTTGTTTTCTTCTTTAGTGCTTCATATTCCTACAAATGTAACATTAGCGCAACATGGGAAAAAAAAATAGAGAAAGTATTCATAAGTCTTAGAAGGATATTCCTTATTGTTGGGTGATCCTATCTACTATTTCATTATTTTTGAGCAGGTGGCCTTGACGACGTGTTTACGGAAATCGGCCCGTCTTCCCACCGCGAAATCTTTAGTCCTTCTGAGGATTAAAGAATATGTGACAAGTATGGTGATTGGGCCATTGATTTCTATGAAAGCACTTTCTCTATCATGAGCCTTTGTCTTCCCTTTACTGCCATTGAGATAGAGGTTTTGAAACACCTGGCAATGGTAACTTCGTCCAACATGCTAGGCATACATGAAGGTATACCAGTATTGGTGCGAGTATGGTATACTAGTCTTGGTGCGAGTATTTGAATGGAGAATAATTTGATTTCCTTTTCTTTCATCTCTTAAGAAATCACGTAACCCGGCGAACTGGATGGGGAGCAGATGATTAATCTACCTGGAACTGACTATTCACCACTTTGGACCTCTTTTGAAGCTCCAACCCCTTGAGGACCAGTTCTTTTAGGTAACCCCCGCCAGTTCTGAAGCCTATGTTGTAGTTTGCAACATTGACGGAAGAGTTGAGGGAAAATGTATCGATCTATTCTCCAAGTATTGGATTAAGGGTAATTTTCTTCACAGGAATCGTCTTTACGTATACAAGGAAAAGGATCTCCCTAATGAGGCTCAGTACCAGTGGGGTCGATTAATGAAGTTTATTTGCAAACTAGGATACACAATAGGAGGTACTCTGGTGGAGGAGGTCAACAAGAAATGCTTGAAGCGCATTATTGACGTCTGGATGTTAATAGGAGCTCGATCTTGGGATGAGAGAAAAACCATCTTTGGCAAGCTCTAGAGTCTTTAGGGCTTTTGATATTTTACATCTGCATATCTGTGATGTATTTCTTTACCCATAATTGTATGCAGATTTCATAGATAATGAGTGCAACTCTGACTTCTAAGGCGGGGAATACTGTGGATCAGGAGTGACATTGCTGCAGAAGCCATGCGGACTTTACTGAAAGTTTTGGATCTAACTGCCCGCCCCTTACTCACAAGATTAGACTCTCGTTCTGCCAAGGGTCGCCAAACTCCTCCTTTGGATGAGGATTTCTCTTACTTGGCTAAGCTTTTCGGGCCTGTTCTGAAGGAAGAACTGGCTACTCTAGCTTGATATACCCGGCGTGCCTCGGCAACTTTGGCCCTTGTTGCATCCAGTCATTAGGAGGATTTTTGGTTTGATTATCACTATGATGAAAAGCAACGACTGGAGGATAGCATTCACGATCTGAAGCTTCAACGGGATAAATATCTCCATGAAGTAAAGAAAGCTTCTACATCTCTTACTGGGGTGGAGAATGCTTTGCTTCCCGTAAAGCTCGATGGTTCTCTCTCCGTCCAACTAGCTTATCTGTTGAAGAATTTGGCGATGAAGAAACGAGTTCTGACCGTTGTTAGGAGTAGTTTAGCTTCTGCTAAAAAAATTAGAATCTTTGCATCCTCATAACATTCTGCTGGCCCAACTATTAGCTAACTGCACGAGTTCTACCTCAAGTTCTACACTTTAAATCCTTACATTTATATTGCATGTCACTGTTCACAAATACGACAACAATAATTTTTGTGATTTTGAATTTACTACTTATTTCTTTCTGTTCCTCTAAAATAATTTTGATTAATGGAGTGTGAAATTTTGATTATTATAATTCATAGTTAGATTAATATGTGAATTAACATTAAAAAATAATCGTGATAAAATAAAATTGGTTAATTGAGTATACAAAATTAGTTAATATAATTTATATTTTGATTATCGAGTGTTTTGACATCAAAATAATAAAGTTTTAGGTGATAAATTAATTTTGATAAATATTTTTATAAAAAATATTCTTATTGTAAATAATATGCTTTTATTTTTTATCTTTTAAAAATACTTTATTCTTAGTATAAATTAATACTGATTGGGGTAAGAATATGGTGAAAAACTGTGTCAAAATAGTATTACTACTTTACTTAATAGATAAGTTGGTAATTTTAGAGAGGAGAGACGAATTGTATCTTGTGCCTCCTTATAAATACATATGGTGTGATTCAGCTTACACACACAAGTCTCATAGTTACCTAACTTTGTAACCTGTTTCTTTTGCCTAAAGTATACCATGTGGAGGCTGAAGATAGCAGATGGTGGAAATGACCCACACATATTCAGCACAAATAACTTTGTAGGAAGACAGACATGGGAGTTTGATCCAAATGCCGGTACTTCTGAAGAGAGAGCTCAAGTTGAAGCTGCTCGTCAACATTTCTATGATAACCGTTTCAAGGTTAAGGCCTGCAGTGACCTTCTTTGGCGCTTTCAGGTAATTTTTTCTTGGTCCGGTTGATAATAATTTAAGAGTTTAATGAATATGCACTGAAAAGTCTAAAATAGTTTTACACTGTCATCCAATAGAAATATATCATTCTGCCGTGTTATATAATTTAAAATTTTCAGTATAACTTAGCAGAATATACCGTCGTCATTGGTTGAAAGTGTAAAACTATTTTATACTGATAATGCATATCCTTTTTCGATAATTTAAAATCTGCATGGAGTTGAGAAAACAGTAACCAAGCAAACTTATATTTTTTCTTGGTGCAGATTCTAAGAGAAAAAAACTTCAAACAAACAATATCAAGTGTGAAGATAGAAGATGAAGAGGATATAACAGATGAAAAAGTGGTAATCACTTTGAAAAGGGCTGTGTATCACCTATCAGCATTGCAAGTCAGTGATGGCCATTGGCCAGCTCATTTTGCGGGTCCTTTATTTCTTACTCCTCCCTGGGTTAGTGCATGTTAATTAATTAATTAATCAAAAAATATATATAAAAGATGTTCAGAAATTTGTTAACTATCGCAAAAACAACACCAAATTAAAAAGTTCAGGAAAAAAAAAAGAACAAATTTTGCTGTATTGAAGAAAATGTAAAAAAATGACATTTTAAAATAATTGTTGTGCAGTAAAAACTCAGTGTATTATGCATTTAAAATCAGAGTCAGTACTGATTGAGCATTTAAAGCTGCTCCCGTAAAGCCAACATTTTCAGTAGAGGCCAGATTTCGAACCAATAAAGGCAAAAAATAAATTAGAGCAAAGATCCTCGTCATTTTCTAAAAACGGAACAGACACGTCTATTATTATTATTATAATTTTTATAATTAATACCATCAATTTTAAAATATTTAAAAATTATATTATTTATTAAGTCTAAAACTACAATACAATAGTAAAAACTTTTACATCTTTAAATAAAATGAAGCCGGTGTCAACCTAAAAGATTGCACCCTTGTTTAAGATTCTACTTCTTCAAACAAGAAACTAGTCGATTAGAAGCAATAAAGGACAAATGACAATCTCTTAAGATCTTTTTAAGAGGTTGATGGAAAAGAGAGAAGATAATTTTAAAATAAGAGAATATTTGAGTGAAAAATATTGAAAGGTTTTAGTAGGAGGATTTACTTTAATTCATAACCTCTAAAATTTGTTAATTTAGAAAAACCCAAACTTATATTAGAGAAAGATTTTGAAGGACTTACATAATTTTTTAAATATGTTTTATGTTGTTATAATATTATGAAAATTAAAAATATAGTAACGACTAATTAACATTAGACATATACTTAAAAAAAAGTTTTAAGTTTGCCGTTAAATCAGTTAATTAACAGCTTAAGAAGGAAAATAAATAGAGAAATGAATAAAGAAAATAAATAGAGAAATGAACAAAGAAAGAAATAAACAGAGATTTCACTTTTTCTTTTTATGACATATATGGAGTCAATTTTTCAAGCTAATCTAAATTGGACTGAGACTGAATATTGAAACCTATATCTATGTATTTAGGGTTTTAAGTTTAGATTAAAGTTGAACTTCGGTGACCCAATTATAAATAAATAAATAAATATTTTAGTTTATATATAAGAGTAAATAATACACAATCATAATTAGATTTTTAAAATAATATAAAAGTAGTATTGATAATTTTATAATAATTAATATTTAATAATTTTTTAAATTTTTTATAGTCTCTTATATTTTTAATAGGCTATGTAGATAGGACCAAAAAATTTGTTTTAATATAATAATAATAATAATAATAATAATAATAATAATAATAATAATAATAATAATAATAAAAATGAATAATCTATTGGTTTTATCAATTGTTTGTTCACAATATTGTCTTATTATTTCCTCTTCTCATATGTTATGCATTGCAATTTATTTTATGGTATTGTATATTATGTATTAGTATACAAAATTTATTTTCATTCATTAAATAAATATATTACAACAGGAATTAAGAATAGTTTTTATTTTAATTTGTGTACTAGAGTGATTAAAGAAAGAAAAAGGAAATAAAAGCAACTATCATTTTTATTCAAAACAAAATCCTTTATCATACTTTATAAATCAAAAGCAAAATATGGTCCAACCTTGAAAATTGTCTAAACCATCCGCCTTCCCATTTTAACCGGTTTTTGATGGATTTTATGATTAAATCCCAATTTGTTTGCATGTCTATTTTCATGCCCAAACAAATTGGTTAGGATTTCGATTCTCGATCCGACTGGTCGAAGTGGCTGGTCTAATTTGATTTTGATTACCATGCAATTTTTTAAATAGCAACGAATTAAGATTACATTAAAATTATATTTTATAATTGTTTTATACAATATTTTTTATGATTGAATTAATTTTTTTTACTTGGTTAAAATATTCCAGGTTTTTTGTTTGTATATAACAGGGCATCTTGATTTAATATTTAAAGAAGAATATCGCAAAGAGATTCTCCGTTACATATATTGCCATCAGGTATATGCATATTTTATTCAATCAATCTTGTTGATAAAAAAGAATGATATATTCTTCATTTTCGTGTATTATTATTAAAGTTTCACAATACTTAAATATTAAGTTCATCATGACAATAATAAATAAATAATTAATGGTGGTAATGTGTTTTTTTATTTAAATTTTGAAGAATGAAGATGGAGGGTGGGGACTTCACATAGAGAGTCATAGTACCATGTTTTGTACTGCATTTAATTACATATGCATGCGAATTCTTGGAGAAATGCCTCATGAAGGTGAAGAGAATGCTTGTGCTAGAGCTATAAAATGGATTCGTGATCATGGTGGTGTAACACATATACCTTCATGGGGAAAAATATGGCTTTCGGTACATTCTTTTTTTAATACAAATGCACATACATGCATACCTTTATAACATATGCTATTATTAATTTAATTTAAAAGAACAATTCATATGTAGATACTTGGCATATTTGATTGGAGCGGATGCAATCCCATGCCTCCCGAATTTTGGATTCTTCCTTCATTTCTTCCAGGTTAAATGAAATAATTTTTAATTTGTTATTCTTAACTTATAAATTACTCAAATCTGCCACTTGCTAACCTCCCACCAGTGACATATTTGACCACACATGTCTTATATCTAGCAGAGAGGATGTCAACCCAAATGTCACTATCATGCAATATTCTCCATCTTAATTTACCTAGAAGCACCAATTTAGTCAAATGCATATCTCTAACCCCAAGTTTTCATCCTTCTTAGGCCTAAAATCTTCGACTAAGGGATCCAAAAAATCTTATCTTTCCAATAGTTCATCTCTAAGGCAAACACCATTAGAGTCTAATAAGACTCTTCCCTATTTTAACATGCATTTTAGGGAAGGAAAGAAAGAAAATGGATATAAAGTTAACGACAAGTTTAACAAGATCACTCTATCATCCACTATGTACTACTACAAATAACACATCTAACATTCGACACAAAATACTTTTTACCTAGGCATTAGAAACGAGGTAAACAAGGTCGTCATAAAAAGTAAAGACTTATCACCTTGGTGTTTAAAACATCGAGGTTTAATTTTATTAACGCATTCGTTTGAACCCTAGCTTCTGCACGTTTATTATTTACAAAATCTAGTGTTTTTTTATCTCGGTTTAATAACACCGATGGGTTATTCGTTTGCTATAATAAAACTCGTTACATTGTTTATACAAAATATTGTTTTAAAGTCTTTAATCCAGAATATTACAAAATATTGTTTATCCAGAATATTACATTTTTTACACAGAAAAAATTAATTGTCCATGAAGATCATATGTTGAATCTTTAATCCCTTGATATTCTCTATGATTTTTGCTTGCATTTGTTTCTAATATAAAATGGTTAGATAAATAAAAAAATTTCTGCTCAAATAAATACATAAGAATACAAAACTTAACCCAAATAATCTTCTGCTTTTGCAATCCATCATAGAAAAATATTCTTAGAAAACACTCTTGCAAATCTTAAACTCTTCACGATGTTGTATCTTCAAATCTTCGATAATTCTGGGGAACAAAAAAAGGGTAGATAAATAATTAATTTTCTCTTAAAAACTATTGCAAATCTTAAAGTGGAGGATAGTTTCGACCGTTTTATGATGTTTCATAATGCCTTTATAATGAAAGTTATTTAATTATGTCTTGTGCGGATCACTAATGGTAATACCTTAAGCGTTGATAGTCATGAAATGGACGACAAGGGTTTGATTAAGGACGGGCTAGAATATTTATTTACAAATAAAAAATACAATTAAAATAGAGGTTTCAATGTTCCATTGGTTTTTTGAAAAATCGGCGGGTTAGAACATTTATTTACAAATAAAAAATACAATTAAAATAGAGGTTCTAATGTTCCCTCGGTTTTTTAAGAAAACCGATGAGTTAGAACATTTATTTACAAATAAAAATTATAAGAGAGGTTTGAACACCGATGTGACGCGCATGTATTGGATTCATATCACTAGAATAACAATGATTAGCTATATTCAAGTCGTAACGTCTCTTTTGGATTATCAAGGGGGATTTTGAGCTATTTAAACGTCTCATTGTCTCTTCAAACATTGTTTTAAAGTCTTTTCCTTTTTTTAACATCTCATTACCAACTTATGTGTCTTATTAACTTGTTTCAAAGTCCTAGTTTATCAAAAACGGATGCAAATTTGTTGTTCGTTATCAATGAAAAGTATGTAGATTTCAATGGTTTCAATCGTTTTGAACTAAGGAAAGCTGTTAACAAACAGAGGTTGAATAGTTACTTTCGCATTCGTCATGGCCCCATATACACTAATCTTGTTAAAGAGTTTTTGATGAATGTGTCTGTTGTTCCAATTGGTCATGATAAAGTCATTCAGTCCTATATCAATGACTCTCATTTTTTCATCACTGATTGCTATGAGAATCAACTGTCAACAGGCAAGTAGCTCTGTTGAACACTATGAATTCAACAATGTCTACTAAACCCAACTTAACCGAATTTATGCCAAACAATATAATTTGTATAGTCCTGCTTCTCTACTCCCAATTACAAAATTTTGATTTCAACTTCTACTGGTAAATCCTTGCCCAAGAGAGAAAGGCCTGGAAATGCTTACTTGGGATGACAAGCATCTCTCGTTATTCCTCACCTACAACATCAGGAAACGACATCTCTTGTCATTTTCATATTCTTAAAGGAAATGATAAATAATTCTCGGGAGGAAACGACTTTCCTTATACCTTATGGAAGATTTCTTTCTGAACTTTTCTATAAGTTAGGGATTGTTAGGGGTAATGTTGAAGTTGAGTGGACTATGAAGTTTGAATTTGTTGAGTAATTTTCTTGGTTGTGTTGTTTTTTATTATTATCAATGAAATATTTCTTTTTTCTATTATTGCCTATTCTTGTTTATTGATAACAAATTTTAAATGCGGAAACGAGGATTCGAAACGAGGTTCTTATAACTATATTACCTCGGTTTTCAGGTTTCTTAATTTTTTATGAAAAAAAATGCACTAATTTATAGTTGTGTTACCTCGACTTTTTATAACACCAACGTAACATGTTGTTTATCTTATTACAAAAAATAAATATTACGCTCCCATGACACATCCTCTTGGTTTTTAACATTTTGTAGATGAAAGTTTTGTCATAAAAAGTGTTAATCATTATAGTGATGATGTACTTGTTACCCCAAAATTTAGACCTTTTCAAGATATAGTTAATCAACATTCTATAGATAACTTTGTGACAGGGGTTTTTACCAATATAAAGTTTTAGGTGAGGCTGGAAAAATGGGTATGACCCATTGGGAATGTTCGTTTTTTCCTACACTTTAGTGGAGAGGGAGCCAAGGGTTTAGGCTCGCACCATCTAATGTACGTATCCGCCCGGCCACGCCTCGTTTTTTTGCAGCCACCTGCATTTACATGAATTTTTATATTTTTAAGTGTAAAAGGTGTGTTGCCTGCCCCGCCCTCATTTGTAGTGCGGAGTGGCTCAAGATTTTAGACTCCTATCCTTAAGTATGCCCGTTCCATCCCATTTTTTCGCAGGGCTGGACTAAACAGGATGGACATGGCCATTTTCCACCCCTAATTCTAGGTATTTAAACAAAAGAGATTCTTAAAAACTAAAATCGAGAACCGAATCGAACCAAATCATTTTTCATTGGTTTGGTTCGATTTTAGAATTGACCCAGAAACAATCGGTTTTATTTCGTTTGAATTATTGGTTTAATTATTTTTTGGTCCACTTACACCCCTAATAATATTCGTTCCCATATATGGTTTATGAAATTCCCGATACTCAATCCCAAACCCGTGTGGGTACCAATGTATGTACTCGTATTCATACCTTATGAGTAATGAAATACACATACTCATACCCGTTTACTCATATCAATTTTTATTATCTAAACATTTTAACATTTATTTTTTTATTATCTAAACTCTTCTAAATTCTTAAAAATCACCATTCAATATAATTTTTTAATCCTCTCGCTTAAGATGAATTTTGAGTTTGTAATTAAGAAAGGTTTTTAAAAGATTAGATACAAAACTCTCAATTTATTTTTGCTAATCCAAACTCGCAAATAAAGTATAAAGTAAACTCAATTTTTTCACATAAAAAAAATCAATTGTCACATCATCTAAAATTAGGAATCTTATTATTTGACTTGAAATAATAAAAGTAAAAATAAAAAATCAACTGACATATTTTCATGTTTAGAAATAGGAGAAATGTAAATTACTAAAAGAAAAATAGACCATAAATATTTTTAAGTCTTATCTATTTGTTTTATAAACTACTAATAGACCATAAATATTTTTAAGAAAAATATTGTTCCATAAATATTTATTTTAACATGTTAATTCTATTTATCATTAAATTCAACTTTTAATATTACAAACTACTTTATTTATTGCAGCTAAAATGTGGTGTTACTGTCGATTGGTATACTTGCCTATGTCTTATTTGTACGGAAAAAAGTTTGTAGGCCCAATCACACGACTTATTGAAGAGTTGAGAGAAGAACTCTTTATTCAACCTTATAAAAAAGTTGATTGGAGAAAAGCACGTCATCAATGTGCTAAGGTGTGCAAGATATTATGATTAATTACTAATCAAACTGTATATCTTAAAGACTCAATAATTTAATAATTATATGTATGTATGTATTATAGGAAGATCTTTACTATCCACATCCTTGGATACAAGACATAATATGGGATAGTTTATACATGTTTTCCGAGTCACTTTTGAGTTGTTGGCCTCTTAATAAGTTGGTTAGAGAAAAAGCTCTCCATATAACGATGAAGCATATTCACTATGAGGATGAGAATAGTCGATACATAAACTTGGCGTGCGTGGAAAAGGTAATTAGAATCATTACAATATTAATAAATCATATTGATTGATTATTCAGTCACATGCATCAATTAACATGTGTATACATGCATTAGGTTTTATGCATGTTAGCTTGTTGGGTAGAAGATCCAAATGGTGATGCTTTTAAAAAGCATATTGCAAGGCTACCAGATTACTTATGGATTTCAGAAGATGGAATGACAATGCAGGTATATTTTACTACAATTAATACTTTTATGATCATATTATTATTTTTGCTGATAAAAATTTATCTTATATTTTTTATTAATAACAACATAAATTCATCATATATTTGTATGATATTGTAGAGTGTTGCTGGTAGTCAGTTATGGGATGCTGTTTTTTCAGTTAAAGCATTACTTGCCACTGACCTAATTGAAGAAACAGGTTCTACACTTGCCAAAGCACATGAATACATCAAGAAATCTCAGGTGTAAATAATTAATTTTCGTGATATCATAGAATTGCCCTTCAAATTCAATAAGTATCAAGAACATATTGTTCACTAATTAGATATTTGGGATATCTAGGTTAGTATTAACCACATAAAAATACATTTATATTAGCTATTAAGATGCCCATCAAGTGTCGTTCTAGTGGTAGGAGTTTAGCAATATAAACTCAAATAATGAAGTTCAAATTTCATCTAAAACTAGTGTAAAAAAATATTATTAATAATAACTAAAATCGCTCTAATTTCCAAAAACAAATTATCAAGTTAAGGCTCTTTATGCTAGAAAATAATAGTTTTGTGCTTACTTCATTTAGTATAAGTACACTCATATTGTACAATAATTTTGCTTTATAGATAAGGGATAACCCTTCAGGAGATTTTAAGAGCATGTATCGTCACATTTCTAAAGGATCGTGGCCATTCTCTGATCAAGACATTGGATGGCAAGTTTCTGATTGCACTGCAGAAGCTTTAAAGTGTTGTCTACTTTTATCAATGTTGCCTCCAGAGATTGTGGGGGATAAGATGGAACCAGAACGATTATATGATTCTATCAATATCCTATTATCACTTCAGGAAACTTTTTATTTTGCTTAAGTATTTTTTATTACATATTTAGTTAATTTGATGTTCAAATTTCATAAGCTAACTACATGTTTTGTTTATTCGTGCAGAGTAAAAATGGGGGTTTAGCAGCGTGGGAGCCAGCTGGAACTCAAAAATGGTTTGAAGTAAGTATTACTATTATACATATTTTTGAATAAATAAATAATATGTGTGTACTCACTAGTTGATGAAGATCATTCATTACTATTGTCTCATATATACAAAAGATAATTTAATTGATATACAATGACTATGTAATTTTTATTATACACTTTTAACCAATTACATTCATTAATTTAATCAAAATATGTGACTTTAAGTAAATCTATACATATTGTGATTTGATACATTATAATCTATAAGTTAAACATATGAAATAATGTTAATTACATTTATGTTTGTTTTTTTTTTTACAGATGTTCAATCCCACTGAACTATTTGCAGACCTTATTGTTGAACATGAATATGTTGAATGCACCGGATCAATAATTCAAGCTTTAGTTTTATTTAAGAAGATGTACCCAAAATTTAAAGAAAGCGAGATAGATGATTGCATTGCAAATGCAGTTCAGTTTATTGAAGATTCACAAACAAGTAATGGTTCATGGTTTGGAAAATGGGGAATTTGCTTCATTTATAGTACTTGGCATGCACTTAATGGTCTAGAAGCTGCTGGCAAGACTTACACAAATTGTCCTGCCATTTCCAGTGCCTCTAAATTTCTACTTCAAACACAAAGAAAAGACGGTGGATGGGGGGAAAGCTTTCTTTCATGCTTAAAAAAGGTTAGTATTAGAAATTGGCCTCAATTTGTATTAATAGTCATATACAAGTCCATAGATTAATTTAAAGAGTTGCGTGTAAAATTTTTTATGTTTACATAAAAAAATCTAAAAAACTACAAAATGGAAATGTAAATGTATATGTGCCATGATCATATTATGCACATTTTCTTGAAAGAGGCAACAAATAACTATTAATAAAGACCCTAATCACAAGATACAAGTATAGGTCTTGATGGTTTTAAACTGCTCATATATCAAGAGTTTTTGGAGTCTTCTTAGGGATGAACTAGGAATCATGTTTGAGCATTTTCACCATTTTGCATCTCTATCACATAGATTTGCTTCTTATTTTGTGACATTGATCCCTAAGGTTAACTCCCCCGTGCATTTCGAGGATTTCTGACCTATCTCTCTAGTAGGATCCCTTTATAAGACGGTGGTTAAACTGTCGTCAATCAGACTTAGGTAGGTGATGGAAAAATGCATTTCTCCTAACCAACCTACTTTTCTTAAAGGAAGAATGTTGGTTGATGGAGTTATGGCTATTAACGAGGTGGTGGACTTAGCCAAAAATTCTAAAAGACCTTAAATCATCTTTAAAGTGAATTTTAAGAAAGCTTGTGATTCAGTTAGTTAGAATTTTATGGATTTTATGTTGATTAGATTTGGCTTTACTGTTAAATGGAGATCTGGAATGAAAGCTTGTGTCTTTGCTAGGAATCATGCAGTGCTGGTCAATGTGTGTCCTACCCAAGAAATTAAAATCCAAAGAGGTCTGAAACAAAGGGATCCTCTAGCTGATTTCCTTTTTCTCCTACTAGTTGAGGGGCTCTGTTGTCTAGTTAGAAGGGCAGAGGAAATTGGTCTTTATTAGAGTCAGTGTTTCCTAGTTTATAGAGTCTTATCTCCAGTATGTTGATGATACTCTTCTAATGGTTGATCTAACTCTAGATAATTTATGTGTATTAAGGCTATTCTTAGAGGTTTTGAGAGAATTTCGAGTCTTCGCATTAAATTCTTCAAAAGTAGCCTTTTCATTTCAGCTGGAGACTTCCTTCATTGTGAGAAAGTCTCTCTTCCTTTCAAGTATCTTGTGCTTATAGTTGGGGAAAACCCCACCTCAGTTAGTTGGAATTTTGATATAATACCTTACATCAAACAAGTATTGGTATGAGCCTTTTCAAATCGTATATGGAATTATTGGTATGAGCCTTTTCAAGTCGTATATGGGCGGAATCCTACTTTGTGGATTAAGAATGGCAGTCCTCTAACCTCATGTTTTATAGGATTTGCTCGTTAAGCATGATGCTATCCAACTCAACTTAAAACAAATTTGGCTAAGGTTAAATTTGTCATGAAAAAGTTTGCCCACAATAAATGAAACTTCCTAGAAATTGTTGTGGGTGACAAAGTCCTTGTCAAACTACAAACTTACCATCAAGCTTCAATTGCCTTACACAAGAATCAAAAGTTGGAATTTTTTTATTTTGGACCTTTTGAGCTATTGGCTCGTGTTGGATCAGTAGCTTAGAAATTGTTGCTTCCTTCTACAAAAAAGTACACCCTATCTTACATGTCTCTTTAGTTAGACAGTGTAAGGGTAACCATTCCACTACCACTATTGTGCCTTTGTTCTCTATTTCAACATTTTCAACTTCCTTATTCGTAAGAATGTCATTTTTAAGGGCAAGTGTGGTAATAGAATTTTAGTTAAACTCTTTGTTGTATTATTCTTTTGGATAAATTCCAAAAGCTTTTGTACATGTGTCTTTGCATTTTCTTTATACGTTAATTTACTATCATCACCTGTTTTATGTTCACGCCACATATTATCATATTTGAATTTATTTCACCCTCCAATATGTGGCGACATATCTTCAATTTCAAAAAATATAAAAATGAATGCTAGTGGAAAAATATTGTTTGAATTTCACAGTTAATAAATTTGTATTATAAATAGGTAATCAAATTATTCTATTTTAAATATAAATGTGACACATTGGTGACAAACAATGACGTTATAATTCATTAAATGAAAATAATGCAGACATATGTTCCCCTTGAAGAAGAAGTTCGATCCAATATTGTTCAAACATCATGGTCTCTTATGGGCTTAATTCATGCCGGCCAGGTTTGTCTAAATTTAAATTTTTAATTTTTAATTGTTCATTTTGTATCATATTACATATTTTATTTATAATATTATAAGTGTTTAATGAATTAATTAATCTTCACATAAGGGCTATGTAATTCTTATATGCAGGCAGAAATAGATCCTACTCCTCTTCATTGTGCTGCAAAATTAATCATCAATTCTCAATTACAAGATGGAAATTGGCCTCAACAGGTTCATATTCTCAATTATTAATATTGATTTACATGCAATGAATAATAAATCGCCAACACAAGTATAATAATAATTAAAGTAACTCACGAGCTTAATTAATCAACTTTAAATAATATACATGCTCTATTTGTTAAAAAAACAAAAAGTTCACATTTTATATTTATTTTTATAGATAAATAGAAATTAAAATATTTACTCATTCAATCATTTGGAAAGTTTTCTATGCTATACTATATTTATTTTTATAGAGATTAAAATACTCATTCAATCATTTGGCCAAATGGTATTTAAATTTTTAAACCTAACAACACAAAGCTACCTACACTCCCTTTATAATTTTTAATTTTCGTTTAAAAAGATTTACACTTACAAAAATAATTAACTAATAAATTTTATTATTATGAATGAAATCATTTTACATTTTTCATAACACTCTAAATAGTTACTCTCTAAAATAAGTGTCATAGTTGACACTTTTACATAATAGATTAAAAAAATACAATAATGAAAGAGAGAATAACAATATTACCAAATTATCATTATTGTCTATTGGTGTATTTTAATTATCATAATATCATTAATGCAATGTGAAAGAAATAGGAAATTATGAGTATTAATTAGATGATACTCTCTCCGTCCTATATTATAAGCAAATTTTACTTTTGTTAAGCTCATTGAATAATCAATATATGACCGGATACATTAATTATTTAAGAAACCTTAAAAGTGAAATTTATTTATAATATGAGATGGAGGGAATGCAATTGAAACGAAAAAAAATAAAATTGTATTGGAAACTAAAAGCGACATGTATTTTGGGACAAATAATTTTTACAAATGCGACATTAATTTTAGGACAAAACGAGTAATCTTTTTTTAAAAAATTGTTGATTTATAAATATCAACAACTTATTTATATTAATGCATAAATATAAATAAATGTTGTCATTAAAAATCGAACTCTAGACAAACCGCTTACAAACTATATAAAATTTTATCCTAAAATTTCTTTTATAAAAATATTTTATTCTACTTATTTTTCTCTTTGCAATAAATAGTTAAAAATATTATTAATAAACAATAATTAATGTTCATTTAAATTATAAAATTACAAATAAATTAGAATATAAATATTTTACAAAAGCAACAAATATAAATTAACAAACAAATAGAGTATTAGTTTTCTTTTGCTATTTTATATAAATAAAGAAGTGTGATTAATTTTATACTATCTATGTTCCATACTATAAGTCATTTTACATTTTTTAAATAAATAAAGAAGTGTGATTAGTTTTGTACGAGAAAGATAAATTATAATCATTGTTAAATTATTATTTATTATTAAAATTTAAAATTATAGACAAAAATAAATACTAAATAGTATGATAAAATTTTTTTTTTTTTATATTGTAAATTAACTTGTATTTAAAAAAGTAAATGAACAATAAACTGGTCATGCTCTAAACTAAGTATTTATCTGATATTCATGTCTTATTTATGGCAGGAAATCACAGGAGCATCATTGAAAACTCTCATGTTACATTATCCAATGTATACAAGTACTTTTCCAATGTGGGCATTAGCTGAGTATCGTAAGCGCGTTTTATTGCCGCCATCCACTTTATTAAAACAATAGAAAGATGTGAGCAAAAGACAGATGGAACCATATCTATAATAATGAATAAGGTGAATCTGAAGGGGAATCATGAGAAAAAAGTTGTGCACTTTATTATATATTAATTTCTTACATATGTACTTATTCAATATTATTAAATATTATATTTAATTAGTATTGATTTTGTATTACTCGCAAACAAAAGTTGTTGAATTATGTATTAAGTGTTGGATTTGAGATTTTACAAGTGATGATTTTGTATTACTCGCAAACAAAAGTTGTTGAATTATGTAATAAGTGTTGGATTTGAGATTTTACAAGTGAGTTATGTATAGTTTGAAAAAAAATAGATTTTGAAAAGTTTTGGGAGTAAAATTAGCGTTTAAAATAATTTTTAAAAATTAACACTACCAAAAAAAAAAATTTTTCTGCCACGCCCAAGAAACCGAGGCTATATGCAAAATAACCGTGGCGTAACGCTGAGGCCACAGTTTGGCCACGAAAATCCAACGGTAGGATATGCGGCCGTGGCCTAAAGTATAGTCCACGGTTTTTTGACAACCGTGGCTTTTATAGGCCACGGTTTAGGTAGTTTGATTAAGGCCGCAGTTTATATTTGTCATGATTACAGAACTGTGGCCATATGGTAAAGCCACAGTTTCAATTTAACGTTTAACATACAGTTTTGGTTCAAGATATAGCCACGGTTTAGTTATGACCACAGATTTAAAATCGTGGTTATATGTTATGGATTCTAAACCATTTATCTTGCCACGGTTTAATATAAATTTAATGTAAATAAATTTAGTGGCTTATATTAATCCAACACACCAATCACTTGCGCCAATTTTAAAGAATTTAAAATTTAATTACTATAATTTTATGAATACAAATTATTTTATTGTCTACACATTAATGACAATAGCATCAATATATGATTGACTAAGTACATTATATATCTAATAAACGTGAACCAAAACTAAATATAAAAACTTGAGTGACAAAGACTTGTTATAAACACTACAAACAGATCATCATCCCTAGAAGTGGTTAATTATAAATCATACTCCATATATGATAATTTTCTTCCCTAATGTCACTAATGTCATCAACAGAACTTCTTTCATGTAATCTTTCAGAAGGCCTTCTAGTTGAATATGAGGATAATGATGGTAATGGCTCAGTTTCAACATTACTATGATATGATGACTTGGCAGAATCTTTGGAAGCTTGAATTTGAGTGATTATTTCTGACAAACCCAGACCACCATTCCAGTTACTACCTTTATAGACACCATAAGCAGTAGACGTTGGAGGGTCAACTTCTACACTAGACGAGAGGAATGCCATTTCCAATACTCTGCCAAGAGAAAATTCAAGAAAACAGTCCAACAACGATGAGCATAGATATTTGACAAAGCATACATATTGTGTATGTACACATAGATATATGCAAGGTTATAAACTTCAGTCACTATCACAATCGTATCGCAATTCTTATAGTCTAAGCATCACTTCCATGACCCAAGGAAAATATTATATATTCGTTTCCGCAGACAGTTAGGTTATTCTGTTTGCAAAATTAAGTGAAGTTCCCTCTGACACAATGGGTTTGTTTTCAAGTAAATGAGGTTGCGCCCCTTAAACCACGACCAAATCATTCTTGAGAGAGAATCAACATTTAAAATTCAATGCGGAAAACAAAACAAAGAGAGAATCAACATCGCATTTGCTTAAATTTTGTAGTAAAAGACACTAGAATCACCAGATGAATGCGGAACGTGATGCTCATCAATTACAGCCATATTATCAATGCAGATAAGCGACAACTCAGATTCAACTTCTTTTCAACTGCAGGGGATATCCTCCATCAAAGGGAATCAAAATTTGGGTCGACAACATAAATGATAAAAAAATTGTCACTAAAAGAATGTGACATTTAGCTTCCCTGAACTAGTGAACTTCCAAACTAATGCCATAAGATATCCTAAAATAGATCAAGATCTTCAAAGGAGTGAAACTAGAGCAGCTATGATTCCATTAAGCTTAGAAACTTGAAACCTCCTAATCAAATTAAGATTACATGACAAAATAATCAAAGTGCAACCCAAACAATAAGCAAAGTGTTGATATCCCAACTTTAACATATTTCAAAGATATTGAAGTTAATATAACTATAGTTACCATTGAGTGGAAAAACAATACCTCAATCACCATAACATATTATTTCAAGAACCTTGATTCTTCCCATTGGTAGTAGCTTTTCTGCAAAACAGCAAATGCATAAAAAATTAGTAGAAAATCTAACACTATGACAGAGGGAAAAGATATAGTGTGATATGCACCAATTCAAACCATTGATATTCTTGCAAGCCCTTGGTACCAGCGGGAACAGAGGTTTTATTAGGCATTATAACAAGAACTCCCTTAAAAAAATACAAATGGAAAATCAAAATTAGGATAAATCTAAAGAGTTTAAATATATATATATATTACGATTACCTGTGCTTTTTTCAACTTCGACACTTGTGTTGTACCACATGAGACTACCGTCACAATCTCAATCTCAATCTCGTGTTCATCACACAACAAAATCGATTAGTGAAACAATCAACAGCAGGCGAGAGATAATAGAAAACTAGCCAAAAGATAAAATGAAGTTATCGACAATGTGAGAGCACCACCTGAAAGTAAGAGCACCACCTTCTTCCAAATTGAAAAGCTTAACAACCCCATCTTCCGCCAATAAAATGTAACGTCTTGACCTAACCCCCAATCCAACAGGCTTATCACTGAAATTAGGTTAATAATTTCAAAACATTACTGCATCAGCAATTTCAAAACAAACACCCAATAAGAATTTCAACAAATAAAAAAGCGCCAAATATTGCAATCGTGTTTCGATTTGTAGTTACCAGAAGCACTTATTTAAAAGTAATAGGGATAATTGTTAGTTGCAGTTACTAAAATGAAGATGGATTCATAGGTTATAGCAATGAAACAAAACTAGAGTTTGAAATTAAGCGGAGGTTTTGATGGTAACCTCGTGTGACGGTGCAGTAGGTTGATGTGTGGGACCTTCGTGCTCTTCTTCTTCGACGACTGGATTGGCCGGAACCGCCATGCGTTTCGGTTTTTCTTTTCGCTTGTTCCCTCCAATTTTAAGCTACGGGAGAGTGAGAAAGGGAGACTGTGTTGCTTGAATTGAATTTGCTACCTCGATTAGATTTCGCACACAAAAACTCTGCAACTTGCTCGTTCTTCGCCTCCATTGATGAATGAGGGTCTAAGGTTACGCTTGGATTTGGAAGAGAATGAGGTAAATCTCACAAGTCTAGGTTTAGACGATAATGGAATTGAAGAATGTTGGATTTTGTTTCCAGGTTTGTTTGAAGGTTGAACGATTGGGATTAGGGTTTTATGCTGGATTTTGGTTTCCTTTTCTTTGCTTGAAGTTGATACTTGGGTCTCTTCTTTCATTTTAATGAATTAATTTTTATTTAGTTTTTAATATAATAATAATAATAATAACAATAATAATAATAAAAGGAGGGAAACGAAAAATTTGAGGGAAACGAAAAATTTGAGGGAAACGAAAAGAGGGAAAATCTGGCGGGGTAAAATTTTTTAGGCTTGGGCCACAGTTTGTAGTCAAAATTATAAGGCCGCGGTTTTCCTTTTGCGGCTAAAAATATCTGCAGTTGTCTAACCGTGGCAATTGAAGGAAAGGCCACAGTTTCACACTCCGAATTCAATATTTTATAACATAATTCTACACTTTGAAAACCCTTGCCAAATCATATATGTGGCCACAGTTTCTGAGCTGTGGAAAATTTTAGCGTGGTCGTAGGCCAAAAATATAGTAGCGTAAGCAACAGAAAGAATAAATGCGGAAAATAAAAGTTAAGGGAAAAAAGGAACACCAAGAATTAGAGAGGTTTAGTAAAATCAAAAGGACTTACGAACTCCCGTATACAAGGAAATGTTGGTTGATCATCAACCAAATGTTACAAGACGATGGATGTGAGCGTATTACATGCAAAACAAGGTTCCACATTCCCTTTTTATAAAAAGGCGGATAAAAATGCATTGCGAGAAGTAAATATGCAAAACAAGGACACTTAAGTCATTTAAGAAAAGGAAAACATCACATTTCTTTTATTACGAAGAATTTTGAAAATTCAGAAGGGAATTTTGTTGAATTGAAACATGCAACCACTAACGCAAGAATCAATCTTTCTTACTTCTAAACCCAACTTTGACACCAATCTCTTTGTATCATAAAATTTTGTGGACAAGTTGTCTTTCGTAGGAGTAGCATCCAATATTATTTTTGCAAAGAATTCCAAACAATTATCAGGAATATTCCAATTTGACTTGGCATCCAATTATCACACACACTTTGATAAATGTGAGTTAGACGACCCCTCAAAAAGTGGTGTATTGATTTCTTTCAACAACTGATAACATTTTTTCGCTTCCTCTTTCGACTACTCTTCCTTATCAAAATCTTGATGTTCATCATAAGTTGTGAAGACAAACTTTCTACAATTTTATTTTGATGAAGACAAGCTTTCAATTGCAAAAGGAATGAATCAAGTATATTAAAGAACAAGATTCAAGTCTCTTAAATCTAAAGAAATGAGGTATATGGCATACAAGTTTCTTAATGCATAAACAAGTATGTTCAAACATTCATACATCTTCTATGAACCTTATAAAACATCACAAACATTTCCAAACCTTTAAAAATATGTTTTTTTTAAGTTTTTCATACATGGGAACCGGGTTCCATTTTTGAGGAACCGGTTCTCCAAGACCTCTGCCAGATTCTCTTTACGCAAAAAGGTATGGGAACCGAGTTCCAGATTTTGGGAACCGGTTTCCTTGTTCAAAATTTGAAATATTTTGTAACATTGGGTCAGGGAACCCGGGTTCTGTATTTTGGGAACCGGTTCCCCTGTGCGTGTTTTGAAAAAATTTATTTTTCTCCAACAACTTTGTGTCATACCTCTTCACCATATATCTTTGCAACCTTCCATTGATTATGACCATTTGTAGGGGTGTCTTAGAGGCTATAAAACTCAGAATTTCAGAATTATCAATTTACCTCTTTCATTCATATAATTCAAACAATTCAAGTGTACATATTTTTCACAAAATTACCAAGTGTTTATACTTCATTTTCATTGAAACTTTGTGCATATAACCTTCACTCAAAATACCAAAGTTTCATATCATATATCCATTGAACACTTTTTTATCATTAAAGGAATTGTGTGCTTGAAATGGAAGATCAATCAAGTGATTGATATATTATTCATCTTCAAAAATTCTTGTAAAAATTCAAACATATTGTTGCTTACTTATTTTCCAGGATTGTTGGAATTAAGTGTGTGCATTGAAGAAGATTGTTCTTCTTGCACTTGGTGTTAAAGATCTTAAAGGTTTTAAGAGCCTTTGATATTTCTATAAGTTAGATAGTAAAGCATCACATTTGGTGTGGATAGGCTTGAACAATCATTCTAACTATAGTGAAATCTCTTTCGTGTTGAAAGGGGACTGGAGTACTCTCGGATTGTGAGGGGAACCAGTATATATCGTTGTGTCGTTTATCTTTCCGCATTTAATTGCTTTATCCTCATTTAACCAAACCAGAAAAATAAGAACAAACATATCTCTAAAACCAGAAAAATTTTAAGAACCTAATTCACCCCCTCTTAGGCGCATTTCATACTTACAATTGGCATCAGAGCAGGTTATAGGTAACCTGTTCCTAAAAGATCCAGATGGCTTCTGCAAATCAAAATTCGGTTTTTAGAGACGGTGGTAGCAACAACAAACCTCCATTGTTCTGTGGACAATACTTCGACTTTTGGAAAATTCGTATGAGGGCTCATTTAGAAGCACAAGGAGAAGAAGTATGGGAGGCTGTCCTAGAAGGTCCTCATGCTCCTGTAACTGTCGTCAATGTTGTTGGATAAGATAAACCTAAAGCCTCATGGGATGACAATGAAAGAAATAAGGTTCTTGCTGACAAAAAGGTTATCAACCTTCTTCAAAGAGCACTTAGCATGGACGAGTTCTTTCGTGTTTCAGCATGTACAACGGCTAAACAAATACGGGATACATTAGTAGAAACTCATGAAGGAACCTTTGAAGTTAAGAGATCTCGATTAAATACTGAGTCAAGAATATGAGTTGTTCATAATGCAGCCCGGAGAAACCATTCTTGATTTACAAAAGAGATTTGTTCACTTAATAAATCATCTAGACGCTCTTGGAAAAAAAATCTCTACCGAGGAACAAAATCTTAAAGTTCTAAGATCCTTAACCAGAGAATGGCAACCAAAGGTAACGGCAATAACCGAGAAGAAGAATCTAACGAAAATGACTTCCGCAACATTGTTCAGAAAACTTCAAGAATACGAAATGGAACTCGGAAGACTTCAAAAGTATGAAAGTTTAGATTCAAAATCCAAAGGCATTGCTTTGAAAGTAGATTCTATGAATGATGATCCACCGATGGAAGATGAAAATTTCATGCTCCTTGTTAAACGACTTGGTAAGTTCTTTGGTAAAAATACTAAATCATCTCATGTAAAAAGAAAGAACCATTTCAGGAAAAAGGAGGCTTCCATTTCAACACAAGATGTAACATGTTATGAATGTGGTAAGCAAGGACATATAAAGCCAGATTGCCCTAAACTCTCCAAGAATGGTGGTGTCAAAGGTAAAAAGGAATTCAAAAATAAAAAGGCCTATGTTGCATGGGAAGACAATGAGAAAAGTTCATCATCCGATTCGGATAACGAAGAAAGTGCAAATCTAGCATTGATGGCTTCACACCATTCTGATGATGAGAACGATGAGGTTAGTAATGAATTCTCTATTTTCGATAATGATGCACAAGGTGCCATAAATGAATTATTGAATGACTGAAAAATGTTATATAAAACCATATCAACTCAAGAGAAACAAATCAAAACTCTTGAAGAAAAAATGGATATCATGCAAAAAGATTTCGAGGTTGAAAAGAAACAATATGTTGATAAAATAGAACAAAAATCTACATGTAATAATTGTGAATCACTGTCTTTTCAAATTTTCCAATTAAAGAGAGTCCTAGAAAGATATGAAAAAGGACAAATTGGTTTAGAAGGTATCCTTAGTCAATAAAGGTATTCTAATGATAAAAGTGGGCTTGGTTATTCAAAGTTCTCAAAACCAAGTTCTAACAAAACCATTTTCGTTAAGGCTAGTGACCAAACATCTCAAGAGAAAATTAACAAGCCTAAAGTGGTTCATCACCATCCTAAGAAAAGATTCTATAAAAATAAACCTTATGTTCCTAGATATAGAAGTAATTCTGTTCCTACATGTTTCTATTGTGGTATAAGTGGCCATACACCTAATGCTTGCTATATTAGAAACTTTAGTGTGGCATGTGGGCATTATGTGTGGGTAAAGGAAGGTACTAGTTATGAAGGACCCAAAGCAGTTTGGGTACCTAACAAAACTTAATTTGTTTTGTAGGTATGCTTGAAGACCACATCAAGTCAATGGTATCTCGATAGTGGTTGTTCCAAGCATACGACGGGAGACATCAACAAATTTTCAGATCTAAAGCTAAATGCCAAGGGTTATGTTACTTATGGAGATAACAATAAAGGAAAGATTCTTGGCGTAAGCAAAGTTGGTGCACCACCTTTCACATCCATTGAAGATGTTTTTTATGTTGAAGGACTAAAATACAGTCTTCTTAGTATTAGCCAACTTTGTGACAAAGGATTCAAGATCAAATTTACTAAAGATGAATGCTTGATAGAAGACGAAGTCACACATGAGGCTAAACTTAAAGGTAAAAGAATTAATAATATATTTATGATTTCTCTTGATGACTTATCTTTGAAGGTAAAATGTCTCATGGCGAACAATAACGACTCATGGCTTTGGCACAAAAGAATTGCTCATATTCATATGGAACATTTGAATAAATTAATCAAACATGATCTTGTCATTGGATTTCCTAAGATAAAGTTTGTCAAAGATCGACTTTGTGATGCATGTCAAAAAGGGAAACAAACAAAATCAACTTGCCAATCTAAGAATGTGCTGTCCTCTACAGGGCCACTACAATTAAAATATTTAGATCAATAATATATTTTTTTCCGTATACCATTTTTTGATCAAAAATATTTGATCATAAATACAATTTCTCGTATATAAAAATATTTAGGTCAATAATAGTTTTTTTCCCGTATACAGACTTCATTGTTTACGTATCATTTAACAAAATATTTGGTTCAATAGTAAATTTCGTATATAAAAATATTTACATCAATAGTATATTTTTTCCCATATACCATTTTTTAATAAAAAATATTTGGATCATAAATAACATTTTTCGTAAATAATAATACAAATATTATTTTTATTTGGGTATCATTTACAAAAATATTTGGATCAATATTAAATTTTCATATAAAAAAATATTTAGATCAATAATAGATTTTTTATCGTATACCATTTTTGGATCAAAAATATTTGATCATAAATACCATTTCTCGTATATAAAAATATTTAGATCAATAATAGATTTTTTTCCCGTATACAGACTTCATTTTTGTTTAGGTATCATTTACAAAAATATTTGGATCAATAGTAAATTTCGTATATAAAAATATTTAGATGTAGATTATTTTCCCGTATATCATTTTGGAATAAAAATATTTGGATCATAAATACCATTTATCGTAAATAATAGGTTTTTTTTCATATACAAATATTATTTTTGTTTAGGTGTCATTCACAAAAATATTTGGATCAATATCAAATTTTCGTATATAAAAATATTTAGATCAATAATAGATTTTTTGGCCTATTCCATTTTTTAATAAAAAATATTTGGATCATAAATAACATTTTTCGCATATAAAAATATTTAGATTAATAATAGATTTTTTTCCCGTATACAAACTTCATTTTTGTTTAGGTATCATTTACAAAAATATTTGGATCAATAGTAAATTTCGTATATAAAAATATTTATATCAATGATAGATTTTTTCCCTATATCATTTTTGAATAAAAAATATTTTGATCATAAATACCATTTTTCGTAAATAATAGACTTTTTCCGTATACAAATATTATTTTTATTTAGGTATCATTTACATAAATATTTGGATTAATATTAAATTTTCGTATATAAAAATATTTAGATCAATAATTGATTTTTTAAATAAATTTTTCCCGTATATCATTTTTGACTAAAAAATACTTCGATCATAAATATCATTTTTCGTATATAAAAAAAATATATATCAATAATAGTTTTTTTTTTTAAGAAAGAAGTGAGAAAGTGATGAAAGAGAAAAAAAATAGAGAATAAAGAGAGATTTGATAAGTTTGATAAAATATAAGAGTTGTATTATTTTAATAATAAAGTTAATAACTTTATGGTACAAAAACTAAAAAACCACAATTTTAATGTGGTGGCAAAAAATCAAATAAGTGTATTTTGAACTTTTCCACAACCATTAATTTTCTTATATTATAGATTTACATAATATCTAAAAATCAATTCAAAGCCTCTTAGCACCGCATTTATACTCCATAGATTATTCCATGTGCTTTCACCTATTATAACAGTGTCACTTGCAAATTAGAGGATGTCATATTTTACCTCTTCATTCACATATAACCTATTAAATTCTAAACAAGTTTATAATGTTTGGCAAAGAAACAACAATGATATTAGGGTTTCGAAAACTGAAATGCACTATCTGTTAAAATGGTTAGATGAACACGAATATGTATCTAGATATAAAATGTTTGGTTATGGAAAAATAGTTTGAGATATACTGCTGGCGCAAAAAAAATATATCAAGTTTTTTTAACACCTTTTCACTATGATTTAAAAACAGAACCAGTCATCAAACCGATGAGGATATTGGTTCACTGGTTCATTAATCGAACCACCGAGTCACCAGTCGAACCGCATGACTAAACCAGATTAAACTGGATAACTCGGTTGAATAAATCAGTCTACATAACAAAATTATATATTTATTAAATTGATCGAATCAGATGACTCGGTCTCTAAAAAATATAACGACACCTACAAAATTTCAAGTTTTCAAAATATCATAATTTCACATGTTCATTCTTTAAATTCAAATTCTAAACATGTTACAAAATACAAATCTAAAAATTGTCTAATTGCAAACAAGGAAAAGTTGTTCCGAATAAGTTTTGAACAAAATCTAACTAAATTTTAATTTAATTTGTTAAACGAATTATCAAAATGACGTTGTTTTGTTCGTGAAAAAAATCATGCATTTAACGCGCCAGTTCATCGATGACCGTTCTAATTTTCAATTCGACTCATCAGTTCTGTCTGATTTTTAAAACATTTCATTGTATTGCTATTTTAACTACAATACCCACAAATTTATACTACTTTTGATTTATATTGGGCTTTTATAGCCCATGCTTTTTTTTTTAAAGAATCCAAGTAGTTTATTATATATTTTCTTTGAAGATCTTTTATATTTTATTTTTGTTTTAAAAAATACAATAATTTGTAAGAATTCTGAATTGCTATTCTTTTTTATATTCTATTGAAACGGTGAGTAATTTTGAGAGATTTCTTTTAAAAGATGAGTTGGCAATTTAAGAAAGGAGAGAGGAATTGTTTCTTTAGACTCCTTATATATACATATTGTGTGATTCATAGTTTGCTAAAATATATTATAAGCTGAAACTTGCAGTATACATTCAAGTGAAGAAATAGTATATCTAAGATGTGGAGGCTAAAGATAGCAGATGGTGCAAACAACCGAAACCTATTCAGCACAAATAACTTTGTAGGGAGACAAACATGGGAGTTTGATCCAAATGCTGGTACTTCTGAGGAAAGAGCTCAAGTTGAAGCTGCTCGTCAACATTTCTACGACAACCGTTTCAAGGTTAAGGCATGTAGTGACCTTCTATGGCGGTTCCAGGTACTATCTCTGATCTCTCCACACAAAATGGTGGCTCTAAGTATAGATAACTTCTGCTCATCAATTTTATTCTCACATCTTAATTATAATGATGATGAATAAATTAAAAGAAATGCAAGTAGAAAACAATTTTAGTTACTACTACTACTACCAGAGAATCATTCCTTTATTAGTATGCTCACAGGACCACACATATTAGGTAGTTCAAATTCTACATGCATTTAAGAAAAAAAGTAACTAAGCAAACTTATATTTTTTCTTGGTGCAGATTCTAAGAGAAAAAGAGTTCGAACAAACAATATCTAGTGTGAAGATAGAAGATGAAGAGGACATAACAGATGAAAAAGTGGTAATCACTTTGAAAAGGGCTGTACGTCATCTATCAGCATTGCAAGCTAGTGATGGCCATTGGCCAGCTCAAACTGCCGGTCCTTTATTTTACACTGCTCCCTTGGTTAGTGCATATCAAAATATTTATATTTAATATAGTCACTGACACTATACAAGTCCTACCTCTGATCTTATTTATAAGAAAAGATTTTCTTATTAGATATATTGAATAAATAATGTATTTAGACAGTTTGTTGTTGAGATACATTATTTATTCAATATATCTAAAAAAATAATATTTTCTTATAAAAGAGATCAGAGGAAGTATTATATAAAGATTTATGATTTACTAATATGTTAAAGAACCAGCAGCATGCTATAGTACTGACTCGATCTACCTTGTTAGCCACCCTAGCTACATTAAAATTAGAAAGAAACCGTTTAATCAACAACAATTTCAACATTTCAGAAAGAAGAAAAGAAAAAAAAATATACTTCCTCTAGCTTAAACAATTTTCCACAAATTAAAAATAGTAAATATTATATGAAAGAGATAGATTATAAATAATTATATTAAAAATATTATATTAAATATCAGATTTGATTTTTTTGTGCGTGCTTTTTTAAAATAAATAATTTTAGTTATAAAAATATTAGTATCAGTTTGTAAAGTAGTCATTAATTGCTTATTAATTATGGCTCGTAAAATAGTTAAATATTGAGGTTAACCTTAAAAATAATAATAAAAGTTGCATTAAATTGTGTGTTGAGTTAGGGGTATAAACTTTTATTAATCTATAAACATGAATAATCACATCAAATTTTATAAAGTTGTTTTTTGGTTATAATTAGTCATAGTTATAGTATTTAGAAATAAAAAAAATAGGAAAGAAATAAGGAAAAAAATAATTTTTTAATGGAAAACAATTATATATAAATAAATGGTGAAGAACCACAAAAATATAGCAAAATATCAACAAACAACAAATATAATCCAAGCAACACAAGTGTTCAAGGGATCCCAGCAGTTAAAAATCTAAGCTACTAAAAATCCATATCATTGAAAACAGGTTAGATCACAAACCACCATATTCAACATTATCAAAGGGCACCAAAAAACTAACTGCTAAGATTTATTTAAGAATCAAGATAAATAGTCGACCTGCTATAGGTGCCAATAGAGGATAGGATTCTAAAAGCGCGTAAGTTCACTCCAAATCTATCTAGAAATCATTTCTAAACCAAACAAATACTCTTCTCTTCCATTTTTTCGTTGATTTTGTGACTCCTTAAAGATAATGAGCCATATACTTAATCTTGTTCCCTAAAGAAATAAAAGATTTAAAAAAACACCCCAAGATCATTACGGATAACTACCTTCCACCTCAACCACTTAAATATTCTATATCACACAAACAAGGTAAGGTCACAAGTAACAAAAAAATAAGAAACGGTCTCAACCAAATACTCACACAATGGACATGGGATCATATTAGAATACAAAATCACCCCACTCTTAGATATATTTTCTCTAGACGAGAGTCTATCTTGCCAAAGTTGCTAAAAGAATACCAATACTCCATTAACCACCGAGAAAATCTCTCCCACCAACCCATCAGACTGAAGAGAGTTAGACATTAAACCAGAGAACTTATTATTTAATGGAATGGTACCTAACCAAGGGTTCTTCCAAAAGAAAATTTGAGCACTTGACATAACTTTCTTAATGACACCATCGATAAACCAATCTAAGTTGTCATCCTCCTTAGATCCAAGAAAGGATTCCACTAGGACGAAGAAGAGCGAAAACTCCCAACCACCCCCCAAAAAAAAAATATAAGAAACAAATGTAGCTCCATATCTAGTTACAAGAATATCCCTCCACAGACTTGGATCCCCTATAAGTAGCCTTCATCTCCATTTCTCTAAAAGGACAAGATTAACCAATAGAAGATCTTTTACTCATGATCCCGCTCTCTATTATTAGACATGCATACATCTTCCCACTTTATTATCAATTTGTACTCTTGATATATATATATATATATATATATATATATATATATATATATATATATATATATATATATATATATATATATATATATATATATATTGATTATAAAACATAAAAAAAATCTTTCCACTTTATTTAGGATATCTTTGAGTCACCTTTCACCCCCCTTAGGAACCTTCTTTGTAACTTAACAAGCTTCCTCCAAGTCAAAACATGCATCATCAAAAAAGATAAAAAAGAAGATGTGGATATTATTAAGCACTTAGTTAAGAAGAATCAATCTCCCACCAAAAATGAATATACATGTTTTGAAGAATTGAGCCTCTTTTCTAACTAGTTAGTTAAAGGATCACAAAGACAAAAGCTTTCCAAACATGAATATTAGTTTCACTCTTGAAAGAAACTACTAACTCATGATGACTACAATGGGATAACCCATGATTATTAAATCTAAAAGGCTTGGGGCCCCACAACTTATTGACATACTTAAGAATAAAAGGACAATGATCATATACATTCCTTGGGAGGGCTCGTTGAAATACACACCCCAATGGCCCCACAACCAATTAGAAATCCGAATAGATTCATTCCCACTAGCGACCCCACCTTTGTGTTGGAACCAAGTGAACTTTATCCCAAGGAGTGGTAAGTCTAAAAGCTTCATGTGACATATAAAGTTGAAATATTCTAAGCAATCTGGTCTCTCTAAAGCACTAAAAAAGGCTCACAAATTAACCCTCTCGTTAGAAGATCAAATGGAATTGAAATCACGTAGAACACATCAAGCATACTTCTACAATTAGCTTTTATGGAATTCAATTCAACCTGCATTGCTCTCTTATCAGCCAGAGAACACTTAAAGTATACATTAATAACAAAACATGCAGTAGTAGAAGCAACCCCACTCAAAAAGACACCCAAGAAACTCGAACCAGAGAAGCAAAACAAAGAACTACATTTCGAACTACACAAGATCTAAAGAAGACCACTAGTACTCGTTATAGATGGACAAAAATTTTAATCACAGATCGGATTATTATAAAAGGAGTGGATTAAAGATGGGGAGACCTCCATACGCTTAATTTCTTGGATTGTTATAAAATTTAAGGAATTAGACGTAATAAGCTCCCCCACCTTAATTTTCTTGATCTTACCCCTAGAACTTTACAATAAAAGGAGCAAATTAAGATCAACGAGAACCACTTATCAAACACGCACACTTATGAGTCATATCCATTCTTCTTCAGAGCCTATAACTTTCTATTTATAAAAAGGAGATAGTATAACGCCTTCTTGGAAAACTGATAAAGAAAAACCTTGCAAACTCAAACCCCCTACTCCAATAAAGGCATAGGAACACTATCCCCAAACAAAAACCAATAGAGGCACAAGGTTCGGAAAATTCTGATTTTTTTGAGGAGGATGGGAGAAACCAAATATCGTCTAATTCCAAATAGAATCTAAGCTTGAGTCTTACACCTGAAGTTCACAAGGAGAATCCACGAAAGTAATTGAATCCATGCGAGGAGTGTAGAATCCATGTGAACTCCAATTCTGAAAGCACTGGTTCCTAGTGGAAAACCAAAGATTGAGAATTAACACTAACCGGAACGCTCTTTATTAATTATAAACAATCAGAAAGAAAAGAACTAGGAATAATCCCTAGCGCTTGAGGTAGGGAGAAGCTACTTCCAAGCAACAAGAAAAGCTAAAGGTGATAATCCTCCTCTTTTGGAACCCCTTCGTTGGAAGTAAAATCTTCCTTTATAGAGTCTTAAATATGAACCTAAAAATTAGGGGCCCAAGTGTTTTTCCAAGAAACGGTGAAAAATCATTTGGTCTAAGAGGGGGTAAAAGTAAATTTAATAAGGGGGTATTTTAAAGTGAGTGGACACAAGGTATAAGTATCCACGCAACCCAAACAATGAGTTCGAGGGTGATCCAAGGAAAAACCTATGTTTTTAACTACACCCTCCAACATCTTATAAATAACCCCATATTAAATTGGAACAGAATGATACACAAGCACACCATGAAAACTCTCAATCGGCCCAATAAACATATAACAAGTTTTTAATGGCACTCTAGACATCCCTACGCCTTGCATTGGTGATACCAAATAAATATGCTCAGGAGGTGAGCCTAGAAAAGTTCCATCCTTTTGGGAAACCGAAACAAAAGCACATGATCACGGGCCCGATAATGCTCCACGCATTATAGGTGATATATGAGAGTGGCAAATTTTATATAGTCTTTTTACATACATAACTGAGCCAGGAACAAAAGAGGAGTTGACTTTCTTAAAAAAGGGAATAGTACAAGTCTCTTCAAACATATCTTTTTCCACGACTTGTTGAAAGGACAACGCCCCATCTTTTCGTCACTTTTAATCTAATCTCCAAAATGAGAACTTCTACACTTTCCACCAAAACATTGACATGTGACAAAATCCCTTCACCACCTAGAAAAAGGAAAATTTCCTTTCACTTCATCTTCTTCCTCCAAATCTTTGAAACCTCCACCATCAATAAAATCTTCTCCATTATTGTTTCCACTCCTTGCATCTGAAGTCGATCCCCTCCAAGAACAAATCTTTCTCTCCAAAAATCTTGAGTGAGTACTAAGCATAGGTCATGAGTTTGACACTTCAACATGCCTATTTCTTTTACTTTATAAAAATTGAAAAGATTTAGGATAACTAAAAGTTAGAAAAAAATTATTTAAATAACATGTCTATGCAAATTTAAAGTTGAATTCGGTACCACCCCCAACTCACAAAAATGATCTCATTATCATTTTTTTATGACACAAAGATAGTAAGTCGTTGTATAGTAAAAACAAACTATGCATTTAAATTCGAAGTTAGTTCTTGCTGTGCATGCGAAGCTACTTCTATAAGAAAAGCCAAGAAATTTAGTGGTGACTATGCATTAAAACAATAGTATGTACAATTAGAGAACGAACATGTAGGCATAACTCTATTAAACTTTTGAGAAACTCTATATAGAGAGAAAAATTTAACAATGACAAATATGTATATAGACTTTCTTTTTTTTTTGTAATTGTGTACATAGAATATATATTTATCTATTGTTTATCATGGTAAAGTATTAGGTATTATGTAACCCATTTTTCACATACTCATAATCAATCTTAAATTCATGTACACATTATTCTAAATCATAAAACCTTACTGTCATAACATATGGAGACAATTTTCTAAATAATAATGAATTAAGAATACATAAAAACTATATTTTTATTATTTCACCTTTACAATATTTTTAATAATCAAGAATAATTATTTTACTTGCTCAACCATTGTAGGTCTTCTGCTACTACATAACAGGGGATCTTGATTCAATATTTGTAGAAGAGTATCGCAAAGAAATTCTTCGATACATATATAATCATCAAGTATGTACTTGTTTTGTCTAATTCTAAATTATTTTCATTTTTTATTATCACATTATAAAATGTTCATTTTACTTATCTATGAAGTTTGACATGCCAATAATGAACAACTATTTAATGGCTGTGATTTTTATTTAAATTTTGAAGAATGAAGATGGAGGGTGGGGATTTCACATAGAGAGTCCCAGTACATTGTTTAGTACTACATTTAACTACATATGCATGTGAATTCTTGGAGAAGGACCTCATGGAGGTCAAGACAATGCTTGTGCTAGAGCTAGAAAATGGATTCTTGATCATGGAAGTATAACACATATACCTTCATGGGGCAAAATATGGCTTTCGGTACATATATCCTTTTTTAAATACAAATTTACTTGCCTCTATCATTTGTATGTTATTAATTTAAATGAAAAATTCACTTGTAGATACTTGGAGTATTTGATTGGCGCGGATGCAACCCATTACCTCCTGAGTTTTGGATTCTTCCTTCATTTCTTCCAGGTTAAATGAAGTAATTTTGAAATTTTCTTTTTAACTTTAAAATTACTCATCAATCCTCAATAGAAATAAATAATTATTATTGAAAATTTTATCCTATACAATTTATATTTATCTGTTAATTAAATTTCTAATTTTATCAACCACTTTATCTATTGCAGCTAAAATGTGGTGTTTTTGTCGAATGGTGTATTTGCCTATGTCTTACTTGTATGGAAAAAAGTTTGTAGGTCCAATCACACCACTTATCTCTGAGTTGAGAGATGAACTCTTGACTCAACCTTATGAAAAAGTTAATTGGAAAAAAGCACGCCATCAATGTGCAAAGGTGTGACCAAAATTATGATTAACTACTTATCAAAATGCATATGTTAAAGGTTTAACAATCTAATAACTATAAGCACGATGTATTGCAGGAAGATCTTTACTATCCTCATCCTTGGGTACAAGACTTAATCTGGGATAGTTTGTACATGTTTGTTGAGCCGCTTTTGAATTGTTGGCCTCTTAATAAGTTGATTAGAGAAAAGGCCCTTCAGGTAACGATGAAGCATATTCACTACGAAGATGAGAATAGTCGATACATAGCCATGGCGTGCATTGAAAAGGTAATAAATATCAATATTATAATAAATCATTTCAATTGATTATTCAATCACATGCATCATCAATTAAACTCATATGCAACAATTAACATGTGTGCATGCACTAGGTTTTACGAATGTTAGCTTGTTGGGTGGAAGATACAAATGGTGATGCTTTTAAAAAGCATGTTGCAAGGATACCAGATTACTTATGGGTTTCAGAAGATGGAATGACTGTGCAAGTATATTCCACTACAAATAAATTAATTTTATGATCTAATATATTGTTTTATTGTATATTACATGTAATTATTAATTTTGTTAACAACATAAATTCATCACATATTTGTATGATATTGTAGAGTGTTGGTAGCCAATTATGGGATGTTGTTTTGTCCATTAAAGCATTACTTGCCACTAATCTAATTGAAGAAATGAGTTCCACGCTTGCCAAAGGATATGATTTCATCAAAAAATCCCAGGTTTAATTGCTTACTTTTAGTGATATCATATAACTATCCTTTAATTTAGTTAAATATCAAGTTTGTAATGTTCACTATTTAGGATATCTAAATTTTGTCACAAACTTATTTATGTGTAAATGAATAATAATTTATTACTTTTTCAACTAATTAGAATTAACCGTGTTAAAACACATTTATCATTAACTATTAAGTTATCCATCAAATGTCACCGGAGTTTAAAACCATGACATTGTAATTTCAAAGAAGACAGTTGAAATCTCATATGAAACTATTATAAAATTATCACTATTATAATCATCATTAATAATAATAATAATAATAATAATAATAATACAATTTTACCTTCTCCAATTTTCAAATACAAACTATCAAGTTGATGTTCTTTAGAGTAGCATACAATAATTTTGTGCTAGATTTGTCTAGGAATAACACACTCATATTATATAGTGATATTGCTTTATAGATAAGGGATAACCCTTCTGGAAATTTTAAGAGGATGCATCGTCATATTTCCAAAGGGTCATGGCCCTTTTCAGATCAAGATAATGGATGGCAAGTTTCAGATTGCACTGCCGAAGCGTTAATGTGTTGTCTACTTTTATCAATGTTGCCTCCAGAGATTGTAGGAGAAAATATGGAACCTGCAAGGTTATATGATTCGGTCAATATCCTATTATCACTTCAGGAAAGTTTTGATTTTGCATAAGTAATTTTACTACTTAGTTGGTTAATTTAATAAAAATTCATAAGCTAGATACACTCGTTGCTTATTATTGCAGAGTAAAAATGGAGGTTTCACAGCGTGGGAGCCAGCAGGAAGTCAAAAATGGTTAGAGGTAAGTATTGTTATTGTGTTTATTTATGAATAACAACATAATATACATGCATTCACTAGTCGATGAAAATAATTCATTATTAATGTCTTACATATGATATACGACAAATGAATTTGTTGATATATGCATACATTATAATTTATTTTACACTTTTAATCAAATGCAACCATGTGATCATTAAAAAATCAAATGCAACCATGTGATCATTAAAAGCAATTAACTTTCAACAAATCTATACAAAATGGTGATTTATGAAAATATAATCTCTAAATTAAATAAGATGAAATCATTTAATTACAATTATATTTGATTTTGGATCAGCTACTCAATCCCACTGAAACTTTTGCGGACCTTATTGTTGAGCATGAATATGTTGAATGCACCCGATCAGTAATTCAAGCTTTAGTTTTGTTTAAGAAGCTATATCCAGAATTCAAAGAAAAAGAGATAGATAATTGCATAGCAAATGCAGTTCAATTTATTGAAGATTCACAAACAAATAATGGCTCATGGTATGGTAATTGGGGAATTTGCTTTATTTATGGTACTTGGTATGCACTTGGGGGTTTAGAAGCTGCTGGCAAGACTTATAAAAATTGTCCTGCCATTTCCAAAGCCACCAAATTTCTACTTCAAACACAAAGAAAAGATGGTGGATGGGGGGAGAGCTTCCTTTCATGCTCAAAAAAGGTTAGTATTGTAAATTCATCTCATTATATATATGTTCGTATCTAAATTAATATATTAATCTCTCCAGTTGTGTGTGTAGGATACTCAATTTACATATAAAACTATATAACTAAAAAATAAAATAAAAATATTTATGTAGAGTTATCTTTTTTTTTTTTTGTACCTTTTCTTGCAATAGACAAAGAAAATTATTAATAAAAAACCTAATCACAAGATGTGAAATGGTTCCATCTCAAAGCATTATTTTTCTTTTGTATATTTTTCTTTGAATTTCAAATTTCAAATATGTTGTTAAGAAAATATTATTTCTTTAATTTTTATTTTTCTTTTCACTACCATCATCAATATAACATACTTGACTATTTTATTTCTTTCTTTCAGAATAATAACCTACTTTCCCCAACTTATATACAAGAATTTTTCTTCACCCACCTCCTAACCTTCTTGCCAACCCCTGGTGAATTTACCACAATACCCCTTGTTTCGGAAGTTCATTTCCGAAACTGTACTTATTTTCTTAAAATAGGTGTTTTCGGAAATGTATCTCCGAAAACGTGTGTTATTTAATATAAAATATTGATTTCGGAGATGCATCTCCGAAATAAAGTTACATTTTCAGAAAATGTGGTGTTTCGGAAGTTCATTTCCGAACACACCCCCCTTGGAGAATTCGGAAATGAACCTCCGAAAATATGTCTGGACAGAATAAAATGAAAAACAACAACAATTCGCTTTATTTAATCGGGTGAATATTACAACGATAATATTACATAAAATTAAAGTTACATATATATTGTTGAACACGGGTAGGTGGGGATGAGAGAGTGGTGGGGAGAAAAAAAGGCTTCCAAATTTCAAAAGGTGTACTACTGTAAGTAACAAATGACGGAGGAGGTGTAACCGGGGCCGGAACATATGACGGAGGAGGTGGATGTCCGGAGGAAGAAGAACCGGAGGTACGTCCACCGCGAGACAAAGGAGCCAATCAATGTAAGCTATAATTTATCATTATCATCAGGGGACGTCATTACAAAAAATTGGGAAAAAAATCTTATTATTTTTAATCTTGATTTTTTAGAAATGACGTCCCTAGATGATAATGATAAACTATAGCTTACAATGATTGGCTCCTTTGTCTCGCGGTGGACGTACCTCCGGTTCTTCTTCCTCCGAACATCCACCTCCTCCGTCATATGTTCCGACCCCGGTTACACCTCCTCCGTCATTTGTTACTTACAGTAGTACGTATTTTTATTAACATGATAAATCCAATACAAAAACATTGTGCGATACAATCCGAAATCCGAACAAAACAAAACAAAACACGTCAAACAAAACAAAAACATGTTATTCTGCCCGACGAGCGTTACAAAATACACATCAAACAAAATAAAAACACGTTATTCTTCTCGACGAGCGAACTCCTCCGAATGAAGATAATTATACCAATCTTCATCCCACTCAGTATCAGAACCATCCGCGTTGATCACGCCTGAAGGCTGAGCCTGCGCGTCCGAGCCATGGACTCCCAGGGGACGAGAAGCAGAACCAGTCAAAAGCTTCTTCTTCTCCTTCACCTCCTTCACCTCCTTCACCTCTTTCACCTCCTTCTTTGAAGAACCCTTTCTTCCCTTAGCGTCCTCTTTAGAAGACGCAGTCCTGCGTGCTTGTTGGTTGTCTGACATGTTCCTGTAAACAGTTGAAATCGATTAATATGCGAGACAAAATAAAAAACAAAAAAATTTGAACTTCTGATACAATTCGGAAGTTCATTTCCGAAAACTGGGAGGGAGGTGTTTTCGGAAATGAACTTCCGAAACACCCCTGCGATGCACTTTTCTGCAACTTCTATGGCAGACCCCTAAACCAAACTTCAAACCAAATCAAAATGCTTCTAAACAACCTAAATACTACTAACAACCTAACCATATATCATTTATGCAATTAAAACCCTAAATAACATGCATTTCAATAATAGATCTAAAAATTTCAAAACTTACAAAGTGTTAGGATTGAGGGCTTTTGAATGTTGTTTAGCAGTGTGATTGGAGCTTGATGCAGCTTTGGAATTCTGTTTGCACAAATTTTTGCCTTTGCCACTTTTTGTTTTGATTTAGGGTAAATGATTGGGGGAGGGGGAGTGTTTTGATAAATCTGCAGAAATCGCAGTATTTCTGAAGTGAACTTCCGAAATAATGTTTTCGGAAATGAACTTCCGAAATAAGTCAATTTTTTCAAAAAAAAATCGCTTTCGGAAATGAACTTCCAAAGCAGGGGTATTTTGGTATTTTCGCTGGGGGTGACCCCCATAGGGAGGTGGCCAAAGAAATTTTCTATATACAATCCTGTCAAATAATAAATTCTCTTTTGTATTAAGACAAGGGATGCAATATATTGTTTTTATTTAAGGTTAGGAGTTAAAGGTTTTTGAAGAGCTTACACACTTAGATTTTTCCAACTATCTACCCATTCACCAGCCACAAAATATTATCCATCCTACTCATCATTAACTTGTTGAGATGAGCCCAAGTGAACCTCATACCCATTCAAAAGCTCAAGCCTAGAAAAAATTGATTAAATTCTTCAATTTCAATGATAGATCTATTTTTAACATATTGACTCAAACATTTTCTCTCACTTGCATCCCTCACTGGATTGAAGTCCCCTACCATACAATCCATACCCCACTTAAACAAATTTTTTACATTAAAATACACCCTGATAGTCTATGATTAGTTTCTAAAGCACTTGCCAACATACATATTGACAACCGTGTCAGGTTAGTCTGATTGGTTCTGATAGAACTTGTATTTTTCAATTGCATGATTTTGATTTTATTTGACATTAATTTTTGGTAATTTAGTAAAAGAGTTACTTAAAATTAAAAATTCTGTCAGTTGCTCTACAGGTGTAATATATATTAATATAACGCATATATAATCATACTACTATCTAATTTACAAAGTCCATCACCTAAAATTTTAATGCCCTATATTTGTTAGACCTTAGACTATAGGCCTGGTTGCGCTGACTCAAGATCGACCCTGACTATCATACACTATTTTATGTATCCAAATTCAAAAAAATTCCAAGAAAACCCTAAAGAAAAATATAAAATATAAATTTACCTTATTCCAAATTGAAAGAATAGTCCACTATTACTAACCAATGATGGGTACTTTCAATCACACTTTGTGGCTCTCCATAATATTGAAGAGTAATTCAATATTCAGAAGATGGACTGATCTTCTGATGGTTACTCAGAAGATAGTATTGACCAGAAGATGTTGTCTGGGTCCCATTAGCTTAGCTGTTTAGTAGTAAGGGTACTTTAGTATTTTGTAGTACTGTTTGTACCTTAGACTTGTTCACTAAGTTTACTGTTTTAGGGCTTATGTGGCAAGATTTTCTTTTCTTATAAATAGCCTTGTAGTAGCTGTCATTTAAAAACAACGCAAGTAGAATACAACATTTATTCTCTCATCTCTTTTGCGCCGTTATTCTATTATTCTCTTTGTCACCATCTTTATTCTTTGTGCACCAACAATTGGTATCAGAGCCTGGTTCCAAACACAGGGAAACACGAGTGAACGTGAGTTTGTGTGACTGTGTGATTGATTTTGTTTCTGGGAAACAAAGTTGTGTTGAATCACATTTTTTCTTGATTGTTTGTGGGTTGGGAAACACTGTGAGTGTGAGTGAAATCAGTTTTTTATCTGCACAAGTTTAAAGATGAGTGGAAGCAACTTGAATACCAAACTTCCAGTTCTTGATGGTAAAAACTGGAATAGATGGATGATTCAAATGCGTGTATTATTTGGTGCTCAAGATGTTCTAGATCTTGTCACTGGAGGGTATATTCCGGTTGCAGCGGATGCAACGGAAGAACAAAGAGAAGCGCAGAGAGAGACGAAGAAGAGAGACCAAAAGGCGTTGTTCTTCATCCATCAGTGTGTGGATGTGAATGTGTTTGAGAAGATTGCTGATTCTATGACGTCAAAGGAGGCGTGGGATATACTGGTCAGGTGTTACGGTGGTGACGTATCAGGGAAGAAGGTGAAGCTTCAATCCCTGAGAAAGCAATATGAGAATCTCAACATGAAGAACAATGAGAAAGTCTCTGAGTATATCTCTAGAGTGATTGTGATCACTAATGAGATGAAGGCTTGTGGAGAAACTCTTTCTGAACAAGTAATCATAGAGAAGATATTGAGGTCACTTACTCCTCAATTTGATTATATTGTTGTATCCATTGAACATTCTAAAGATCTGGAAACCATGAGAATAGAAGAGTTGCAAAGCAGTTTAGAAGCACAAGAGTTGCGTCTGACTGAGAGAACTTCTGAGAGAGAAGTTGAGCAAGCTCTGAAGGCTTCTTTTGTCAAGAAGGACCAGAAGCATAGACGTGGTGATAGATTCCAGAAGGAAGCCTCAACTTCTGATGATAAGAGATATCAGAAGGGAAAGGATAAGAAGAAAGTTCAATGTTACTGTTGCAAACAGTTTGGCCATTTTGCTAGAGACTGTTTGGCAAACAAAGGAAGGAGATCAGAAGAAGCAAATATAGCCAGAGGAGGATCAGATGATGAACCTGTGCTATTGATGGCTTTAGAGTCGGACAAAAAATGTTCGTCAGAATGGTGGTATATGGACACTGGGTGTTCAAATCACTTGACTGGAAACAAACAATGGCTGATAGACTTTGACTCTGAAAGGAGGACAAAGATCAGATGTGCTGATGATAAGTACCTATATGCAGAAGGTATGGGAAATGTCAAAGTCAAAGTGAAGAATGGAAAGACTGTTCTGATCAAGGATGTTTGGTATGTTCCTGGAATCAGAAGCAATCTGATGAGTGTGGGTCATCTCATTGAGAAAGGTTTCTCAGTTGTTATGAAGAATAACCTCTTGAAGTTGTATGATTCCAATCAGAAGTTGATTATGCAATCTGAACAGGGAAGCAACAGAACATTCAAGGTGAATGTAGAAACAGCTGAAATAGAGTGTCTGAGTGCTGAAGGCTCAGAAGGTGATAGTAAGCTGTGGCACAAGAGGTTGGGGCACTTGAACTATAGAAGCCTGGGGCATCTAAGTTCTAAGAAGCTTGTACATGGCATTCCAAAGATTGTGAAGCCTGAGAAGTCATGTGAGGTATGCATGAAAGGCAAACAACCCAGATTGCCATTTGTATCAGAAGTTGCTCCAAGAGCAAAGCATGCTCTGGGAGTAGTGCACTCTGATGTGTGTGGACCATTTCCAGAACCTTCACTTGGAGGAAATAGGTATTTTGTGTCTTTTGTGGATGAGTTCACAAGAATGACGTGGGTAACTCTCATTAAGTTTAAGAATGAGGTGTTTACAGAATTCCAGAAGTTCAAGGTGAAGGCTGAGAAGCAGAGTGGTCAGAAGATAAAGATTCTCAGAACGGATGGTGGAGGCGAGTATAACTCTACAGAATTCCAGAAGTTCTGTGATGATAATGGAATTGAGCATGAAGTTACCGCTCCTTATACTCCTCAACACAATGGTCTTGCTGAACGTAGAAACCGTACTTTGCTTGATATGACGAGAAGTATGCTTAAAGAGAAGAAGCTTCCTCATAATCTATGGGGAGAAGCTGTTGCTACTGCAGCATATGTGCTCAACAGGTGTCCAACGAAGAGGCTGAAAGAAATTGTTCCTTTAGAGAAGTGGACTAAAGAGAAACAGAGTGTTAGTCATCTGAAGGTTTTTGGTTCTGTGAGTTACAAACACGTTCCAGAAGCAAGAAGGAAGAAGCTGGATGATAGAAGCAAAGTGATGTTATTGGTGGGGTACCACAGTACAGGTGCATACAAGCTCTATTGTCCAGAGACTAACAAAGTTGAAGTCAGCAGAGACGTCATTGTGAAGGAATCAGAAGTTTGGGATTGGAAAGAGTCTCAACCAACTTCTGATGTAGAGATAACTTTTGAAGAAAAGTTAGAGTCAGAAGATGAATCTTCTGAAGACGAGTCAGAAGATGAAGCATCTTCTGAAGATGAGTCAGAAGGAGATTCTGATGATGATCCAGATTCTGATGATGATCCAGATTCTGGTGGTAGTCATGATTCTAGAAGGGAAAACTCTGAAGACATAGGGTCTGGAGGACAAGCTTCTGGAGATGATCATGGAGGTGGTGACTCAGGAGTAGCTGACTCTGAAGTAGCTCAGCGACCACAAAGAGTCAGAACTATACCAAGAAGGTTTGCAGATTTTGACATGTTGCAAGACACAGAAGTTGACTCAGAAGGAGAGGTCATTCAGTGTGCTATGTTAGTAGATTCTGAACCAGTGAGTATAGAAGAAGCGCTCAAGAAGAAGGTCTGGCTGAATGCCATGAAAGAAGAACTTGAGGCTATAGAAAGAAACAAGACTTGGAAGCTGACAGAACTTCCAAAGAATAAGAAAGCCATCAGCGTCAGATGGGTTTTCAAAGTAAAGCTGAAACCAGATGGATCAGTTGGTAAACACAAAGCAAGGCTAGTGGCTAGAGGTTTTCTTCAGAAACCTGTACTAGATTACTTTGAGGTGTTTGCTCCTGTAGCTAGACATGAAACAATCAGACTGGTGATTGCGTTAGCTGCGAACAGAGGTTGGTCCTTGATGCATCTGGATGTAAAATCTGCATTTCTGAACGGTCCATTACAAGAGGAGGTATACGTGTCACAACCCCCTGGCTTTGTGAAAAAGAATAAGGAAGGGATGGTGTACAAATTACACAAAGCTCTGTATGGATTGAAGCAAGCACCCAGAGCTTGGAATTTGAAGATTGATTCATTTTTCAAGAAGCAAGGGTTTCAGAAGTGTGAGATGGAATATGGAGTTTATGTGCAACATTCTGGAAGCAATATGATTCTGTTGTGTCTGTATGTTGATGACATATTGCTTACAGGGAGTTGTCCAGAAGATCTGATGAAGTTCAAGAAGGTGCTGATGAATGAGTTTGAGATTACAGACCTTGGGAAAATGTCATATTTTCTAGGGATTGAAATTCTGTACTCAGAAGATGGTATCATTCTGCATCAGTTGAAGTATGAGTTAGAACTTCTGAAGAAATTCAAGTTGGAGAATTGCAAAGCTGCTGTTACACCGTCAGAAGTGAATCAGAAGTTGGACTCTGATTCTGAAGGTGAAGATGTTGATGCTACGGTATTCAAACAGCTGGTTGGTTCTCTAAGATATTTGTGTAATACCAGGCCTGATATATGCTATGCAGTTGGATTGGTTAGTAGGTTCATGAGTAAACCTAAGTGGTCCCATTACCAAGCTGCTGTCAGAGTCTTGAGATATGTCAAGGGAACTCTGAAGTTTGGCATATTGTTTCCTTCTGGGAGAAAGGAAGAATCAGAGTTATTGAGTTATTCTGATTCTGATTGGTGTGGAGACAGAGTTGATAGAAGGAGTACTTCTGGATATTTGTTCATGTTTCTGGGAGGCCCTATCTCTTGGAGTTCCAAGAAGCAACCTGTTGTTGCTCTATCAACCTGTGAAGCTGAGTACATCGCATGCGCTGTAGCTGCATGTCAAGCTGTGTGGCTTCTGAATCTATTAGAAGATCTGAAGATTAGAGTGAAGAAGCCTTTGAAGCTGATGATTGATAACAAGTCTGCAATCAATCTTGCCAAGAATCCGGTGTTACACGGAAGAAGCAAGCATATTGAGACTAAGTATCATTTCTTGAGAAGCCAAGTCCAGAATGGAACATTAGAAGTAGTGCACTGTAGCACTCAGAAGCAAGTGGCAGATGTTCTGACAAAGGCGATCAAGACGGATCAATTTCTGCTCTTGAGGGATGGAATTGGCGTTGTCAGTTTTGATTGAAGAATATGAATTAAGGGATGGTATTGAAGAGTAATTCAATATTCAGAAGATGGACTGATCTTCTGATGGTTACTCAGAAGATAGTATTGACCAGAAGATGCTGTCTGGGTCCCATTAGCTTAGCTGTTTAGTAGTAAGGGTACTTTAGTATTTTGTAGTACTGTTTGTACCTAGGGGTGTTCATTGGTTCGGGTAAATCCGAACCAAACCAGAATCCGAACCAAACCATAGTGTTTGGGTTGGATATTTTTTCAGTTCGGGCAAGAACCGAACCAAACCAATGAAATCCAATGACAATCGGTTCGGGCATCGGATTTTCAGTTTTCTACCCGCAAGCCCAACCCAAACCAACCATAATCAATTATCATGAAAACTACTACCAAGCATTCAACTTCAATAAGAAAAAAATAAAATGTTGTGTGTGGACAAGTTATGCTATTTTAATTTCTTATTAGAAAATTGATAGTGTAATATGATAAATGAACATAAAATTATGAAACACATTCATTATCATATTAATTCAAATGACTAGTTATAGATTCAAAAGTCTTAATCTTAGATATTTTTCTTGTTAGGTATTTTTGAATCTATTAGAGAAAAATTTCTAGTATAATATTTAAATTTGAACACTATTAATATTATATTTTTTTACAATATTATGAAAAATTAATTTTTGTAAATAAGTTATTTTTTAAAAATATTTTTGCATTTTTTTTATCTACCCGATCAATCCAACCCAAACCAATCCGTTGTTTCTCGGATCGGTTTGGTTTGGGCTTTATCGCAATAATTAGTAAATTCAATCCAAACCAATCCATTTAATTTTAATCGGTTTGGGTATCGGATTCTCTCAAAACCGAACCAAACCGGCCCGCGAACACCCCTATTTGTACCTTAGACTTGTTCACTAAGTTTACTGTTTTAGGGCTTATGTGGCAAGATTTTCTTTTCTTATAAATAGCCTTGTAGTAGCTGTCATTTAAAAACAACGCAAGTAGAATACAACATTTATTCTCTCATCTCTTTTGCGCCGTTATTCTATTATTCTCTTTGTCACCATCTTTATTCTTTGTGCACCAACACATAAACCATGACATACTGACTATGAGATCACCTCCAACTTTATTCCAAACCAACTCTTTAACCCTTGATTTTTTCACCTACTCCCCAACCCTCAAATATTGAATGAGCAAACTATGATTGATTAACATTACTCCTCTCCCAATGTTTTATCTCTTTATGATGCTTTAACGCATAACCTCATTACTATTAAAAAAAAAATACTTAAATCGCCTTATGCGTATCAAATATATTTTTGACCTCCATCACATTGTGTATTATAGTTCCCCCACTTGAAATCAATGAATCTATACATATATTAGGACTCCTTTCAATAAATATCTATACACCATATCTTTTTTAAGTTAACATTAATTCCTTTTTAAATTAAAACAATGCAGATATATGTTCCCCTTGAAGAAGAAGTTCGATCAAATATTGTTCAAACATCATGGGCTCTTATGAGTTTAATTCTTGCTGGCCAGGTTTAACTTAGTTTAAATTCAAACCTCTTAATTGTTCATCATGTATCATAATAAGTATTTTATTTAAAATAGTCTAAGTGATTAATGAATTAATCTTAACATAAGTGGTATGTAATTTTATCATGCAGGCAGAGATAGATCCAACTCCTCTTCATCATGCTGCAAAATTAATCATCAATTCTCAATTAGAAGAAGGCAATTGGCCCCAGCAGGTTCACATATCAATTTACTTTTATAGATATAAAAATTAAATTTCCATAACACAAGTACAATAGTAATTTTACTTTTACAGATATAGAAATTGAAATATTTACTCATTCAATTAAACTAATAGTATGATAAGCAAAATTAATATTTTATTAGTATTGTAAAATAACTTGTAATTTAAATACTTTTTTACAAAATAATTTATAATTTAAAACAAATTGAGTAATAAACTGATGATGTTCTAAATTAAGTATTTATCTCTTATACTTAATTGCTTCTTATTTATGACAGGAAATCACAGGAGCATCCCTAAAAACACTCATGTTGCATTATCCAATATATAAAAATATTTTTCCAATGTGGGCTCTAGCTGAGTATCGTAAGCGGGTTTCAATGCCGTTCACTCAAGTTAAATTTTACAAAGATGTGAGCACAAGAGAGTTGAAGCCATATCAACAATAAACCTAAGTTAGAGCAATACATTATATAATATTTTCCTATGTGTGTACAATTACTCAATATTCTTATTATATTCAATTAATTTTGATTTATGTATTACACCCAAATAAGAAAAGTTGTAATATGTGTTAAAAATTTACATTTTGATGTTATTAAAAATCTTATATTTATAATTATATATATCATTTAGACTTTGTACATAGTATAGTGATTGAATGTGAATCATATCACATGTTTGAATCATTTATGTATTTGCTTCTCATTTAAGTGATACACTTTCTAATTATAGAAGAGTAATTCAATATTCAGAAGATGAGCATCAGAAGTTCTGATGTGGGCTGATCTTTTGATGGTTACTCAGAAGATGTTGTGATCTTCTGATGGTTACTCAGAAGATGTTGTTGACCAGAAGATGTTATCTTCTGGGTCCCATTAGCTTAGCTGTTTAGTAGTAAGGGTACTTTAGTATTTTGTAGTACTGTACTGTTTGTACCTTAAACTTGTTCACTAAGTTTAGTCTGTTAGGGTCTACGTGGCAAGAATTTTCTTTTGTATAAATAGCCTTGTAATAGCTATCATTTATTAAGATCAACAACTTTATTCTCTCTCATTAATCTTTGAGCCGTTATTCTCTTTGTCATCATCTTTATTCTTTGTGCACCAACAATTGGTATCTAGAGCTCTGGTTCCAAACACAGGGAAACACGAGTGAACGTGAGTTTGTGTGACTGTGTGATTGATTTTGTTTCTGGAAAACAAAGTTGTGTTGAATCACATTTTTCTTGGTTGTTTGTGGGTTGAGAAACAATGTGTGAGTGTGAGTGAAATCTGTTTTTGTCTGCACAAGTTTAAAGATGAGTGGAAGCAACTTGAATACCAAACTTCCAGTTCTTGATGGTAAAAACTGGAATAGATGGATGATTCAAATGCGTGTATTATTTGGTGCTCAAGATGTTCTAGATCTTGTCACTGGAGGATATGTTCCGGTTGCAGCGGATGCAACGGAAGAACAAAGAGAAGCGCAGAGAGAGACAAAGAAGAGAGATCAAAAGGCGTTGTTCTTCATCCATCAGTGTGTGGATGTGAATGTGTTTGAGAAGATTGCTGATTCTATGACGTCAAAGGAGACGTGGGATATACTGGTCAGGTATACGGTGGTGACGTATCAGTGATGAAGGTGAAGCTTCAATCCATGAGAAAGCAATATGAGAATCTCAACATGAAGAACAATGAGAAAGTCTCTGAGTATATCTCTAGAGTGATTTTGATCACTAATAAAATGAAGGCTTGTGGAGAAACTCTTTCTGAACAAGTAATCATAGAGAAGATATTGAGGTCTCTTACTCCTCAATTTGATTATATTGTTGTATCTATTGAACATTCTAAAGATCTAAAAACCATGAGAATAGAAGAGTTGCAAAGCAGTTTAGAAGCACAAGAGTTGCGTCTGACTGAGAGAACTTATGAGAGAGAAGTTGAGCAAGCTCTGAAGGCTTCTTTTGTCAAGAAGGACCAGAAGCATAGACGTGGTGATAGATTCCAGAAGGAAGCCTCAACTTCTGATGAGAAGAGATATCAGAAGGGAAAGGATAAGAAGAAAGTTCAATGTTACTGTTGCAAACAGTTTGGCCATTTTGCTAGAGACTGTTTGGCAAACAAAGGAAGGAGATCAGAAGAAGCAAATATAGCCATAGGAGGTTCAGATGATGAACCTGTTCTATTGATGGCTTCAGAGTCTGACGGAAGATGTTCGTCAGAATGGTGGTATATGGACACTGGGTGTTCAAATCACTTGACTGGAAACAAACAATGGCTGATAGACTTTGACTCTGAAAGGAGGACAAAGATCAGATGTGCTGATGATAAGTATCTTTATGCAGAAGGTATGGGAAATGTCAAAGTCAAAGTGAAGAATGGAAAGACTGTTCTGATCAAGGATGTTTGGTATGTTCCTGGAATCAGAAGCAATCTGATGAGTGTGGGTCAGCTCATTGAGAAAGGTTTCTCAGTTGTTATGAAGAACAATCTCTTGAAGTTGTATGATTCCAATCAGAAGCTGATTATGAAATCTGAACAGGGAAGCAACAGAACATTCAAGGTGAATGTAGAAATAGATGAAACAGAGTGTCTGAGTGCTGAAGGCTCAGAAGGTGATAGTAAGCTGTGGCACAAGAGGTTGGGGCATTTGAACTATAGAAGCCTGGGGCATCTAAGTTCTAAGAAGCTTGTACATGGCATTCCAAAGATTGTGAAGCCTGAGAAGTCATGTGAGGTCTGCATGAAAGACAAACAACCCAGATTGCCATTTGTATCAGAAGTTGCTCCAAGAGCAAAGCATGCTCTGGGAGTAGTGCACTCTGATGTGTGTGGACCATTTCCAGAACCTTCACTTGGAGGAAATAGGTATTTTGTGTCTTTTGTGGATGAGTTCACAAGAATGACGTGGGTAACACTTATCAAGTTTAAGACTGAGGTGTTCACAGAATTCCAGAAGTTCAAGGTGAAGGCTGAGAAGCAGAGTGGTCAGAAGATAAAGATTCTTAGAACGGATGGTGGAGGCGAGTATAACTCTACAGAATTCCAGAAGTTCTGTGATGATAATGGAATTGAGCATGAGGTTACTGCTCCTTATACTCCTCAACACAATGGTCTTGCTGAACGTAGAAACCGTACTTTGCTTGATATGACGAGAAGTATGCTAAAAGAGAAGAAGCTTCCTCATAATCTATGGGGAGAAGCTGTTGCTACTGCAGCATATGTGCTCAACAGGTGTCCAACGAAGAGGCTAGAGGAAATTATTCCTTTAGAGAAGTGGACTAAGGAGAAGCAGAGTGTTAGTCATCTGAAGGTTTTTGGTTCTGTGTATTACAAACACGTTCCAGAAGCTAGAAGGAAGAAGCAGGATGATAGAAGCAAAGTGATGTTATTGGTGGGGTACCACAGTACAGGTGCATACAAGCTCTATTGTCCAGAAACTAATAGAGTTGGAGTCAGCAGAGACGTTATTGTGAAGGAATCAGAAGTTTGGGATTGGAGAGAGTCTCAACCAACTTCTGATGTAGAGATAACTTTTGAAGAAAAGTTAGAGTCAGAAGATGAAGAATCTTCTGAAGACGAGTCAGAAGATGAAGCATCTTCTGAAGATGAGTCAGATGGTGAATCTGATTCTGATCCAGATTCTGATAATGACCCAGAATCTGGTGGTAGTCATGATTCTGGAAGGGAAAACTCTAAAGACGTAGAGTCTGGAGGACAAGCTTCTGGAGATGATCATGAAGGTGGAGCTTCTGGAGTAGTTGACTCTGAAGTAGCTCAACGGCCACAAAGAGTCAGAATAATACCTAGAAGGTTTGCAGATTTTGACATGTTGCAAGACACAAAAGTTGACTCGGAAGGAGAGGTCATTTAGTGTGCCATGTTAGTAGATTCTGAACCAGTGGGTATTGAAGAGGCACTCAAGAAGAAAGTCTGGCTGAATGCCATGAAAGAAGAACTTGAGGCTATAGAAAGAAACAAAACTTGGAAGCTGACAGAACTTCCAAAGAAGAAGAAAGCCATCAGCGTCAGATGGGTTTTCAAGGTAAAGCTGAAGGCAGATGGATCAGTTGGTAAACACAAAGCGAGGCTAGTGGCTAGAGGTTTTCTTCAGAAACCTGGACTAGATTACTTTGAGGTGTTTGCTCCTGTAGCTAGACATGAAACAATCAGACTGGTGATTGCGTTAGCTGCGAACAGAGGTTGGTCCTTGATGCATCTGGATGTAAAGTCTGCATTTCTGAACGGTCCATTACAAGAGGAGGTATATGTGTCACAACCCCCTGGCTTTGTGAAAAAGAATCAGGAAGGGGTGGTGTACAAATTACACAAAGCTCTGTATGGATTGAAGCAAGCACCCAGAGCTTGGAATTTGAAAATTAATTCATTTTTCAAGAAGCAAGGGTTTCAGAAGTGTGAGATGGAATATGGAGTTTATGTGCAACATTCTGGAAGTAATATGATTCTGTTGTGTCTGTATGTTGATGACATATTGCTTACAGGGAGTTGTCCAGAAGATCTGATGAAGTTCAAGAAGGTGCTGATGAATGAGTTTGAGATTACAGACCTTGGGAAAATGTCATATTTTCTAGGGATGGAGATTCTATACTCAGAAAATGGTATCATTCTGCATCAGCTGAAGTATGAGTTAGAACTTCTGAAGAAATTCAAGCTGGAGAATTGCAAAGCTGTTGTTACACCGTCAGAAACGAATCATAAGTTGGACTCTGATTCTGAAGGTGAAGATGTTGATGCTACGGTATTCAAACAGTTGGTTGGTTCTCTAAGGTATTTGTGTAATGCCAGGCCTGATATATGCTATGCAGTTGAATTGGTTAGTAGGTTCATGAGTAAACCTAAGTGGTCCCATTACCAAGCTGGTGTCAGAGTCTTGAGATATGTCAAGGGAACTCTGAAGTATGGCATATTGTTTCCTTCTGGGAGAAAGGAAAAATCAGAGTTATTGAGTTATTCTGATTCTGATTGGTGTGGAGACAGAGTTGATAGAAGGAGTACTTCTGGATATTTGTTCATGTTTCTGGGAGGTCCTATTTCTTGGAGTTTCAAGAAGCAACTTGTTGTTGCTCTATCAACCTGTGAAGCTGAGTACATTGCAGGCGCTGTAGCTGCATGTCAAGCTGTGTGGCTTCTGAACTTATTAGAAGATCTGAAGATTAAAGTGAAGAAGTCTCTGAAGCTGATGATTGATAACAAGTCTGCAATCAATCTTGCCAAGAATCCGGTGTTACATGGAAGAAGCAAGCATATTGATACTAAGTATCATTTCTTGAGAAGCCAAGTTCAGAATGGAACATTAGAAGTTGTGCACTGCAGCACTAGAAGCAGATGGCAGATGTTCTGACTAAGGCGATCAAGACGAATCAATTTCTGCTCTTGAGGGATGGAATTGGCGTTGTCATCTTTGATTAAAGAATATGAATTAAGGGATGGTATTGAAGAGTAATTCAATATTCAGAAGATGAGCATCAGAAGTTCTGATGTGGGCTGATCTTCTGATGGCTACTCAGAAGATGTTGTGATCTTCTGATGGTTACTCAAAAGATGTTGTTGACCAGAAGATGTTATCTTCTGGGTCCCATTAGCTTAGCTGTTTAGTAGTAAGAGTACTTTAGTATTTTGTAGTACTGTACTGTTTGAACCTTAAACTTGTTCACTAAGTTTAGTCTGTTAGGGCCTACGTGGCAAGAATTTTCTTTTGTATAAATAGCCTTGTAATAGTTATCATTTATTAAGATCAACAACTTTATTCTCTCTCATTAATCTTTGAGCCGTTATTCTCTTTATCATCATCTTTATTCTTTGTGCACCAACACTAATGAGTTTTGTAAAATAGATTGTCAATGATGTTATGATTCTGAAAATTAAGGATGTTAGATTGACGAAATTAAGGATATGTGGGCTGTGTGCATATATATTTGGATATAAGCACTTGAAAAGGTTAAGGAAGAAGAGGCTTGGGTGAAAAAGTCAATCACTTGGTCGTTGGAGGAAATAGATAGGTGCTTGAATAGTCCATTTTGAAGTGATTGGGTAAAAAAGACATCATCAGCCAAACCACCAACCTTGTATTGTGACAACCTAAGTGTTATTCACATAGTTGGAAATCCCGTGTTCCATAGAAGTATTTCAATTGGCCAAGATTTTTTATCTTAAATTGATGGTGCAGAACGAATTCAAAAAAAAAAAAAATTGATGGTGCAGAACTGCTTTGATTTTGTCAAATTCTTCCAATGAATTTTTAACAACTATTATGTCATCTACATAAACCAACGGGAGAGTGGAGGATTATGTGTCTTTCTGCATGAACAAATATTGATCAGCATTAGCTTGGATGTAATCATTATGATAAGAGCTTATGTTATATTTTTATACCACTTCCTACTTGCTTGCTTAAGGCCATATATAGATTTCTTGAGCTTGAAAACTTGGTTTGGTTTGGAAGATTTGATGCGAGGAGGAATGAACATGTAAACTTATTCTTGGAGTTCACCATATAGAAAGACATTATTGACATCCACTTGATGTATGCGCCACTTATGAAGGGATGTGAAGCAATAAACAGTCTAATAGTTGTGAGTTTGGCTATTGGTGAGTATGTTTCAAAGTAATTCAAGCCTTCAATTTGATTTAAAGCTTTCCACTAAACCATCTGCATGGAATTTGATCTTAAAGATCCTTCTGCAACCTATAGGTTTGACATTGGATGGAAAATCAACAATTTCCCATGTACTTGTTCTCTCAAGAGTTGTGATCCTAATTTGCGTAGTTTGTTTACAACATTCAAACTTGTTTTTCTCATTAAACAATTTTGGTTCATTAAAGGTATTAAGAGACAAAACAAAATAGTTATGTGATGGAGATATGTTTCTCTGAGTGAGGTTTAGTGGCAGAACTGTGTGTGTGTGAGGTGCTGTGGCAGAAGTTGGCTGGCTTAGCTATATTTCCCAATTATTGTTGGTATTGGTATTTTTGGAAGGAAATGGTATAATGTATTCATGGAAGTTAACATTTATGGATATGAAAATTTCATTAGAATTTAGTTCAAGTAAGACAAAGCCTTTGTTACCTGCCTTGTGACCCAAAAAAACAGATTTTTTTGCTCCTGCATCAAGTTTGGATCTGTTTGATTATATGAAAGATCAAGACAACTAAACACTTTGAAGGAGTTAAGATCAGGTTAGGTTCTCTGTCAAATAAGATAAAATATGGTGATTTGTTTGAAGTCTAGATTGGTATAGGAGGGCTCTCCAAACAATTAAATTGAGTTGATGTTTTCTTTCTACTATCCCATTTTGTTGGGGAGTTTCAACACGACTTTTGATATTGGATGCCTTTAGAGTTGTAAAAGGATGATAAAGAAAATTCAGGACCATTGCCTGTCGTAATGATTTGACGGGTGGTTGTTGGTGTTCAATCATATTCCAAAAGTTTTGGACATGTAAAGCAACTTCTGATTTAGTTTTCATAAGTATGATCCATGTGAATCGACTAAAGTCATCAACAATTGTTAGAAAATACTAGCGATCATGGATAGAAGGTGTGGAAATTGGTCCCCAAATATCAAAATGCAAAAGTGAAAATTTTGAAGTGGCATGAGATAAACTTATTTTGTAAGAATTTTGCTTTTGTTTGGAAAAGTGACAAATGTCACAAAGATTTATTATCATTGGTAATAGAGGAATACAATTTGGACAAATCATTCTTCCTATGATTAGAAATATTCCATATCCTAAAAGGGGGAATAGTATTGAAAGATAGAGAAATATCATATTGTTTACATGTTTTGTATTTGAAAGGTAGGTCAGAAAACTGTGAAAGTTTAGGATTTCTCATCAACTTGTACATCTTCAAGGACTTCATATTCTACAAGTAATAATGAGTTGGTGTAAGTTTGGCAGGAAGTTCAGAGACTGACATAGTTTTAATACAAATATTAGATTAAGTTTGAATTCTTTTGAGTATAAAACATTTGTAATGTAAAGACGAGGAGATATTTGAATATCACCTTTATAACTGATTTGGAATGAATGATCATTTGGTAAGTTGACATTTATAGGTTTAATTTTATAAAAGGATTAAAAAACATGCAAAGATGAGCATATATGACCACTAGCTTCAGAATCAATAAGATCAAAGAAAGGAGTTGTTCATTCTCAAGAAAAAAAACATTCTTGATCTCCTACAAGAGACAGGTACGATTGGTTGTGAGTCTGCTGGCACTCTTATGGACCCCAATACTAAACTTTTGAAATAGTTGGAAGATATTAGAGGTTAGTAAGAAAACTGATGTATTCAACTCATACTCATCTTGCCTATTTTTAAACATTAATTCATTCTTAGGACTGAACAAACTCAATAATATGTGGTCAAATTTAGACCGTGCCTATTTTGGACAAAACTGGGTGACCTGATATATATGTAAAAGTTATAGTATGATCATTCATTAGAACTAAAAGTTAAAGCTAACTGATTTTATCATATGATCCTAAGCCAAACAAGAAATCAATATAAATGTCAAACTTACTTTTGTATCTGTGACGTAGTATCCACCATTTCTTGACCAGCAAGCAAGTCTCCTGACACTCTCATGTATAATTAGCTATAAGACAATTACAGGTGCTATTGTGTTATGTATATTGATAATGTCAAAAAGATACTATATATACACATATTGAAACACATTAATATCAATAAGCTATTTTACATAGAAGCAACCTTGTCATTGCCGTGATCAATATTCTTCCCGCCATTACCTTTATTGTGACTTGTAATCTTAACTAACTTGTGATTTTCACGTTTAAATAGATACGTATCATTGCAGAGTCTACGCTGTTTAAGGATTAGATTGGCAATTAAGTTGTATAATTCAGGGCTTGGTGCTTGAAAAAACATGATAGAAACTGAGTGTTTCATAGAACAACCATTAGAGAACAAGTGAGTGAAGAGCATAGGCTCATAAATAACGACAAAGTATTGTGCATCTGTAATCTTTGATCATTAAACAGAAAGCTACATCTGGCCCATTTCTCATTTCTCATTAGACTGAAGCAAGTCACAAGAAAGCAATAAGTTGGATGCATCATTAAGATTAAGCAAAAAAAAAGCAACTGTTTAATAATTTCTTCACGAAACTTAAAGAGGTGATGTCACAACCACCCATTTTGGTCCACCCTAGGGAAGGGGATCTCTTTTTGTTTACCTCATTGTTTCCTCCGAAGCATTGGAAGCCTTCTTTGATAAGAGAAAACGACTCTTCACAAGACTTAGTCTATTTCATCAGGTTTGGCAAAGGGCGGAATTTTGTTACTAGACGGTAAAGAAGATCACCCTAACGCTCGTAACGGCAGACCCAGAAAACTAAGACATTATTTACTCGCCCATACTATAGTGGCGAGAACCGATTAACCCATGAGAAAGATACTCCATAAGTCGTACCTGACCAGAAGAATGATGAAGTGGGAGCCAAGAAAAGCAATATTGATATGCCAACTGCCTCTTCAAAACATTTTAAAAACAAATTAAAAAAAATAAGCAAGATTATCATTAATCTATTAGATTTTTATAGTACAAGTAATACAAGATAATAAATAATGTGTACCAACACCACATGTTCTTTAATTCAACATTCAGTTTAAGAAAACAGGCATATGCCTCTGTCAACTATTTGTTGTGCCTCTTTAAATCACTTGAAATTTTCTTCTCTCCACTCCAGCTGCTCTCCATTGAATCCAAGAGTCGTTCAAGTGAATAGCTGTTTATAGACAGATTTATTACAGTAACAGAAATTGCAGATGTGTTTAAATAAAACTAAGTTTTGAAGTTATATCAGTACAATCAGTGCTAGGAAGATTATGTACCTCAAGTCTTCTCGATCATCATTTCTATTTGGAACTGCACTCCCTTCAAAGGGATATATCCAGTGAAAACCACACTCGACTATAGTTACTTCATTATATAGGCTTTCCTCAATGAAGAATCTAAATGTAAGTTTTGGGTTGTAACTGGTGTTGTTCACATCATTATTGGCTTTTATTTCTTCAGCTGCTTCCATTATCTGCTTGCATTTTGCTGGATCATACCATAAAACCAAATGATCCGACCTCATGTACATTGTAGGATCGACATAAGAAAAGAATATGCTGGAGAAATAGGCTCTTTTGAAACTTGTTATATAGATCCTTTCACCTGAACTGTTGTCCAAGCAGCACTCACATCCAAAATCTACACCATCTCCCACATTTCCTTGAGAAAGAACCAAGTAGTAGGCAAAACCCAACAAATTGGGAGGAAGCTCAAGAGTGACAGAAGCTTGTGTAGAAGGGTAATTGGACCAATTCTCCATGCCAGACATTGCAGGTAAGAAGTACATAATAATATCATTATCATGATCTAAAGATGGATCTTCGTTTTCTGAATTTAGTCTTGATCCAAGTTCAATCCCAGCAATAGCTTCGTTCAAAACTATTTGATATGAATGTGAATCCAGCTCTGTGCAGTTAAGGAACATAAAACCATGGTTGGGTTTGTCAGATGGTTCATTCGTTGAACTCAATACTTTTTCAAGAGATCCACATTCCCAGACAAAGAAATATGGAATGAACTGTGAAAGTGCAGGTATAGATTGAAGCATATCACAACGGATAACTTCAAGGTATTTGAGTCGGGGAAGATACTTAATGGTTTCAGGAAAGGTTTTAATTGCAATACTAGCTAGTATTAAATACTCTAATGATGATAGTAAGGAGATATTGTCTGGTATTTTAGACAAGATAGAAATATGGTCAATGATTAAAATTTTTACACTCAGTAAGGCGGGGCTAGAAAGTACTTTAAGTAAAGTGATGGAAGCGTCATGTTCACCACTCTCACTCACAAGACAAATAGAAATGGCAAAGTTTTCAGGAAGATCCACAAGACTATCACTGATAGGACTCGTAAACACTTCAACATCTTCGAAATGCATTATTGATAATGGAAGTTTATTCGCGCCAAACTTGGGTAAAGACAAATCCAAACCATCTACAGAAACAAATGCGACTGAGAACTCTTGCAGATTGTTGCAATACATGGCATCAAAGTCAAGGAGAGCTGGTGAACAAGCGTTACTCGAAAGAGTTTTAATTGTCGTGCATCCAGCCATGTGTAACTTTTCAAGCTTTTGGAGAAGGAAGATTGATGAATCAACTTCGGGCAAGCTTACACAACCACTAAGTTGTAAATGCTTTAGATTCGGGAAACCAGACACATTTGGACACTCTATCATCTTTTTGGAGTCCCGAACATCAAGTATCTCTAAGTTTGGCAAATTCTGTAACAATATACAATTGGTCAAATAAGTTAGTATATTTTCTTAAATCATAAAAATTTCATATTTCAGTTTTTTAGTTTCATTTTCCATTTAAAAATACTTAATCTTTTACCAAAACAGAAAAGAAAAAAGAAAAGGTAAATACATGGACAGTGCATACCAGTACTCCGTTCCAAAGTTTTTCCAAATTGCTGTCTCGCATGGTAAACTCCACAAGATTTTCAGGAAAATAGGTTGGAGGCAGAGATCTACATGGATAGCCATCCCAAAAGAAATATCTCAAATTTTCTGGCAATAAATCAAGGCCACTAGGAAATCTTATAGATTTAATTCCCTTGCAGTCTCGAAAAGCAAGTAACCTTAGGTTTGGCATCTTCTCAAATGCATTGGGACTTAAATTTATGGGCTTAAATTCAGTAGCATCTAAAAATATAGCTTCAACCATCTCAGTTCCCTGAAGAAATAAAAAGTAAATGTTATTATTTTTATAGTAAATTGCAGCTTTTGTATAAAAAAACATGTGTTTAGGAACAGAAGTCAAAGTAATATTTTCTTACTCTATCATTTCTCAATACATCACAAACTTCCATAGGATCAAACAATCTAGTGCGTTGTCCGGGATTCTTTGGAGATTGTTCTCGAACAACTTGTTTGCCCATTTCTTGTATCAAGTCATGCATTTGTATGCATTCGTTTGAGTCAACTCTTATAAGAGCCTTGTCTAAAAGATGCCTTATCCCTATTTCTGCATAGAAACCACACTCATTTAATATTTTTGTTATCATATCCCTTTTATATCCTTTGAAAAACAACGCAATGTCTAAAAATATGTTTTTCTCTTTATCATCCAATTCATGATAACTCCAACTCAATATCAAATCAATTTCTGTGTTTGGAATTTCTTTGAGTTTAGCTAGTGCACAGTTCCATTCAACTTCACTTTTACAACGAAGAAAAGATCCCAAAACTTTCAAAGCTAAAGGGTTGCCTTTGGCATAATCAATTGCTCTTTTTGACAGTTCCATATATCCTTTCTCAGGTAAGACTTTGTCAAAAGCATTCATGCTGAAAAGCTGAAGGGAGTTTTGAGAGTTCATTTGTTTAACTTGATGAATTTGATGAACTCTTCCACTTATCAACACATGCTTATCTCTGGTTGTCACAATGACTCTGCTACCAGCTCCAAGGCAATTGTGCCCTACTCCAATCAAACTTTCTAAAAGGTCTAGAGTATGGACATCATCTAGTACAATGAAAGCTTTCATGCTTTTGAGTCTTCTCATAACCATAGATGGTATTACTTTGGGAGTGTCAATCGCAATATCTTCCCTTAGTAACTTAGAAAGAAGTTTGTTGCACGTGTAACTGAGTCCATGTCTCTTTGATTCTTTTGTAACATTTTCTAGGAAACAACTACCTTCATATAGGGAAGAGACCTTCTGAAATATGGCAGCAGCAAGGGTTGTCTTTCCTATGCCTCCCATGCCCCATATTCCAATTATTTTCACTTCTCCTGAATCAGATTTTACTAATGACTCAATGCTTGAATAGTTTTCATCTGGTATGAATAAGCATCTGAGTTCATTTGTATACTTGTGATTCAATTTTAGTAAAACTGTTTTGATAATCTCTTCGATCAAATCCGATTCAGTCCTAAAATATATATACATGTAATATTTTAGTATTAAGAATCAAGCTAAGCATGTAAAAATGCAGAAAAGCGAGTGAAGAGGAAAGATAGGTTGCAGAATTTTCATTACTCATCATCATCCTTTCATACACATGAATATGGTTACTTATATAGCAAGTAACTTGTAACAAACTTAAACATCCATCTAACTAGTCGATAACTAACTAAAAGTTAGTTATAATTCAGTTATGCTTCAATGAAATAGTTAATTACATCAACCTCTCCATTATGTTCAACATTTAGTAAGCAAAACAAGAATATAAATTAATATTTAGACAAAATATGTAATTTAAGAAATTGTATTCAATCCTTAAACCATTGAAAGAAATAGCTAAAAAAAATGGTGCAAAAGATCATTAAGCATTAGAATTTGCAAACAAAGAAGAAGAAGAAGAAGAAAATACCTATATGTACTAGAATCAAATCCGGATAAATTTGCTATTTCAAAGAGAGCATTCTTCCACTTTTGAATCTTATTGTTGCCTTGTCTCTTGTGTTTCGCCAACGCCCTGTGGTAACTCCCTGTCTGCTTTCGCACGTGTGAAGGTTCAATCTTGTAGAACACAGGAATCACGACAATGTTGTTTTGTTCATCGTGGTTACATTCCATTATTTCAACAAGTTCATTCAAACACCACGTTGAAGACGCATAATTTTCTGAAAACACAACCAAAAATAAAGTCGATGCTTTAATTGCCTTTTCAAGTTCTTCCCAAACCTCTTCTCCTTTATTGATCCTGTAGTCTATGTAGGTTTCAATGTGATCTCTACACAAAGCAGCATGAAGAAAGCTTGTGAAATTGGTGCGAGTGTCTTCACCTTTGAAACTGATAAAAACATCATGTTTCTTAAGAGAAGAAGAAGAAGCCATAGCTATCTCTGAATATTTATGCTTTGGTTGTGGAATGTGGAAGATACACACTCCTAAAATAACCTTATCTTGAAATTTATACAATGCCTTTATGACACTCTCTCATTATCATGTTAATGCTGAATACTAGTAGCTTTTTTCTTTCTTTTCCTTTTTCTCTTATCAGTTGTACAAATTTGAATCTATATTTTTTTTGGTCCTTTCACACCTAACAAATCTACCTATGTGATTTGAGAACAAAATTTCCTTATTTAATATTATCACTACCTACTGTCTGGCTTTTTATTTTCCTTGACTACTTTCTTAGTAGTCATTTTCGTAAAATTTACTAAATCAAAATTTTATTTCTCAAAACTACTAATTTCTTTGTCCTTAATTATAAAAAAATTTTAAAACATTGTTTATTTTTAAATATAAGATATTTTACAAAGAGAGGATTCGATCAGACATCAAAGTTCTTGATAGCACATAACTATCTTACATAGCTTCGACACAGCAGCATGAAGATGGCTTGTGAAACAGTTGCGAGTGTCCTCTCCTCTAAAGCTGATGAAGATATCATATTTCTTGAAAGGCACTTTAACTGAGTGAGTGGAAGAATCATTACTAACAATACCAGCTTTTGTAGATGTCATACGCACCTATGTGATCTAACTATTTGTCTGTAAACTATAAAGCTTGTACCTTATAAATGTTCACCTTCTCCCTCTCTTTGCTCTCTTTGTTTTGAAATGATTATACCTATGTTGTTTGTTCTACAGACTTATATCCTTTAAAATGAAACTAAAGAGTAGAGAACACCGGGATCGCGTTCGCCTACGTTCCAATACCACACCGTGTCAGATAGCCGTTAGTCTTGGCCGTTGATTTGAGATCGAACAGAAGAAACGCGATGGAGAAAGGTGAAAACGCGAATGAGAGAAGAGAAAGCACGAACTTTAATAAATTTTACAGTTTTAAAGCTTTGTAAGGGTAAAAAGGTCTTTTCACACTCAATGGTCGCTACTAGTAACTGTGAGTAAAATGATCTCAGAGACGTCTATCAAGATCGGACGATGAGAGTTGGGATTCCAGCGCGTAGTCCCTAATGTCAAAGTAGATTCAATATTATTTCTGTTTGAAAACTAGTTTTTGTATATGCTGTGGCCGGCTGCATGATGGCAATGCTTTTGTATTAAAAAATAACTTTTGCATAAGAAAGTTTGCATTATAATTAAAATTTTGGCTAGACATGCTTATAGTTTGACCAGTAAATAAATAAATTGATTAGGTATAATAATTGGTATGTGACTCAGTCAGTTTTTAATAGAAAAACTGTACACATTAGATAAGTATCAAAAACAAACTTTTTTAAAGTAGATTTGAACAGAAATCTGTTTTGCTTAATTTTTAATTTTACTCTATTGGTATATTTTTTAAGTTAAAAACTAAAATATTATGAGAAAATATTGAGTAGGTTATTCCTCATAGTTTAGGTATGGCCATGTAAAGTCCTTTTAAGTTTTTGATTGGATCTTTTCAGCTCTATTTTAGAGTAGGCCAACAAGTGATGTTCAATATAGTGAGCAAAGAACATGTTGGGACGGGTAAAGGATGAGTTGAGATGGATTATATCTGCCCCTAACCCGTCCTTGATTTCTACTAGCCCATTTTTTAACACTATTTCGCTCTTAGACTCAAACAAACTCAATAATATGTGGGTCAAATTTAGGCTGTGCCTATTTTGGACAACACTTGGCTGGCCAAAAATAGAACTAAAAAATTGTTTCGTGATCATTCAATTATGACTAGAAGTTAATACTACAAAGCTGATTTTAACATATGTATCCTAAGTCAAATAAGAAATGAATAGAAGTGTCAAACTCACTTCTTGTATCTGTAGCGTAGTATTCATCCTTTCTTGACCAGCAAACAGGTCTCCTAACATTTTCATATGTAATTAGCTATAAGACCATCCACAAGTCCTGTTATGTATGATGATAATGTCAATAAGGTACTATACATATCAAAACACATTAATATCAATAAGCTATTTTACATAAAAGCAACTTTGTCATTGCCATGATCAGTATCCTTCCTGCCATTACCTTTATTGTGGCTTGTATTCTTAACTAACATGTGATTTTCCCTGTTAAATAGATGCATATCATTCCATAATCTGGACTGTCTAGTGGAGAATAAAAAAAGTTCACTATTTGTCCAGCTGTTTAATTAGTTATTTTTAATACATCTAGTTATTTAACTTCACAAAGAAATTAGTTTTCTGTTAGTTAGTTAGTTAGTTATGCCTTAGTGTAGCTATGCGATACCTGAATCTGTTATGAAGTTTTATTATGATAGCACTTTTACTTACTATAACTTATCATTTGTTACTTGTTTAGTTACCTTGTAACATTTTGTAACTGTTTAATGGTTAGTTGTACAAGTCATGGCTTGGTGCTTGAAAAAGCATGATAGAGAATGTTTCATAGATCAACAAAACAATTAGGGAACAAGTGAGTAAAGAGCATAGGCTAAAAAAAGCGACAAAGTAGCGTACCGCTGTAATCTGTGATCATTGAAGAGAAAGCTTCACCAGTGAGAACGTAGGAGATCAATCTCTCGGAACCTTGATACTTGATAGTACATGTGTTCTTCTTCTCTTGTCCTTCATGTTTGTGAATTCTGTTTTCTGCATCAAACCTTGCTGTCATTAGTCTAATCCAAGACTGCAATCAACCATAACAGTCTACAATTGACGATTTCAGCATTTGACAATCTTGTTTTAGAGCTTCAGCTCTAGTTGTCTCTGAAACCAAATGCATAGGAAAATATAAATATTGCCTGATTCGCTGAGGTAAATTCATCTCCAAGGTACCATTTGTAGGATACTCAAAGAGCACTAGAGCAGTGTTGCCAGAGTCAAAACAGCAACAAACAATCCCCAAGAAAATTCTTTAAGTCTTTCGACCTTAGCAAAATGAATATACATATACAACATGAATCTACTTCCCGACCAGCAAAATGTACAAAACATGCCTGGATTTCAATCCCAAATAGAAAGCTTTAACAAAAAAGTGAAATTGATTGTGAGGGGAATTTTAACAAACAAGTAGTGTGCTTCATAAGAGGACTCAGTAGGAATCATTAGAAGACCAACCAGCTGTCTCGTGTTAGGAAATAGAAGGTCAAAATATGAAGGAATATGCCAATGGAGGTCCCGTATGAAATCACCGACTTTGGCTTTCAGATTGTGATGATAGGTATAAGGAATTTGCAATGCATGTACCAAAGAGTGAAAGTCACACCATTTATCTAACCAAAAGTTTGACATTGAAACCTTTCCTTATGTTAAAGCGAGTATATCCCCAATGTGGTGACTTTCTGAGAAAAAACCATTGAAGAAAAAAAACATACAAAAGTTGAAGGAACCCTGTAATTTACATAGATATAAAAAAGCGACCACACGCTTTACTGTATTTTATGTCTCTCTTTCGCATTCTATTTCAATGAATCAGAAAAGATACCATATTGGAGTTTGACCTAACTCATCCTTACAAAATCGATTAGTAAGGAGAGGAGTGTTCCTCTATATATACTCTTTCAATGCTCTATCTCCAACTAATATGGGACTTTAGGATCTTCCTAATAGTACCGACCGTTTTGACGAAAGATAATGATGTTGATATGATGACGAAGACATTGTCAAGTTTTAAGTTTTTCCACTGTATACAATTGATAAAGCTGCATGAAGAAAGCTATGTTGTTCTCTTGATGTTGTAGAGTTTGTTCTAAGGTGAAGATTTGTGAGATTTTGGATCGAACTCTAGTCTCGACAAGGCTAGCATCTTGGTTCGACAGAGATTAAGCATGTTTTCGAAGTCTGTTCACATGCTGTAGTCGAAGTACGCTCAAGGATGCAGTAGTGGAAATGTTATGATCGTTAGCATATCGAATTTGGCCTGTTTAGTACAATTGTTTAAGATAGCTTATAGCTTAAGTTAACTTAGTAGTCTTTAAATAGACTAGTTCTCTCAGGTTGTTGAGAGAGGTTGGTTGTTATTATTCACTTGTAATCTTTGAACCCTTATTAAGTAAGTGAATAGTAAAATAGTTATAACAAATCTTGATTTTCTTCTTCTTCCCTCTTCTCTCTCTATGTAAAAATTTAATAGAATTTCTAGTGTTTGTTCAAGAAACTCAAACTTTCTAGTAGTTTTGATTTCTTCTCAATGATACTCGCTTACAACAGCATAGATAAAAAAAGAGCCCAATGCTTTACAGTACTCTCTCTCATTCTGTTTCTGTGATATTATAGGACATGAGAATAGTAGTACGACAGAATCATTATCATAATAGGTTGGTAAAGGTCTGTACTATGCATGTAAAATAAAACACTCTTTCTGCAAGTGGTGTCTTTTCAGGATCGGATGCCTTCAACTTTGGTGCCTCTGATGCCTTTCTCTCTTAACCTCCCGTTTTTTCCTCACATGAATATATTCCTTAGCTCAATTCACAAATTATCACTCACAAGCTGCTAGTGTGGGAAAGCATGGCTATGACTGTTTCATCTTCTTCTTCTTTCTCTCGCGCTTCTTCTCTGAAAAAATATGATGTTTTCATCAGCTTTAGAGGCGACGACACTCGTGCTGGCTTCACTAGCCATCTTCATGCTTCGCTGTGCCGAAGCAATTTGGAGACCTACATAGACTACAGAATCCAAAAAGGAAACGACGTTTGGGAAGAACTCGTGAAAGCAATCATACAATCAACTCTCTTTCTTGTCGTCTTCTCACATGACTATGCATCTTCAACGTGGTGTTTGAATGAACTTGTTGAAATTATGGAGTGCCACAAAAATGAACCAGACAAAGTTGTTGTTATTCCTGTTTTCTACCAAATTGAACCTTCACATGTTCGGAAGCAGAGTGGGAGTTACGCCACTGCGTTTGTGAAACACAAAAAGCAACCCAGAGACAAGATTCAAAAGTGGAAGGATGCTCTTTCTCAAGCTGCCAATTTATCTGGTTTTCATTCTGCCAAATACAGGTATGTTCTCAACTCATCTTTTTCCTTTTATCACTCTGCATTTGTGAATGTATGACTAGTACTGTGTTGTTATTAGTCTTGCATAATGTTTTAATTTTAAGATTCAGATGATGAATTCGAGTATACCTTTGGTTGTCATTCACATTTCATATTTTACATATGTTAGGAATGAATCTCACTTGATTGAAGAAATAACAAAATCTGTTTTAGAAGAATTATATCACAAGTACCAAAATGAGTTTGCAAGTGATTTCATACTCAATGAAAACTATTGGAGGATTGAATCTTCAATAAAAACTGATTCATCAGAAGTTCAAATCATTGGACTTTGGGGCATGGGGGGCATAGGCAAGACAACCCTTGCTGCTGCTATTTTTCACAAGGTCTCTTTTCAGTATGAAGGCAGATGCTTCTTCCCAAACGTGACAAACGAATCAAAAATGCACGGAATCAATCACATATGCAACAAACTTCTTTCCAAGTTACTAAAGGAAGATCTTCATATTGATTCTCCCAAAGTAATACCATCCGCGATCATGAGAAGACTCAAACGCATGAAAGCTTTCATTGTGTTAGATGATGTTCGTACTATAGAACTTCTACAAAACTTGATTGGAGTTGGGCATGGTTGGCTAGGAGCTGGTAGCACAGTCATTGTGACGACTAGGGATAAGCACGTGCTGGAGAGTGGAGGAATTTACAAAATTCATCAAGTTAAGAAGATGAACTCCCAAAACTCCCTCCAACTTTTCAGCTTGAATGCTTTTGACAATGCTTTGCCTGAGGAAGGATACGTGGATCTCTCAAAAAGAGCAATTGATTATGCCAATGGCAACCCTTTAGCTCTGAAATATTTGGGATCATTTCTTCGTTGTAAAAGTGAAACAGAATGGAGCTGTGCACTAGCTAAACTCAAAGAATTTCCCAACAAAGAAATTTATTTGATTTTGAGATGGAGTTATGATGAATTGGATGATACAGAGAAAAACATATTTCTGGACATAGCATTTTGTTTCAAAGGACATAAAAGGGATATGATAACAAACATATTAAATATGTGTGGTTTCTATGCTGAAATAGGCATAAGAAATCTTTTAGACAAGGCTCTTATAAGAGTTGACTTCGAAAACTGCATACAGATGCATGACTTGATACAAGAAATGGGCAAACAAGTTGTTCGTGAAGAATCTCCTAAGAATCCCGGACAACGCAGTAGATTGTGTGATCCTAAGGAAGTTTGTGATGTATTGAAAAATGATAGAGTAAGAAAATGATACCCTTACTGCTCTTCCTATACACATGTTTTTTATACAAAAACTACAATTTACTACAAAAATACTAACATTTACTTTTTGTTTCTTCAGGGAACTGAGATAGTGGAAGCCATTTTTTTAGATGCTACTGAATGTACACGCCTAAATTTAAGCCCCAAAGTATTTGAGAAGATGCCAAACCTAAGGTTACTTATTTTTCGAGACCACAAGGGAATTAAATCTATCAGATTTCCTAGTGGCCTTGACTTATTGCCAGAAAATTTGAGATGTTTTTTATGGGATGGCTATCCATGTAAATCTCTACCTCCAACCTATTCTCTTGAAATGCTTGTGGAGTTTTCCATGCGAGACAGCCATGTGGAAAAACTTTGGAATGGAGAACAGGTATGGACTGTACGTGTATTATTTTAATGGAAAATGAAACCAAAAACTGAAATCTTTATGAAATAGGAAAATGTACTAACTTATTTGACCAATTTTATATTGTTACAGAATTTGCCAAATTTAGAGAGACTTGACCTCAGTTACTCAAAAAATCTGATAGAGTGTCCAAACGTGGCTGGTTCCCCGAATCTAAAATATGTATCACTTATTGGTTGTGAAAGCTTGCCTGAAGTTGATTCATCAATTTTCCTTCTCCCAAAGCTTGATGCATTACACATGAGAGAATGCAATTCACTTAAGACTCTTTCGAGTAACACTTGTCCTCCAACCCTCCGTGACTTTGATGCCAGGGATTGCATCAATCTGCAAGAGTTCTCAGTCCCATTAACTTCTGTTGATAGTTTGAATTTGCGTTTACCAGAGTGTGGCGCGAACGGACTTCCATCATCAATATTGCATTTGCAAAATATTGCAAGGTTTACCTATCCTATTAATGATAGTCTTGTGAATCTTCCTGAAAACTTTGCCAATTCTATTTGGCTTGTGTTTCAGAATCTCCAGAAAGGTGAACCTGACACTTCCATCACTTTACATAAAGTACTGCCTAGCCCTGCCTTCATGAGTGTTAAAGAGTTAATCATCGACCGTAATGACATGTTTTCTGAAATCCCATGCAATATCTCCTTACTATCATCATTAGAGTCTTTATCACTAATTGGTATTGCGATTAGAAGCTTGCCTGAAAGCATTAAGCATCTTCCCCGACTCGGATATCTTGAAATTATTGACTGTGATATGCTTGAATCTATACCTTCACTTTCACAGTTCATTCCATATTTCTTTGTCTGGGGATGTGGATCTCTTGAGAAAGTATTGAGCTCAACAAATGAACCATCGGGCAAATCCAACCATGGTTTTATGTTCCTTAACTGCACAGAGTTGGATTCACATTCATATCAAATAGTTCTGAACGACGCCATTGCTGGGATTAAACTTGGAGCGAGACTAAATTCAGAAAATGAAGATCCATCTTTAGATCATAATAATGATATTATTATGTACTTCTTACCTGCAATGTCTGGCATGGAAAATTGGTCCCATTACCCTTCTACACAAGCTTCTGTCAGTCTTGAGCTTCCTCCCGATTTGTTGGGTTTTGCCTACTATTTAGTTATTTCTCAAGGAAAAGTGGGATATGGTGTAGATATTGGATGTGAGTGTTGCTTGGACAACATTTCGGGTGAAAGAATCTCTATAACAAGTTCCAAAAGAGCCAAATTCTCTAGTAGGGTATTTTCTTATGTCGATGTTTCAGTGTACATGATGGTGATGGATCATTTGGTTTTATGGTATGATCCAGGAAAATGCAAGCAGATAATGGAAGCATTTGAAGAAATAAAAGCCAGTAGTGATGTGAACAACACCAGTTACAATCCAAAGCTTACATTTAGGTTCTTCGCTGAGGAAAACCTATATAATGAAGTAACTATAGTCGAGTGTGGTTTTCACTGGATATATCCCTTTGAAGGCAGTGCAGTTCCAAATAAAAATGATGATTTTGAATCTGATGAACGAGAAGACACAGTTCCTCCAACAAACAAGTTAGAGCAACGTGTCATTGGAAATCTTTCCAGCTTAGAAGTAGATGAAAGTGAAGACTTGAGGTACATAATGTTCCTAGCACTGATTGTACTGATATAACTTGGAAACTTAATTTAGTTTTAAACACTCTTGCAATTTCTGTTACTGTAATAAATCTGTCTATGAACAGGTGTTCACTTGAACGACTCTTGGATTCGATGGAGAGCAGCTGGAGTGGAGAGAAGAAAATTTCAAGTGATTTAAACTGAATGTTGTCAGAAACATATGCCTGTTTTCTTAAACTGAATGTTGATTTAAAGAACATTGTGTTGGTACACATTGTTTGTAATCTTGTATTAATTGTACTATGAACATCTAGTAGATTAATGATAATCATATTTGAATTAGTGGTCATTTTTTCTACACACAGATTACTCAAATAAGTTCCATGAGGCATGTTAGCTTGTTGTCATTAGTTGTTAATACTGGAATAAAAATCTATAAACGATATAAACAAATAGAATGTTTAGTGTGAAACCTTGACCAAACTAAAAAAAGTAAACTTCAATGAATTCAATGCATATGCAAATGGATTTAAGGATCAAACATTCATTTGCTTAAAATTCTTAACATTCTAGGATTTATCCTGTCACCTCCAAATTTAATCGGATATCCCAAAATGTTATAATAATACTACTATCTTAACTTTGTAAAATTCTTTGGGATTTTTGGTATGTACATAACCCCCGATCACGAGACCTCGAGGGCTGAAGTGTTGGTTAAAGAAACCCCTAAAATTCTCCGGATAACTCATATGGTCGGCATATATCATTCCAACCGACAGACAGCGTTTAACGTGTGTAACTTGGTGGATTTTCAAATGTCACGATGGGCGAGCATCCCATCGCACCTTTTCACCTTACTTCACAATGATGATATTTATGGGGAATATGTTGTCATTATAGCCTTCTTCCTTCGCTATTCCTCATAGGCTGGTATTAAAATCCCACAATCTCATCAGCCTTTGCTATATATTCTCACTCAAACTCCGTTTGAAGTCCAAAAGTTCACCTTCATCTGCATGCTCTCGCCTCCCCTTTTCAGGTAAACACCTCTTCCCTCTTTTACTTTCATCCTTTTTAATTTTCAATTATGGTGCTTGTACGAGAGTGTGATGATTCGAGGAATGCGCCCGCTCCCCGAAATGTCCAAGAAATGAGTGAACTCTGGGCACAATGCATAAAAGATTGTGATGGTCATTTGGGACAAACCAAATTTGACCAAATAATTAGGGAGGTTTATGGTGACATTTATGAGTCTCTTAGCAATTCTGACTCAGAATCTGACTCATCAAGTTTTGTAGAAGTTCTAATGGAGAAGTTCTAAGCTACAAGTGTAGCACCGTTAACCACAACGATACTCATAAACTACGCTCTAGCAAGAACCTTTCATCCATTGGGAATGAATAGGATGTAGTACTAAAACCCTCTGAGGACAGCGAGAGAGTATGTCTTTATCGTCCTAGAGGTGTAAATGAGGAATGCTTCTACTTCTATATTAGGGTGCTCGAGGTTTTCATAATCCAGATCCCCTTCTCCGATTTTGAAGTCGATCTCCTTACCGTCTTAAATGTCGCCCTAGTTCAAATTCGTCCCCACGGTTGGGGGTTCATTAAAGCATTTGAATTTATATGTGAAACATTGAACATAGAACCCACCATGAGCCTATTCTTTTCTTTCTTCAAACTGAAGGGTGCGGATAAAGGTAGTTGGGTCTCCATTAATGGGGCTCACAACAGAAGTTTCCTCCGGCCTTTTACCTCTAATAATAAAAGGCATTAAGGACAGATTTCTTCGCATCAAAAGCGGAGACAGATGCCCTAGAGTCATGTATGTCATGCCGCTTGAATCTAAACCAACTAATAACTATATGTATTGGTACATATCAATTACAATTGGATTTTCTCCGAAGATATATAGTTATACGACCTACGACAAACAACATACACACAAGAAGCTTCAACATCTAACCCCCAACAAAATTACCAGACCACTTACACATAACCCCATATCCAACAAAATTACATACCGACAAACACTTAAACCCACAACCAATACATGCCCGACACAAAACCACAAAACAAAGCGCATACCCCATACCACTACTAATAACATGCTTATTATCAAAACACCTAACAACCATATGCCCTAAACACATCATCCTACCATAGCCAAGACACTTAAGAAATATATAGCACCAACACTTCCTCCTACCATAGCCAAAACGCCCAAACATCGCAACACTAAAACATGCTACAAGCATATGACTACCAAACACCACAACAATTATTTCTTCCTTTCTCTAACGGAGCATTCATACCAATGTCACCATTCAATCGACTAGACCGCTCACCAATAACCCCATCAACATAACCCAACTACACTGGATTGTGCCATGAACTCGGTTAGGGCAACGCATCGATGCAGACACAAGACTATTTTGAATTACAAAAAATTATTAGGAAAGCTGGTGATGGTGATGTTCCAGGGACCTCATATCAAACATCTGAGGTGAATCAACATACGAGAAAAGGCACCTATGAAGTGTAAAACCGGTGGCATGTATGACCAAGTCGATCGTCGTTGTTGGTGTTAAAAATCTTATCGTACCTAATCATATTTAAATTAAATATTAATATTTTTTATATGATTTATTATTTTAATTAAAAAATATTACGCTGATGTGCCAGATGAATTGATGTCTTTTCCTAAGCATTATCGCTAGTTCAACTAGGACTAGCTCTATTAATTGTAATGGAGACACCAATTAAATTGACATGTGCTCTGCATTGCCCTTGTTTTTAAAACATGAGAACTTTGGAAATTAATGAGATTTTTTTTATTAGAGGAATTAAGGAGAAATTTGGTTATTTTTAAAATTTTGATTACTTTGATAAAAGAATTTCTAATTAATTAACTAACATTAAATTTTTTATTAGAGAAATTTTGTAGAAATTTGGTTATTTTTTTAAATTTTGATTATTTTGATTTTCCTATAATGAATTTTCTAGTAAACGCCGTGTTTCAAATTTTCTTTGTTTCTCCGTCGCTTAGTGAAGTGGTGACTGTCTGAGAAAAAACCATTGAAGAAAAAAATGGTTGAAGGAACCGTTAAAAGGGTCCACACGCCTTATAATCCTTTATATCTCTTCGCATTCTATTTCTGTAAATCAAAACACATACATGGCTATGGTTATGGCTTCTTCTTCTTCTTATCGCGCGTCTGCTACAGTACCTCTGAAAAAATACGATGTTTTCATCAGTTTTAGAGGCGATGACACTCGTCATGGCTTCACTAGCCATCTTCATGCTTCTCTGCGCCGAAGCTATTTGGAGACTTACATAGACTACAAAATCCAAAAAGGAAACCACGTCTGGGAAGAACTTGAGCAAGCAATCAAACAATCCACCTTGTTTCTTGTCGTCTTCTCACATGACTATGCATCTTCAACATGATGCTTCTTCTCAAACGTGACAGACGAATCAAAAATGCAGGGAATCAATAACACATGCAACAAACTTCTTTCAAAGTTACTAATGGAAGATCTTCATATTGACTCTCCCAAAATAATGCCATCCGCGGTCATGAAAAGACTCAAACGCATGAAAGCTTTCATTGTATTAGATGATGTTCGTACCTCAGAACTTCTACAAAGCTTGATTGGAGTTGGGCATGGTTGGCTAGGAGCTGGCAGCACAGTCATTGTGACGACTAGGGATAAGCATGTGCTGGAAAGTAGAAGAATTGACAAAATTCATCAAGTTAAGCAGATGAACTCCCAAAACTCCCTCCAGCTTTTCAGCTTGAATGCTTTTGACAAAGTTTTGCCTGAGGAGGGATACGTGGATCTCTCAAAAAGAGCAGTTGATTATGCCAAAGGCAACCCTTTAGCTTTGAAAATTTTAGGATCATCTCTTCGTTGTAAAAGTGAAATAGAATGGAAGTGTGCACTAGCTAAACTCAAAGAATTACCCAACAAAGAAATTGATTTGATTTTGAGATGGAGTTTTGATGAATTGGATGAGACAGAGAAAAACATATTTCTGGACATTGCATTTGGTTTCAAAGGTCATAAAAGAGATATGATAACAAAAATATTAAATAAGTGTGGTTTCTTTGCTGAAATAGGCATAAGTAATCTTTTAGACAAGGCTCTTATAAATGTTGACTCAAACGAATGCATACAAATGCATGACTTGATACAAGACATGGGAAAACAAGTTGTTCGTGAAGAATCTCCGAAGAATCCCGGACAACGCAGTAGATTGTGTGATCCAAAAGAAGTTTGTGATGTATTGAAAAATGATAGAGTAAGAAAATTATACCCTGACTTCTCTTTCCTAAACACATGTTTTTTATACGAAAAACTGCAATTTACTACAAAAAAATACTAACATTATATTTATTTTTTGTTTCTTGAGGGAACTGCGATGGTTGAAGCTATATTTTTTGATGCTACAGAATGTACACACATAAATTTAAGCCCCAAAGCATTTGCAAAGATGCCAAAACTAAGACTGCTTGCTATTCGAGACCACAAGGGAATTAAATCTATAAGACTTCCAAGAGGCCTTGACTTATTGCCAGAAAATTTGAGATATTTTCTATGGGATGGCTATCCATGGAAATCTCTACCTCCAAGCTTTTGTTCTGAAATGCTTGTGGAGTTTTCCTTGGGAGGCAGCAATTTAGAAAAACTCTGGAATGGAGTACTGGTATGCACCGCTCATTTATTTATTATTGTTACATCTTTTTATAATAGAAAAAGAAACGAAAAACTGAAATCTGAAATGTTTATAATTTAAGAAAATGTACTAACTTGTTTGACCAACCGTAAATTGTTATAGGATTTGCCAAATTTGGAGAAACTTGATCTCAGTTACTCCAAAAAGCTGATTGAGTGTCCAAATGTATCTGGTTCTCCAAATCTAAAAGTATTAGATCTTAAAAATTGTACAAGCTTGCCTGAAGTGGATTCATCAATTTTCCTTCTCCAAAAGCTTGAAACTTTAGTGATGAACGACTGCTGGTCGCTTAAGACTCTTTCAAGTAACACTTGTTCACCAGCTCTCCGTCGCTTTGATGCCTTAGATTGCAACAGTCTGCAAGAGTTCTCAGTCTCATTTGCTTCCGCACATCTTTTGAGGTTGTCTTTACCAAAGTTTGGCGTGAATGAACTTCCATCCTCACTATTGCAATTAAAAAATATTGATTGGTTTACTAGTCCTATCAGTGATAGTCTTGTGGATCTTCCTGAAAACTTTGCCATTAGTATTTGGCTTACGCGTGACAGTGATGATAAACACGACCTTTCCATCCCTTTACGTAAAGTACTTTCTAGCCCTGTCTTTCTGAGTGTAAAACAGTTAATCATTGAACGTGTTTCTCTCTTGTTTGAAATACCAGACAATATCTCCTTATTATCATCATTACAGTATTTATCGCTAATTGGTACAGAAATTAGAAGCTTGCCTGAAAGCATTAAGTATCTTCCCCAACTCAAACATCTTGAAGTTATCCGTTGTGAAATGCTTCAATCTATTCCTGCACTTTCACAGTTCATTCCTTATTTCTTTGTCTGGAATTGTGAATCTCTTGAAGAAGTATCGAGTTCAACGAATAAACCTTTTGATATACCCTACCGTGGTTTTATGTTCTGTAACTGCACAAAGTTGGATTTTCATTCATATCAAACAGTTCTGAACGACGCCATTGCTGGCATTGAACTAGGAGCAAGACTATGTTCAGAAAATGGAGATCCATCTTTATATCATGATACTGATATTTTCGAGTACTTCTTACCTGCTATGTCTGGCCTGGAAAATTGGTCCTGTTACCCTTCTACACAAGCTTCTGTCACTCTTGAACTTCCTCCCAATTTGTTGGGTTTTGCCTACTACATGGTTCTTTCTCAAGGTAAAGTGGGAAATGTTGTAGATTTTAGATGTGAGTGCTGCTTGGACAACAGTCCAGGTGAAAGGATTTATATAACAAGTTTCAAAAGAGCCAATATCTCCTGTGGGGTCTTTAATGGCAATTATTTATCGAACTTGATGTCAGATAATTTGGTTTTATGGTATGATCCAGCAAAATGCAAGAAGATAATGGAAGCAGTTGAAGAAATAAAAGCCAATAATGATGTGAACAACACTAGTTACAATCCAAAGCTTACATTTAGATTCTTCATTGAGGAAAGCCTATATAATGAAGTAACTATAGTCGAGTGTGGTTTTCACTGGATATATCCATATGAAGGGAGTGCAGTTCCAAATAGAAATGATGGTTTTGAATCTGATGATCGAGAAGAAACAGTTCCTCCAACAAACAAGTTAGAGCAAAGTGTCGTTGGAACTCTTTCCAGCTTAGAAGTAGATGAAAGTGAAGACTTGAGGTACATAATGTTCCTAGCACTGAATGTACTGATATAACTTGGAAACTTAATTTAGTTTTGACACTCTTGCAATTTCTGTTAGTGTAATAACTCTGTCTATAAACAGGTATTCACTTGAACAACTCTTGCATATTGGATTTGGTGTAGACCTGCTGGAGTGGAGAGAAAAAAATTTCAAGTGATTTAAAGAGGCACAACAAATAGGAGATAGAAACATAAGAAACGTGTCGTTGGAACTCTTTCCAGTTTAGAAGTGTGTGAAAGTGAAGAGTTGAGGTATAACTTGGAAATTTAATTTAGTTTAGACACTCATGCACTTTCTGTTACTGTAATAACTCTCTGTGTATGAACAGCTATTCACTTGAACGAAACTTGGATTCGATGGAGAGCAACTGGAGTGGAGAGAAGAAAAATCCAACTAATTTAAAGAGGCACAAGTAATAGGAGACAGAGACATAAGCATGTTTTCCTAAACTGAATGTTGAATTAAACAACATTGGTGTTGATACACATTGTCTATTATCTTGTATTACTTGTACTATGAACATCTAGTAGATTAATGGTAATCTTGTTTGCTTTTTTCAGAATAAATTTTGTGTTTCCCATGATTTTCATTCTAAAATATTCAAATATTTAACTATCAACAATGTATAGAATTGAATAACTGGAAATTTCTTTAGAAAACAGAGAATAAATAAAAAATTTAAAAGTAACTACGATCGCATTGAAATAGGAAAAAGGTTTGGTTCGAACTTGTAAAAGCTATTAAAGAGTCCATTTATTTAGATATTGATTTGCAAAAAATTGTAAGTCTTAATGTTAGAACAAGAATTGTTCTGATCAATATTCTTAGTTTTGATGATAACAATGTATATGAATTTTGCTTAAGACAATGTGGTACTCTAATCCTATGCATTTTCCATTTCAGGAAAAATATATAGAGTATGCACAATTCAGCGCAAGAAGCACTGACTCAGAAGGTTCAAGTATGCAACATCAGAACATGCTCTAGCAAGACATCATAAGATGGTCAAGCAGAATCAGAACATGGTCTATTGAAACATCAGAAGAACTTGAGATCAGAAGTAGAAGCACTGAAGTTCTTGTGGTATCACGCTCAGAAGCTCTTCAAGGTCAGAAGACAAGAAGATGCTCTGCACCAAGCTGTTTGACTCTGATAAATTCAAACGTTGTATCTACAAAGATCAGATCAGAAGCAAGTACAAGATGGCATGCTACGCTGACTGACAAAAGGAACGTTAGAAGCTATTAAAGGCAAAGTCAATTAAAGCAGGAAAAGCAAGACTCGAGGTAGTTGACAAAAGAGTGAAACATTAAATGCAACGCTGTACGGATCACGCAACGCATTAAATGCTCACAACGGTCATCTTCTTAAAACGCCTATAAATAGTGAAGTCCTGATCAGAAGCAAGGTTACCAATTCACGAACAACTTTTCAATCTTGCTGAAACTCTGCTGAATTCAAAAGCTATCAAACTTCATCTTCAACCTCACTTCATTGTAATATCTTAGTGAGATTTAAGCTTAGAACTTAAGAAATATATCACAATTGTGATTACAGCTTATTAAGAAGCATTGTAAAACTCTTGTAAGAATTTGTTTACATTCATTTGTAAAGTACTAGAGAAGATCAAGTTGTGATCGGATTCTCTAGAAGTCTTAGAAGGTATCTAAGCATTGATTTCCTAGAGAGATCAGGTTGTGATCAGAATACTCTAGAAGACTTAGAGGGTATCTAAGTGGAAAACCATTGTAATCAAGATTGATTAGTGGATTAAATCCTTAGGTGAGGTAAATCACTCTAAGGGGTGGACTGGAGTAGTTTCGTTAACAACGAACCAGGATAAAAATAACTGTGTTATTTTTTTTAATCTTATAAGTTTTTAAAGTCACACTTATTCAAACCCCCCCTTTCTAAGTGTTTTTTTATCCTTCACTTAATACTTGATTTGAATGAAAAATGAAAGTTTTTGGGTTTTGAGGTTTTGTTCTTTGAAGGAAAATGAGAATGAGAGAGAGGAAGTCTTAAAATTCACGTGAATTAAAATGTGTCAATGCAAGTAGTCTTTGAACATAATGAACACAAAACAGTTTTAATTCATAAAGGTAAATGACCGGAATGTATGGTATTTTTGAAAGTAAAATACCTTGAAATTTATAGAAGTGTATGATATGTGTATAGTGGAGATGATAAATCGCATGAACAAAAGATTATCGTACTTGTATTATGATTCATTTTCCTCGTTGAGCATTTTCATCTGACATCATCCTGAGTTCTAATTGGGTCTAAGGGTGATCAAAATCGGAGGATTTAACTTACCACTTGAGAGTTCATCGTGGCAACCCCAACTAGAAGGGAAAGATCATAATAACCTCAATCAAAGTTTCTACTATCATTTTCAAAATTCACTCACACGAAACCTTAAGGTAATAAGTATGTTGGTTCTCTCATTTATAAAGTGTTCATTCTTCCATTTTCTAACAAATATGGGACTTTTTCCTAGGTGTTCGCGGTGCGGTTTGGGCGGTTTTGGTTCGTTTGACTTTTTGAAAAAAATCGAATCAAACCAAACCAAACCAACGCGGTTTGGTTCGGTTCGGTTGGTTTGGTTTTTTATAAATATTTTATTGAGCCATACATACAAGAACCGCAAAAGGATAGGAGTCGACAACGTGTTCAACGAACTGACGGCCATTACGATGACAGTAGACATTAGAATATTTGTAAGAGGAATGCTATAGTTACACCATATTGTAACACCTATCCCTTTTACACCGTAATTATATACAATATTTTGCTTTTGATTCAATTTCCAATGCACAAAAAATAATAAAATAAAGTAAAAAGTTATATTATATACGGTGTAATGTCAAATTGGAGTGTAACGCTAACCTTCCTTTATTTGTAATATTTTTTTTAAAAAAGTCGTAATGTACCTTTTATGATAAATATATATTTTCATATTTATAATTATTTATTAAATATTTAATATAAATAACATAATTAAAAAAAATTAAAAATAGAATTGGGCACAGGCGTCACCTCACATAGCAACCTATTTTAGACTTGCACATTAGCGTCATGGGAGATGGCGTATTGGTAAAAAATTCTACACATTAGCGTCATGGAGTGGCTCCTATATAGGGCACCCCACACCTGGTCACCCAGATATATATTTTCAAAACTTGGTTTTTCTTTTAGTTTTTTTTAAAGTTGGTTATTTAAAAAAAAAAAAATCTAAAGATGATTCTAGTATAACACCAAAAAAAAAGTAAACGCCGTGTTCCACTTTTCTATCATTCTCCGTCGCGTAGTGAAGTGGTGACGACTATCAGAGAGAAAACCATTGAAAAAAGAAAAAAAAAAGGGTTGAAGGAACCGTGTAAATTACAGAGATAAAAAAAATGCATCAACGCGCCTTACAATACTTTATATTTCTGTAAATTAGAACACATACATAGCTATGGCTTCTTCTTCTTCTCGCGCCACTGCTAAGGCACCTTTGAAAAAATAGGATGTTTTCATCAGCTTTAGAGGCGACGATACTCGTGCTGCCTTCACTAGCCATCTTCATGCTTCTCTGTGCCGAAGCTATTTGGAGACTTACATAGACTACATGTAGCACGGTGAACTGACTTTTTATCGATCGAAATGTCGCGGTAAGCAAGAGTCGCCACCGACTTTTATTTTATCCAAACAGATTCGGAAAGGCAAAAAGAAACAGAAAAAAAACCTTTTAAAGAAATCTAAGTTCGGGGGGTGATTTATGCAAAGGGAAGGTGTAAGGCACCCTTTGCATCCATGGTTTTCCATGGGCTCTTAATTGCTTTGCTTGCTCGTTTGTTTAGAAAATGTAGATGAAAGAGATAGGGACTTTAGCTTGTGAATAAGCGTTTCCCTTTTGAAAAATTATGAGAAAGAATATAATAAAAAGGTTTGAGCATTGCAAGGCAATTAGGGGCAATTACCTTAAACTCAGATGATAGGTCTCTTTTTGCCTTTCAGAATGAAAGGGTCTATCCTTGCCATAAGAGGACAGGAAGCCTTTCGTTTGGAGGTAGAAGGGTCATCGAATTATCATTCGCTCAAAGACTGACCCATGCCATAAAGAGGCAGGTAGTCTAAGAGGAAGGATCAGAATAGCCTTTTTTCGTAGGCAACCAGAAGATACCTCAGCCTTTTCCGTAGGCAACTTTCGAGGGTCGAGGTCATGTTACTGTATCGAAGGCAGCATCATTAGGGACCATGACCTTTAATTGAGGCAACATGGCTGAGGTATCCTCGTATTCGAGGGACTGGCTATTCTGCACAAAATACAAGGCAACAAGGCAACAGGAACAGGCAACAAGGCAACAGGCAACCAGGCAACAGAGAGGTTACCCAAAAGTGTGCGTGTGTGCACCAATCACGTGATTAGTTCAGAAATTTAATCTTATAATTAGTGATGCTAATTCAGTTCAAGGCTTGCACTCCCTAAGATTACTAACCACGCAGTATAATATAAACAGTAATAACGGGGAAGGGAAATTGCAACCAGCGGAGGAGAGGGGAATTGAAACCAGCGGGATATAAAAATAAAAGGTTTAACATAAGTAATAATTGAGATAGAGTTTAGGGTTACCAATACGCGTAGCTTTGGCAATTAACAAACCCTGAAAAATTGGAAAAGAAAGAATAAACAAAGAAGGGTGAGTGCAGTATCGGTTCGGAGGCAAACGAGGTTAACCCTAAAATATAAGGATAAAGAATTTAAAAATAATTAAATAAACAAAGAAAGGCACTTAGCTTCGATTAATGAAGGTTGATGGACAAAGATTTGGCTTGAGCATTAAGCATTGACCCTGATCATTTAAAGAAAAGAATAAAAAGTAAGTGTAGGAGGAGTTCATTGACAGCGGGAATTAAACCCTAATTAAATAAAATAACAGGCGAAAATATTTAAATAAGAAAGGTTAGAACTTAGCTTCGAATTTGACTTGGCGCATAGTCGGAGTGCATCTGAAGAATAACCCTGAAAAAGGCACAGAAAAAAACAAATATTTCAGTGTATGGAATGATCTTTACAAACCCTGATTAAGGCACAAGTTAACCATAGTTAATAGAATAAAACAAATTAATTGTTGGTTTTCCACCTAATTAATTAAATCGGTGAAAATCCGTTTCGAGTAAATGACCTAACCCTAATATATATCTTAATCAATCAAGAGAATATTTTTATAATTAATTAAATGATTTAAACTAATTTTAACAATTAAAAATAAAGTAAAATCATTTAAAATGAATGAACATTTTTATTTTTAGTATTTTTTTATGAAAGAAACAAAAAGAAATATTTTAGAAGAATATTTAATTGGAAAAGGTTTTTAGAAAGAAATTATATAGGATAAAACAAATACAAAACATATATCAAAATAAATTAAAATAAAAAATTTGAGGGACTTAGCTGTGGATCCGGTGTGGTGAGACTGAATGCCCATGTGATAGTCCTCCAATCCTGGTGTGCTTGATCCAAAACGCTGCAGATCTGACGGCTGGATCTTGAGGGTGTATAGTAACGCCTACGCGCATCGCGCACAGGATCTGCGTGAACACTTAAAGAAAACAAAACAAAAAATTAGCTTGTCACGCGCAGGGGTCGAACCCCTGACCTTGTACATGAAAGCCCTAAACGCGCCCCTGTTGCCATTACGCCGTTTTCTCTTCGCTGTAAATACTGCCAACCAATAACAATATAATGAAAACAATTTTTTCAAAAGAATTCAAATTGCAGCGCGCCTCCAAGCTTCATCTCCTCCAATTCGTTGTTTTTTTTTTCTGCAGAAAGATAGGACCCTTTAACCACGGTTTTACGCTGTGGCTATATATTTTGGACCTTCAAACCTGCAAATCACTTAAGGAAAACACCTAATAATACCGCACGTCAATTCTACACATTCATACGAACCCAACACACATGTTAATTAAACCTGTAATCGTTTATAAACCAGAATCCCTCTTTTAAAGAGGCATGAACCCTAGTATGGTGAATCTTCATACATGCGTCAAAAGTCTAATTAAACTATCCAGATAGCTTTAAAGCTTCATCCTAATCGATAATATGCAATCTAATTACGTTAAACATGGATGAATCTATGAAAACGAATTCAAAAAAAACGCTGAACAAACCGTGTGAATACGTTGTCGTTTCTGGATGCTTCGCGATGTGGTATTGATCTGGATTGCTTCAGTAGCTTCGTGGGAGTGTGAATGAGCCTTCAGAACTCCTTGAGATTGGTTGTTCGTTCCAAACCGAATGTCAATTTTTCATGAAAAAAAATCAGTTTTTGTTATGATGTTCTTGGGAGCACAACCCTTGTGAATTCTTGAATCGTCACGTTTTTTCCTCTGCCGACTCGAAAAAAAAAATCCTCCTCTGGCTTCAGCATGTTATGGTTATATAATAGAGAAATTTAGGTCACTAAAACTATGGAAAATCCAATTGAATCATGATCTTTTGATGCTTGGAAATTTGATTGATAAATCTTTCCAAATTTGCTCAATTTTCAATCTAATCTTCCCCCCATTATGGTGCACGAAAATTGTATGTTTTAATGAGTAAATTTGATTGATAATTGATTTAAAAATTGAAGAAAGATCATATCTTTTTATTTTTATTATTTTACATGATTAATTTATGATTTAAAATAAATAAAACCATAAAATAATTAATAAAAATAATAAAAATAGTGAGATATAATTTTGGGACGTGCATGGGCCTAAGATGAAGTTTGGATGAAAAAAACATAGGCCCATTTGGAAATGTTTGGAATTTTGAACCTTTTCTCTTCACGTTTTTTCTCAAACCCTAGTTTCTGAGCCTTGTATAGAAGGATGTGTCTTGGAGCTTTATGTATTGATTTGAATTTGTATAAGAGAAATAGTATGGGCAAATTTTGGGGTATGACAGCTGCCCCTGTTCAATTATCTTAAACCTGAAGATATAGAGTGGTTTGTGTGCCAGTCGGTATCTGAAGGTGGAAGATGATTGAACACTAGAATACCAAGAAATTTGCCCTAGTTGAAGTAGGGACTTTTGTCGGAGATGGGCTTTTAAAGATGCCATCCGGTAGTTGAAGTTTGAGAAATATCGTTTGCGCGTTGATCGTGTCATTACCGTTCGTAGTAAATGAATTAGATCTTTTGGAGAGATAATCGTGTCTACATCGTTCGTGATGATAGAATTAGACTCTCTTGTCGTGTCAGCACCGTTCGTAGTAACTGAATTAGACCGTGGACGTCAGTGATCGTGTCTACACCGTTCGTGATGATAGAATTAGACCTCTGAAATTTGATCGTGTCAGTACCGTTCGTAGTATCTGAATTAGATCTTCTGTCGTGTCAGTACCGTTCGTAGTAGCTGAATTAGACTGAGAAGGTCAGTGACCGTGTCTACACCGTTCGTGATGATAGAATTAGATCTCTGAGAGTTGACCGTGTCAGTACCGTTCGTAGTAACCGAATTAGATCTTTTGTCGTGTCAGTACTGTTCGTAGTAGCTGAATTAGACTTTGAAAGTGATCGTGTCATTACCGTTTGTGGTAAATGAATTAGATCTTCGAGCGTTGATCGTGTCAGTACCATTCGTAGTAGCTGAATTAGATCTTGGAAAGTTGGAGATTTCGTTCATTTGTCGGTACCTGTATTCTGAAAAAGGTAAGGTTAATCTTTATGCAATGTCATGATGCATGGGTTATGTAATGAATCCCTCAAAATAAATGAGAGCTTTTGCATGTTATGTATGAGTTCATTATGAGGTAATGTATGCAATGTATGAATATGTTTATGACATATGGTATGTGAATATGATTTATGTTGTCTTTGATTAAGAAAGTGGATCTTTATGTCCTTGTAATTGTACTGTCTGATCTTGTCTTGAAGATGCTCAGCTGGAAATTTATGATTTCTGCTTGGGGATGATCAGTGACTTGATGTTCCCTGATTGGTGATAAAGATATTGATAAATCGTGTTGGAGGGGAGCGATAGTGTTGAAGATGTAAACTCTGTTGGGCAGCCATGTCTCTATCGGGAGCGTTTGAAGATATCTTCTTAATGATTACTCTGTGGGGATATGATCTTGTGAACCCGGCTTTGTGGGGAGACATGGGTGAAAGTTGCCCCCAGTATTATAGTAACTACTACTTGATTTAGGACACGTCACTTAAAATGTCAAACTGGACTTGTATAGATTTGCCCCCAGTTAGCAGGAACTTTGGAAAGATTCGCCTTGCGAGGCCTTTATAAGATGTGCACTTTAGGAGACATGCCCCTAGTAATCATATGCCCAATATGATGTCCTATGTTGGTTGAGAAGTAGCTTCAGATTTTCTTGGATGCGTGCCCCTGATTATTTTGGCATCATTGAGAGGTTCTCGGAATCTTGACTTGATTGCCCCAGATTGTTTGGGCAAATAGTTTGAAACCCACCTGAGGTGTATGCTTTTGATTGTTTGGCTTTTGAGAGATTCTTATAATCTTGACTGGATTGCCCCAGATTGATTGGGCAAAGCATGCCATGCCCCTTGTATACGTAGGATACATTGCTTCTTGGCGTAATCTTGTCTGTCGGGATAACTTTCAGTCATTAGTTGTACCCTGTGCAAGTTCTTTCTGATGCTAACATTCGAAATTATGTAGCAGAATATGTCTAATAATGAATTCATGAGATGCAATGCATACGTTTGTCTTGAATTTTTGAAAATATTTTTAAAACAGGAGATGTAAAAAGCGTGATATTTGTAAAAACATGATATTTGTAACAATGTGATGTTTGTAAAAATGAAATATCAACTCAGCATTTTTGGTAAACCTTAAGGAGTCAGGATACCTTTTTTTGGTGACAATATGCTTTCGAACTAACCATGCTTCAGTTAGGACTTTCAAGGGTTGTAACGTGGCTTGGTTCACGGTTTAAGAAACAAAGGATAAAGGCTCAAAATTTGATTGTACCCACCCCTCTTCGTGATGATCTTCAATCCTAAGCTCAGTTAATTCAACTTATGCATTCAGTTTCTAGGAGACTTTTGGATTTGCACCTTTGATCATGATGACGGTTCATAAGCAGAGAGAACCTTTGAGATGGCAGTCACTTCTTCCTTTTGGTAGTCACAACATTGTGTTGTTCAGGAATTTATTGACTTCTCTTTTTTCATCTTTTTGATATCCCTAACTTTTGCCTGAACTGTTTATTTCTGAGATTACAGTCAGCGGGATGCCTTGATTTTGCCTAAGTCGTCTTTTGATTTTTGACTTAGCAGGCTTTTCTTTGTATATATGTTTTTTCATTTTTTTCCTTTTTTGAAAGATATTGACTGCCTTGTTTGGTGATTGATGAACTGTCATTGGCTTTTGACTGACATCTCCAACACTTCTTTGATGTGTGCGGACGAACGCTTGTGATTGAAACCTTTGTTGAAAGGTGTACTGAATGATTCTCTTAAAATAGAATGCACAGCCAAATTAACTGAGAACTACCCTGCCCCAGGTTATGATCAAGGGTTTTAATTAGTACAAGAAAGAAACTTCTACTTCTTAGGCTCAAAGGGGTTGACGAGGGATTATCCTCCTTATATCTCCACTGTTTAGGAATTGAAACAATGCCTGTACATCATTAGCATAGTCCGCTCAAAAGCATACTGTATGAGGTTGCGGTATCATTTTCGTCATCCTCCCTCAAAAGGTATACAACTTTAGCAGGAGTTGAGTAAACATAAAACATATGCAAAGTAAATACGCAATTTAAAATGAGTGATAACGAAATAATGTACTCAAGACAATCATATGCAATGCACTGATGATAATTATTAAAACAGATAATGTCTATCATAATTCGAATGTTTAAACAAACAGAGTAGAAATTGCAAATGAAAGTAAATCTAATGATCTAAAAAGTTCATCCTTCTAGCCATCCATAGCATTAGCAATCTTGTTGTGATTAGGCATGGGAGCAGTGATCACATTAGGAGTTGCAGGGGTGTCGAACTCAATTTCGCCAGCGTCGATCATGTCTTGGATCTTATTTTTCAATGCCCAACAATTATCAGCAGTGTGTCCAGAGCTATTGGAATGATACACACATTTTGCATTAGGGTCATAATTTGGAGATGTAGTGGTGACGTTCTTTGGAGGATCTCTTATGGTGATCAGGTTGGCTTTCAACAGATGTTGCAGAGCTTGAGATAAAGGCATGTTAATCTTGGTGAATTGCCTCCTTGGTCTATCAGTCTTGCGTTGGTAGTCTTGTCTAGGAGCTTGTTGAGATATTGGTGCAGAGATGAGGACGGCACCAACAGACTGATTCTGGTCATCCTTACTACGGCTCTTTTGACTATGAATAGCATTAGATTCGTTTCTTCCTTGATATGGCTTCCTTGTAGTACCAGAGGCGGAACCCACTTGAATCTTCCCACTTCGAATACCATTTTCCACACGTTCTCCAGTTAGAATGAGTTCAGTAAACCCAGATGAAGAACTACCCAGCAGATGACTATAGAATGGCCCAGTTAGCGTGCCCATGAACATGTCTACTAACTCCCTATCATTTAAAGAGGGTTGGACTCTCCCAGCCAAATCTCTCCATTTTTGAGCATACTCCTTGAAACTTTCTTTAGGGCCCATGGACATGCTTTGAAGTTGCATGCGAGTCGGTGCAAGATCAGAGTTATATTGGTATTGCTTGTAGAAAGCCACAACCAAATCTTCCCATGTACGGACGCTAGCACTTTCCAGCTTATAATACCATTCGAGTTGAGTTCCAGATAAACTCTCTTGAAAGAAATGGATCCAGAGCCTCTTATCAGCAGTGTGAGGTTGAATCTTCCTCACGTAAGACCTCAGATGCATCTTAGGACAAGAGATTCCATCATACTTAGCAAAGGCGGGAGTTTTGAATTTTGGAGGAATAACGACCCCAGGCACAAGTCCAAGCTCTTCAAAATCCAGCCCAGGTACCTTCTGAATTTCCACACTTCTCAGACGCTCTTCTAACATCTTGTATTTGTCATCGGGATGTTCGCCTTCATGGTCATAGTCTTCTTCTTCTTCAGAGAGTTTGGCAGAGTCGTGGTTACTTTTTGCATCGGTTTTGATACTAGCATCATCTTGCTCATCCTCATCACTGTCTTCAGAGGTTTCAGCATCCCTGAGTTGCAAGATTGGTCTAAGCTTTTTCCCTCGAGTCTTCTTACCCTCTTTGGGAGCTTCAGCTTCTTCAACCTTTTTGAGAGGGCCTTTGAACCTTCTTCCCATATTGAGAACACCTTTAGGTTTCTTGGTCTTCTTTTCCTTCTTAGTCAGAAGGGATTTCAGCTCATCTTGCCCCTTGGACAAATTCAAAATCAAGGCTTGGAACTCAGTGTTTTGAGCTTGGAGATCCTTAACTGATTGTTCGAGATTCATGATGCTGAAATAAACAGCGAGGAAGGATGAGAAATCCATCATAGGAAACCTGTTATGCGATGTTATGAATGCAAATGAAATGTTTTCAAGGATCTTTAGGAATCTAGTTAGCAACATTAAAAAATGAGTTGGTCACGTCTTTGTTTGAAGGATTCTAAATTTTGTCTTCGAACGTCCTTCTTTGAGAATCAAGCTCACCATATCGAGTGGGTCATCGCCTCTGATTCGGGATACTTTTTGAATTTGAAAATGCATGGCTAGAGGAAAATAAATCCTCTTGCCCCTCGATTGGTACTGAATCTCTGAATTGGAAGGTATGTGACCAGAGGAAAATAAATCCTCTTGCCCCTTGATAGGGATTCAGTCTTTGATAAGGGCACCTGAAATTGTGCGCCCTAAATCCCTAAGATCCTTGAAAGGGTTAGTTAATTATGTTATGCTTATGATGTCATGATGTCATGCGAATGCAGTTTATTAGCCTTATGTGAGATAGTAAGGACAAACAGGTCCTTTCAACAAAACCTGCGAGGAAATGAAGGTTAGTAGCAAACACAAACAAGTCACACAAGTCACGCAAGTCACACAATTTTTGGCTTAAGGCTTGCATGGAGTTTGATCAGGTGTCCTTCCCAAAGGCATTTCTATGGATAAGGAGATTTCAGCAACAGGTTCTACAAGTTATCCAGAATTGTAAGCCCTTCTAAAGCACCCTCGGACATGATGCATTTGCACCATGCAATGATACTTTGAGAAAGAACCTATCTGAATTGTAGCATCGGGTAGCGACTAGTCCTTAACATTTGTCAAGGGTAGTCCCCCCACTACGTTCCTAAAGGCCAGGATGGGTTAAGGGTAACTAAAGGTCCTTGAGCTCCGTCGCACCCACAGACACATACATAGACCCCCCTCATTTGAGAAAGGTGTGCATATGCTATGGAGTCCTAACTCAAGTGTGAACTTCATATTGACTCATCTCCCACATATGTGAAAGAGGTCGCCATGACTATGCCACTCCTAATCTTAAGTGTACTTGAATCCGGGTGTAGGATTCGTCCTTCAATTTTCCCGAAACAGCCCCTGAAAAATAAAACAAGCAAAGCAAACAATAGAAAACATTTAAGTGATTCCTAAACTTTTAAGGTAACCCCTCTTTTAATCGGAAAATCCCCAGCAGAGTCGCCAGTTCTGTAACACGGTGAACTGACTTTTTATCGATCGAAATGTCGCGGTAAGCAAGAGTCGCCACCGACTTTTATTTTATCCAAACAGATTCGGAAAGGCAAAAAGAAACAGAAAAAAAACCTTTTAAAGAAATCTAAGTTCGGGGGGTGATTTATGCAAAGGGAAGGTGTAAGGCACCCTTTGCATCCATGGTTTTCCATGGGCTCTTAATTGCTTTGCTTGCTCGTTTGTTTAGAAAATGTAGATGAAAGAGATAGGGACTTTAGCTTGTGAATAAGCGTTGCCCTTTTGAAAAATTATGAGAAAGAATATAATAAAAAGGTTTGAGCATTGCAAGGCAATTAGGGGCAATTACCTTAAACTCAGATGATAGGTCTCTTTTTGCCTTTCAGAATGAAAGGGTCTATCCTTGCCATAAGAGGGCAGGAAGCCTTTCGTTTGGAGGTAGAAGGGTCATCGAATTATCATTCGCTCAAAGACTGACCCATGCCATAAAGAGGCAGGTAGTCTAAGAGGAAGGATCAGAATAGCCTTTTTTCGTAGGCAACCAGAAGATACCTCAGCCTTTTCCGTAGGCAACTTTCGAGGGTCGAGGTCATGTTACTGTATCGAAGGCAGCATCATTAGGGACCATGACCTTTAATTGAGGCAACATGGCTGAGGTATCCTCGTATTCGAGGGACTGGCTATTCTGCACAAAATACAAGGCAACAAGGCAACAGGAACAGGCAACAAGGCAACAGGCAACCAGGCAACAGAGAGGTTACCCAAAAGTGTGCGTGTGTGCACCAATCACGTGATTAGTTCAGAAATTTAATCTTATAATTAGTGATGCTAATTCAGTTCAAGGCTTGCACTCCCTAAGATTACTAACCACGCAGTATAATATAAACAGTAATAACGGGGAAGGGAAATTGCAACCAGCGGAGGAGAGGGGAATTGAAACCAGCGGGATATAAAAATAAAAGGTTTAACATAAGTAATAATTGAGATAGAGTTTAGGGTTACCAATACGCGTAGCTTTGGCAATTAACAAACCCTGAAAAATTGGAAAAGAAAGAATAAACAAAGAAGGGTGAGTGCAGTATCGGTTCGGAGGCAAACGAGGTTAACCCTAAAATATAAGGATAAAGAATTTAAAAATAATTAAATAAACAAAGAAAGGCACTTAGCTTCGATTAATGAAGGTTGATGGACAAAGATTTGGCTTGAGCATTAAGCATTGACCCTGATCATTTAAAGAAAAGAATAAAAAGTAAGTGTAGGAGGAGTTCATTGACAGCGGGAATTAAACCCTAATTAAATAAAATAACAGGCGAAAATATTTAAATAAGAAAGGTTAGAACTTAGCTTCGAATTTGACTTGGCGCATAGTCGGAGTGCATCTGAAGAATAACCCTGAAAAAGGCACAGAAAAAAACAAATATTTCAGTGTATGGAATGATCTTTACAAACCCTGATTAAGGCACAAGTTAACCATAGTTAATAGAATAAAACAAATTAATTGTTGGTTTTCCACCTAATTAATTAAATCGGTGAAAATCCGTTTCGAGTAAATGACCTAACCCTAATATATATCTTAATCAATCAAGAGAATATTTTTATAATTAATTAAATGATTTAAACTAATTTTAACAATTAAAAATAAAGTAAAATCATTTAAAATGAATGAACATTTTTATTTTTAGTATTTTTTTATGAAAGAAACAAAAAGAAATATTTTAGAAGAATATTTAATTGGAAAAGGTTTTTAGAAAGAAATTATATAGGATAAAACAAATACAAAACATATATCAAAATAAATTAAAATAAAAAATTTGAGGGACTTAGCTGTGGATCCGGTGTGGTGAGACTGAATGCCCATGTGATAGTCCTCCAATCCTGGTGTGCTTGATCCAAAACGCTGCAGATCTGACGGCTGGATCTTGAGGGTGTATAGTAACGCCTACGCGCATCGCGCACAGGATCTGCGTGAACACTTAAAGAAAACAAAACAAAAAATTAGCTTGTCACGCGCAGGGGTCGAACCCCTGACCTTGTACATGAAAGCCCTAAACGCGCCCCTGTTGCCATTACGCCGTTTTCTCTTCGCTGTAAATACTGCCAACCAATAACAATATAATGAAAACAATTTTTTCAAAAGAATTCAAATTGCAGCGCGCCTCCAAGCTTCATCTCCTCCAATTCGTTGTTTTTTTTTTCTGCAGAAAGATAGGACCCTTTAACCACGGTTTTACGCTGTGGCTATATATTTTGGACCTTCAAACCTGCAAATCACTTAAGGAAAACACCTAATAATACCGCACGTCAATTCTACACATTCATACGAACCCAACACACATGTTAATTAAACCTGTAATCGTTTATAAACCAGAATCCCTCTTTTAAAGAGGCATGAACCCTAGTATGGTGAATCTTCATACATGCGTCAAAAGTCTAATTAAACTATCCAGATAGCTTTAAAGTTTCATCCTAATCGATAATATGCAATCTAATTACGTTAAACATCGATGAATCTATGAAAACGAATTCAAAAAAAACGCTGAACAAACCGTGTGAATACGTTGTCGTTTCTGGATGCTTCGCGATGTGGTATTGATCTGGATTGCTTCAGTAGCTTCGTGGGAGTGTGAATGAGCCTTCAGAACTCCTTGAGATTGGTTGTTCGTTCCAAACCGAATGTCAATTTTTCATGAAAAAAAATCAGTTTTTGTTATGATGTTCTTGGGAGCACAACCCTTGTGAATTCTTGAATCGTCACGTTTTTTCCTCTGCCGACTCGAAAAAAAAAATCCTCCTCTGGCTTCAGCATGTTATGGTTATATAATAGAGAAATTTAGGTCACTAAAACTATGGAAAATCCAATTGAATCATGATCTTTTGATGCTTGGAAATTTGATTGATAAATCTTTCCAAATTTGCTCAATTTTCAATCTAATCTTCCCCCCATTATGGTGCACGAAAATTGTATGTTTTAATGAGTAAATTTGATTGATAATTGATTTAAAAATTGAAGAAAGATCATATCTTTTTATTTTTATTATTTTACATGATTAATTTATGATTTAAAATAAATAAAACCATAAAATAATTAATAAAAATAATAAAAATAGTGAGATATAATTTTGGGACGTGCATGGGCCTAAGATGAAGTTTGGATGAAAAAAACATAGGCCCATTTGGAAATGTTTGGAATTTTGAACCTTTTCTCTTCACGTTTTTTCTCAAACCCTAGTTTCTGAGCCTTGTATAGAAGGATGTGTCTTGGAGCTTTATGTATTGATTTGAATTTGTATAAGAGAAATAGTATGGGCAAATTTTGGGGTATGACACTACAGAATCCAAAAAGGAAACCACGTTTGGGAAGAACTTGTGCAAGCAATAAGACAATCCACTCTCTTTCTTGTGGTGTTCTCAGATGACTATGCATCTTCATCATGGTGTTTGAATGAACTTGTTAAAATTATGGAGTGCCACAAAAATGAACCAGACAAAGTTGTTGTTATTCCCGTGTTCTACAAAATTGAACCTTCACAAGTTCGGAAGCAGACTGGGAATTACGCCACTGCATTCGCGAAACACAAGAAGCAACACAAATACATGATTAAAAAATGGAAGGATGTTCTTTCTCAAGCTGCTAATTTATCCGGTTTTCACTCTACAGCTTACAGGTATCTTCTCATTTCATCTATTTTTGTGAATGTATGAGTATTGTGTTGTTGTTGTTATTCTAGCTTAATACCTTTGGTTGTCATTCACATTTCAAATGAGTATTAACTATTTCATATTTTTTGTACATATGTTAGGACTGAATCTCACTTGATTGAAGAAATTACAAGATTTGTTTTAGGAAAATTAGACCAAAAGTACCAAAATGAGCTTGCAAGTGAATTCATACTCAATCAAAACTATTGGAGCATTGAATATTTATTCAAAATTGATTCGGCAGAAGTTCAAGTCATTGGACTTTGGGGCATGGGGGGCATAGGTAAGACAACCCTTGCTGAAGCTATTTTTCACAAGTTCTCTTTTCAGTATGAAGGCAGTTGTTTCTTCCCAAACGTGACAAATGAATCAAAAACGCACGGAATCAATCACATATGCAACAAACTTCTTTCCAAGTTACTAAGGGAAGAGCTTCATATTGACTCTCTCAAAGTAATGCCATCCGCAGTCATGAGAAGACTCAAACGCATGAAAGCTTTCATTGTATTAGATGATGTTCGTACCTTAGAACTTCTACAAAGCTTGATTGGAGTTGGGCATGGTTGGCTAGGCGCTGGCAGCACAGTCATTGTCACGACTAGGGATAAGCATGTGCTGGAAAGTGGAGGAATTGACAAAATTCATCAAGTTAAGCAGATGAACTCCCAAAACTCCCTCCAGCTTTTCAGCTTGAAAGCTTTTGACAAAGTTTTGCCTGAGGAGAGATACTTCGATCTCTCAAAAAGAGCAATTGATTATGCCAAAGGCAACCCTTTAGCTTTGAAAGTTTTAGGATCATCTCTTCGTTGTAAAAGTGAAATAGAATGGAAGTGTGCGCTAGCTAAACTAAAAGAGTTTCCAAACAAAGAAATTGATTTGATTTTGAGATGGAGTTATGATGAATTGGATGATACAGAGATAAACATATTTCTAGACATTGCATTTGGTTTCAAAGGACATAAAAGGGATATGATAACAAAAATATTAAATAAATGTGGTTTCTATGCAGAAATAGGGATAAGAAATCTTTTAGGCAGGGCTCTTATAAGAGTTGACTCAAACAGATGCATACAAATGCATGACTTGATACAAGACATGGGAAAACAAGTTGTTCGTGAAGAATCTCCTAAGAATCCCGGACAACGCACTAGATTGTGTGATCCTAAAGAAGTTTGTGATGTACTGAAAAATGATAGAGTAAGAAAATGATACCCTGCCTTGCCTTGCCTTCCTCAACTTATGTTTACTATATATATAAAATGCAACTTACTCTCAAACCACACATTTTTTATTTTTTTTTATTTTTCAGGGAACTGAGATAGTTGAAGCTATATTTTTAGATGCTACAGAATGTACGCACGTAAATTTAAGCCCCGGAGCATTTGCAAAGATGCCAAAACTAAGACTGCTTGCTATTCGAGACCACAAGGGAATTAAATCTATAAGACTTCCAAGAGGCCTTGACTTATTGCCAGAAAATTTGAGATATTTTCTATGGGATGGCTATCCATGGAAATATCTACCTCCACGCTTTTGTTCTGAAATGCTTGTGGAGTTTTCCTTGGGAGGCAGCAACTTAGAAAAACTCTGGAATGGAGTACTGGTATGCACAGCTCATTTATTTATTATTGTTACATCTTTTTATAATAGAAAAAGAAACGAAAAACTGAAATCTGAAATGTTTATAATTTAAGAAAATGTACTAACTTGTTTGACCAACCGTAAATTGTTATAGGATTTGCCAAATTTGGAGAAACTTGATCTCAGTTACTCCAAAAAGCTGATTGAGTGTCCAAATGTATCTGGTTCTCCAAACCTAAAAGTATTTGATCTTAAAAATTGTACAAGCTTGCCTGAAGTGGATTCATCAATTTTCCTTCTCCAAAAGATTGAAACTTTAGTGATGAACGACTGCTGGTCGCTTAAGACTCTTTCAAGTAACACTTGTTCACCAGCTCTCCGTCGCTTTGATGCCTTAGATTGCAACAGTCTGCAAGAGTTCTCAGTCTCATTTGCTTCCGCAGATCTTTTGAGGTTGTCTTTACCAAAGTTTGGCGTGAATGAACTTCCATCCTCACTATTGCAATTAAAAAATATTGATTGGTTTACTAGTCCTATCAGTGATAGTCTTGTGGATCTTCCTGAAAACTTTGCCATTAGTATTTGGCTTACGCGTGACAGTGATGATAAACACGACCTTTCCATCCCTTTACGTAAAGTACTTTCTAGCCCTGTCTTTCTGAGTGTAAAACAGTTAATCATTGAACGTGTTTCTATCTTGTTTGAAATACCAGACAATATCTCCTTATTATCATCATGACAGTATTTATCGCTAATTGGTACAGAAATTAGAAGCTTGCCTGAAAGCATTAAGTATCTTCCCCAACTCAAACATCTTGAAGTTATCCGTTGTGAAATGCTTCAATCTATTCCTGCACTTTCACAGTTCATTCCTTATTTCTTTGTCTGGAATTGTGAATCTCTTGAAGAAGTATCGAGTTCAACGAATAAACCTTTTGATATACCCTACCGTGGTTTTATGTTCTGTAACTGCGCAAAGTTGGATTTTCATTCATATCAAACAGTTCTGAACGACGCCATTGCTGGCATTGAACTAGGAGCAAGACTATGTTCAGAAAATGGAGATCCATCTTTATATCATGATACTGATATTTTCGAGTACTTCTTACCTGCTATGTCTGGCCTGGAAAATTGGTCCCGTTACCCTTCTACACAAGCTTCTGTCACTCTTGAACTTCCTCCCAATTTGTTGGGTTTTGCCTACTACATGGTTCTTTCTCAAGGTAAAGTGGGAAATGTTGTAGATTTTAGATGTGAGTGCTGCTTGGACAACAGTCCAGGTGAAAGGATTTATATAACAAGTTTCAAAAGAGCCAATATCTCCTGTGGGGTCTTTAATGGCAATTATTTATCGAACTTGATGTCAGATAATTTGGTTTTATGGTATGATCCAGCAAAATGCAAGAAGATAATGGAAGCAGTTGAAGAAATAAAAGCCAATAATGATGTGAACAACACTAGTTACAATCCAAAGCTTACATTTAGATTCTTCATTGAGGAAAGCCTATATAATGAAGTAACTATAGTCGAGTGTGGTTTTCACTGGATATATCCATATGAAGGGAGTGCAGTTCCAAATAGAAATGATGGTTTTGAATCTGATGATCGAGAAGAAACAGTTCCTCCAACAAACAAGTTAGAGCAAAGTGTCGTTGGAACTCTTTCCAGCTTAGAAGTAGATGAAAGTGAAGACTTGAGGTACATAATGTTCCTAGCACTGAATGTACTGATATAACTTGGAAACTTAATTTAGTTTTGACACTCTTGCAATTTCTGTTAGTGTAATAACTCTGTCTATAAACAGGTATTCACTTGAACAACTCTTGCATATTGGATTTGGTGTAGACCTGCTGGAGTGGAGAGAAAAAAATTTCAAGTGATTTAAAGAGGCACAACAAATAGGAGATAGAAACATAAGAAACGTGTCGTTGGAACTCTTTCCAGTTTAGAAGTGTGTGAAAGTGAAGAGTTGAGGTATAACTTGGAAATTTAATTTAGTTTAGACACTCATGCACTTTCTGTTACTGTAATAACTCTCTGTGTATGAACAGCTATTCACTTGAACGAAACTTGGATTCGATGGAGAGCAACTGGAGTGGAGAGAAGAAAAATCCAACTAATTTAAAGAGGCACAAGTAATAGGAGACAGAGACATAAGCATGTTTTCCTAAACTGAATGTTGAATTAAACAACATTGGTGTTGATACACATTGTCTATTATCTTGTATTACTTGTACTATGAACATCTAGTAGATTAATGGTAATCTTGTTTGCTTTTTTCAGAATAAATTTTGTGTTTCCCATGATTTTCATTCTAAAATATTCAAATATTTAACTATCAACAATGTATAGAATTGAATAACTGGAAATTTCTTTAGAAAACAGAGAATAAATAAAAAATTTAAAAGTAACTACGATCGCATTGAAATAGGAAAAAGGTTTGGTTCGAACTTGTAAAAGCTATTAAAGAGTCCATTTATTTAGATATTGATTTGCAAAAAATTGTAAGTCTTAATGTTAGAACAAGAATTGTTCTGATCAATATTCTTAGTTTTGATGATAACAATGTATATGAATTTTGCTTAAGACAATGTGGTACTCTAATCCTATGCATTTTCCATTTCAGGAAAAATATATAGAGTATGCACAATTCAGCGCAAGAAGCACTGACTCAGAAGGTTCAAGTATGCAACATCAGAACATGCTCTAGCAAGACATCATAAGATGGTCAAGCAGAATCAGAACATGGTCTATTGAAACATCAGAAGAACTTGAGATCAGAAGTAGAAGCACTGAAGTTCTTGTGGTATCACGCTCAGAAGCTCTTCAAGGTCAGAAGACAAGAAGATGCTCTGCACCAAGCTGTTTGACTCTGATAAATTCAAACGTTGTATCTACAAAGATCAGATCAGAAGCAAGTACAAGATGGCATGCTACGCTGACTGACAAAAGGAACGTTAGAAGCTATTAAAGGCAAAGTCAATTAAAGCAGGAAAAGCAAGACTCGAGGTAGTTGACAAAAGAGTGAAACATTAAATGCAACGCTGTACGGATCACGCAACGCATTAAATGCTCACAACGGTCATCTTCTTAAAACGCCTATAAATAGTGAAGTCCTGATCAGAAGCAAGGTTACCAATTCACGAACAACTTTTCAATCTTGCTGAAACTCTGCTGAATTCAAAAGCTATCAAACTTCATCTTCAACCTCACTTCATTGTAATATCTTAGTGAGATTTAAGCTTAGAACTTAAGAGATATATCACAATTGTGATTACAGCTTATTAAGAAGCATTGTAAAACTCTTGTAAGAATTTGTTTACATTCATTTGTAAAGTACTAGAGAAGATCAAGTTGTGATCGGATTCTCTAGAAGTCTTAGAAGGTATCTAAGCATTGATTTCCTAGAGAGATCAGGTTGTGATCAGAATACTCTAGAAGACTTAGAGGGTATCTAAGTGGAAAACCATTGTAATCAAGATTGATTAGTGGATTAAATCCTTAGGTGAGGTAAATCACTCTAAGGGGTGGACTGGAGTAGTTTCGTTAACAACGAACCAGGATAAAAATAACTGTGTTATTTTTTTTAATCTTATAAGTTTTTAAAGTCACACTTATTCAAACCCCCCCTTTCTAAGTGTTTTTTTATCCTTCACTTAATACTTGATTTGAATGAAAAATGAAAGTTTTTGGGTTTTGAGGTTTTGTTCTTTGAAGGAAAATGAGAATGAGAGAGAGGAAGTCTTAAAATTCACGTGAATTAAAATGTGTCAATGCAAGTAGTCTTTGAACATAATGAACACAAAACAGGTTTAATTCATAAAGGTAAATGACCAGAATGTATGGTATTTTTGAAAGTAAAATACCTTGAAATTTATAGAAGTGTATGATATGTGTATAGTGGAGATGATAAATCGCATGAACAAAAGATTATCGTACTTGTATTATGATTCATTTTCCTCGTTGAGCATTTTCATCTGACATCATCCTGAGTTCTAATTGGGTCTAAGGGTGATCAAAATCGGAGGATTTAACTTACCACTTGAGAGTTCATCGTGGCAACCCCAACTAGAAGGGAAAGATCATAATAACCTCAATCAAAGTTTCTACTATCATTTTCAAAATTCACTCACACGAAACCTTAAGGTAATAAGTATGTTGGTTCTCTCATTTATAAAGTGTTCATTCTTCCATTTTCTAACAAATATGGGACTTTTTCCTAGGTGTTCGCGGTGCGGTTTGGGCAGTTTTGGTTCGTTTGACTTTTTGAAAAAAATCGAATCAAACCAAACCAAACCAACGCGGTTTGGTTCGGTTCGGTTGGTTTGGTTTTTTATAAATATTTTATTGAGCCATACATACAAGAACCGCAAAGGGATAGGAGTCGACAACGTGTTCAACGAACTGACGGTCATTACGATGACAGTAGACATTAGAATATTTGTAAGAGGAATGCTATAGTTACACCATATTGTAACACCTATCCCTTTTACACCGTAATTATATACAATATTTTGCTTTTGATTCAATTTCCAATGCACAAAAAATAATAAAATAAAGTAAAAAGTTATATTATATACGGTGTAATGTCAAATTGGAGTGTAACGCTAGCCTTCCTTTATTTGTAATATTTTTTTTAAAAAAGTCGTAATGTACCTTTTATGATAAATATATATTTTCATATTTATAATTATTTATTAAATATTTAATATAAATAACATAATTAAAAAAAATTAAAAATAGAATTGGGCACAGGCGTCACCTCACATAGCAACCTATTTTAGACTTGCACATTAGCGTCATGGGAGATGGCGTATTGGTAAAAAATTCTACACATTAGCGTCATGGAGTGGCTCCTATATAGGGCACCCCCACACCTGGTCACCCAGATATATATTTTCAAAACTTGGTTTTTCTTTTAGTTTTTTTTTAAAGTTGGTTATTTAAAAAAAAAATCTAAAGATGATTCTAGTATAACACCAAAAAAAAAGTAAACGCCGTGTTCCACTTTTCTATCATTCTCCGTCGCGTAGTGAAGTGGTGACGACTATCAGAGAGAAAACCATTGAAAAAAGAAAAAAAAAGGGTTGAAGGAACCGTGTAAATTACAGAGATAAAAAAAATGCATCAACGCGCCTTACAATACTTTATATTTCTGTAAATTAGAACACATACATAGCTATGGCTTCTTCTTCTTCTCGCGCCACTGCTAAGGCACCTTTGAAAAAATACGATGTTTTCATCAGCTTTAGAGGCGACGATACTCGTGCTGCCTTCACTAGCCATCTTCATGCTTCTCTGTGCCGAAGCTATTTGGAGACTTACATAGACTACATGTTGTTTTTCGGTTTAATAAAATAATGCCAGAGAGGAAATTATCGGCTGAGTCGCGGATCGGTACGCTTTCTTTAAGACGTTTCGCGGTACTGCCAGATTTATGCAAAGCAGCTCGTAAATACCCACGACGCCTCCAGGATAAAACAGCTCGTTTCAATACGATTCACACTTGCACGTGTGATGAATCGTTCTAAATGATACACCTTTCTGATGGTTAAAAAACCAGTCTCAGTATCTGGATTAATTCCAGTCGAAAAAAGAAAAGACCAATTTGAGATGAAGCAGAGTAAGAGAGAGAGGAGAGAATTCGGAATTGAACTCTGGAGTGCAGAATAAGTGACTGAGGGAAGAGTATTTATAGGCAAAAGGATCCACCCGAATGGACCAAATCGTGGGCGAAAATAGTGGGAGAGTTGAACCGGCCCAGTCAAAGTAACCGTTATTCACTTGGTCAGACTTGGAGGACAAGTAAACCTAGTCAAAATCTAGGTTAAGACTTGGTCTAAGGACACGTCACCAATTCTTATTTAATAGTATTTAATTTTTACCGAATTAATTAATTATTCAATGATAATTAATTTCCATTAATTCGGGTTCCAAAAAATTAATTCATGTAGACCGGACCGGACCGGACGGCGGCGCGCGTGTCTTCTTGGCATATTGGTGTGTTGGAATATATATACACTACTAATATTTGTGTTCCCTCCAATGTGGGACTTAAATGAACCTTTTCAAATTCATCTCCATATTAGCTCTTACTTGTGTTCATTTATTGCTCATTTAATGTCAATAAACCTTTCCAACTCTTCCTCCAAGTTATCATCATTCCAAGTTCCAACACTACAGAATCCAAAAAGGAAACGACGTTTGGGAAGAACTTGTGAAAGCAATCAAACAGTCCACTCTCTTTCTCGTGGTGTTCTCACATGAATATGCGTCTTCAACATGGTGTTTGAATGAACTTGTTGAAATTATGGAGTGCCATAAAAATAAACAGAACAACGTTGTTGTTATTCCCGTGTTCTACAAAATTGATCCTTCGCAAGTTCGGAAGCAGACTGAGAATTACGCCACTGCATTTGCGAAACACAAGAAGCAACACAAAGACAAGATTCAAAAGTGGAAGGATGTTCTTTCTCAAGCTGCAAATTTATCTGGTTTTCATTCTACAGCATACAGGTATCTTCTCAATTCATCTATTTCCTGCATTTGTGAATGCATGAGTACTGTGTTGTAATTAGTCTTGCATAATATTTTGATTTTAAGATTCGGATGATGATAATATGTTAGGAATGAAGCTCACTTGATTGAAGAAATTACAAGATCTGTTTTAGGAAAACTAGATCACAAGTACCAAAATGAGCTTGCAAGTGATTTCATACTCAATCAAAACTATTGGAGCATTGAATCTTTATTCAAAATTGATTCGGCAGGAGTTCATGTCATTGGACTTTGGGGCATGGGGGGCATAGGCAAGACAACCCTTGCCGAAGCTATTTTTCACAAGTTCTCTTTTCAATATGAAGGCAGATTCTTCTTCAAAAATGTGACGGAAGAATCAGAAAGGCATGGAATCAATTACACATTCAATATACTTCTTTCAAAGTTACTAATGGAAGATCTTCATATTGGCTCTCCCAAAGTAATGCCACCCGCAGTCATGAGAAGACTCAAACGCATGAAAGCTTACATTGTATTAGATGATGTTCGTACCTTAGAACTTCTACAGAGCTTGATTGGAGTTGGGCATGGTTGGCTAGGAGCTGGCAGCACAGTCATTGTGACGACTAGGGATAAGCATGTGCTGGAAAGTGGAGGAATTGACAAAATTCATCAAGTTAAGCAGATGAACTCCCAAAACTCCCTCCAGCTTTTCAGCTTGAATGCTTTTGAAAAAGTTTTTCCTGAGGAAAGATACTTCGATCTCTCAAAAAGGGCAATTGATTATGCCAATGGCAACCCTTTAGCTCTGAAAGTTTTAGGATCATCTCTTCGTTCTAAAAGTGAAATAGAATGGGAGTGTGCACTAGCTAAACTCAGAGAATATCCCAACAAAGAAATTGATTTGATTTTGAGACGGAGTTATGATGAATTGGATGATACAGAGAAAAACATATTTTTGGACATTGCATTTGGTTTCAAAGGACATAAAAGGGATATGATAACAAGAATATTAAATAAATATGGTTTCTATGCAGAAATAGGGATAAGAAATCTTTTAGACAGGGCTCTTATAAGAGTTGACTTCGAAAATTGCATACAGATGCATGACTTGATACAAAAAATGGGCAAACAAGTTGTTCGTGAAGAATCTCCGAAGAATCCCGGACAACGCAGTAGATTGTGTGATCCTAAAGAAGTTTGTGATGTATTGAAAAATGATAGAGTAAGAAAATTATACCCTGACTTCTCTTCCTAAATACATGTTTTTTATACGAAAAACTGCAATTTACTACAAAAAAAATACTAACATTATATTTATTTTTTGTTTCTTGAGGGAACTGAGATGGTTGAAGCTATATTTTTAGATGCTCCAGAATGTACACATGTAAATTTAAGCCCCAAAGCATTTGCAAAGATGCCAAAACTAAGACTTCTTGCTATTCGAGACCACAAGGGAGTTAAATCTATAAGACTTCCAAGTGGCCTTGACTTATTGCCAGAAAATCTGAGATATTTTCAATGGGATGGCTATCCATGGAAATCTCTGCCACCAAGCTTTTGTCCGGAAATGCTTGTGAAGTTTTCCTTGGGAGGCAGCCATTTAGAAAAACTTTGGAATGGAGTACTGGTATGCACAGTCCATGCATCTATTATTATTACTTATTTTTCTGTTTTGGCAAGAGTTTAAGTATTTTTTTAATGAAAAAAGAAACCAAAAACTGAAATCAGAAATCTTTGTAATTTAAGAAAATGTACTAATTTGTTTGACCAACTGCAAATTGTTACAGAATTTGCCAAATTTAGAAATACTTGACCTCAGTGACTCCCAAAAGCTGATAGAGTGTCCAAATGTATCTGGTTCTCCAAATCTAAAAGAAGTAATGCTTACTAGGTGTGCAAGCTTGCCTGAATTGGATTCATCAATTTTCCTTCTCCAAAAGCTTGAAATTTTATTGATGAAAGACTGCAGGTCGCTTAAGACTCTTTCGAGTAACACATGTTCACCAGCTCTAATTTACTTGGATGCCATGTGTTGCAACAATCTGCAAGAGTTCTCAGTCGCATTTGCTTCCGTAGATAGTTTGAGTTTGTCTTTACCAAAGTTTGGCGTGAATGAACTCCCATCCTCACTATTGCATTTAAAAAATATTGAATGGTTTACTAGTCCTATCAGTAATAGTCTTGTGGATCTTCCTGAAAACTTTGCCATTAATATTTGTCTTTCGAGTGAGAGTGATGATGAACATGACGTTTCCATCACTTTACGTAAAGTACTTTCTAGCCCTGTCTTTCTGAGTGTAAAACAGTTAATCATTCAACACGTTTCTATCTTGTTTAAAATACCAGACAATATCTCCTTACTATCATCATTAGTGTTTTTATCGCTAATTAGTATTGAAATTAGAAGCTTGCCTGAAAGCATTAAGTATCTTCCTCGACTCAAATATCTTGAAGTTATCCATTGTGAAATGCTTCAATCTATCCCTGCACTTTCACAGTTCATTCCATATTTCTTTGTCGGGGAATGTGGATCTCTTGAAGAAGTATCAAGTTCAACGAATGAACCATCTCATAAACCTTACCATGGCTTTATGTTCCTTAACTGCACAAAGTTGGATTTTCATTCATATCAAACAGTTCTGAACGACGCCATTGCTGGGATTGAACTTGGAGCAAGACTAAGTTCAGAAAATGGAGATACATCTTTATGTCATGATAATGATATTATTAAGTACTTCTTACCTGCCATGTCTGGCATGGAAAATTGGTCCCCTTACCCTTCTACACAAGCTTCTGTCACTCTAGAGCTTCCTTCCAATTTGTTGGGTTTTGCCTACTACATGGTTCTTTCTCAAGGCAATGTGGGAAATGTTGTAGATTTTATATGTGAGTGCTGCTTGGACAACAGTTCAGGTGAAAGGATCTATATAACAAGTTTCCAAAGAGCCTGCGTCTCCAGTATTGTCTTTTCTGATATCGATTCTACAATGTACATGTGGTCGGATCATTTGGTTTTATGGTATGATTCAGCAAGTTGCAAGAAGATAATGGAAGCAGTTGAAGAAATAAAAGCCAGTATTGATGTGAACAACACCAGTTACAATCCAAAGCTTACATTTAGATTCTTCATTGAAGAAAGCCGATATAATGAAGTGACTATAGTCGAGTGTGGTTTTCACTGGATATATCCCTTTGAAGACAGTGCAGCTCCAAATAGAAATGATGATCTAGAATATACAGTTCCTCCAACAAACAAGTTAGAGCAAAGTGTTGTTGGAACTCTTTCCAGCTTAGAAGTGTTTGAAAGTGAAGACTTGAGGTACATAATCTTCGTAGGACTCACTCTACCGATATACCATGGAAACTTAATTTAATTTAGACACTTTTGCAATTTCTGTTGCTGTAATAACTCTGTGTATGAACAGCTATTCACTCGAACGACTCTTGGATACGATGGAGAGCAGCTGGAGTGGAGAGAAGAAAACTTCAAGTGATTTAAAGAGGCACAACAAATAGTTGACAGAGACAAACTGAATGTTGAATTAAAGAGCATGTGGTGTTGGTACACATTGTTTTTAATCTTGTATTAATTGTACTATGAACATAGATCTAGTAGATTAATGATAATCATATTTGCATTAGTGGTCATTTTTTCTACACACAGATTACTCAAATAGGTTCCATGAGGCATGTTAGATTGTTGTCATTATTTTTTAATACTGGAATAAAAATCTATAAACGATATAAACAAATAGAATGTTTAGTGTTAAATCTTGACCAAACTAAAAAAAGTAAACTTCAATGTATTCAATGCATATGCAAATGGGTTTAAGGATGAAACATTCATATGCTTAAAATTCTGACAACTCCGTGATTTATCTTGCCACCTCCAAATTTAATCTGATGCCCCAAAAATGTTATATTATTACTACCATATTAACTTTGTGAAATATGTTCTGATAAAAGATGTGGCTCAGGCAATACCTAGTTACATTATGAGTTGTTACAAGCTTCCGGAGGCTATTTGTCATGAGATTGAAGCAATGCTTGCAAAATTCTGGTGGGGTTCAAAGAATGGAGAAAGAAAAGTGCATTGGATGAGTTGGGACAAGATGGCAAAGGCAAAGAGGGCGGGGGCGGGGATTCCATGGTATAAGTGAATTCAACTCAAGCCTTCTTAGAAAACACTACTGGAGACTCTTGTCTAATGAAGACTCGCTTGTAGGGAAAGTGCTAAAGGGGAGATGCTTTCCGAATCTGCAGAACACTTGTTTCGGGAATGTGAGTTTGCAAAGCAAACTTTTTTCTCCTCCATCTTGTCTTACCGTTTGCCTTCGGGTTTAGCTACGGATGATTGGTTGCTGAGTATTATGTGTTGTGGTGATAGTTTTAGTTTTCAGCTCATCTGCTCTATGCTCCACAAAATTTGACTTTCTCGAAATGAGCTTTTGCATAAGAAAAAGCAGGCTTGGGCAGTGAAGATTATTGTGGCTGCACTGCAGTGTGTCTTAGAGTTTAACAGGGGTGTGCCTTCCAAAGGTTACTTAGTGCTGGACGCTGATTAGGAGGATAGAAGCCAAAATGATATGCAGATTGATATGGGAGTCTTTGAGGACGGAGTTGCAGCCGATGGTTATGTCATTAAAAACCAGTACAATGTCATTTCCTTGGCAGCATGCAGCAGAGAGTTTGTTTCAGTCGAGCCGGTTGTGGCAGAGGTTTTGGCTGTTAGGTGGGGCCTTACGCTGGCTAAGAATTTGAAGATGGATAGGTTCGTGGTTCAGACGGATGCTCTAGTGGTGGTAGACTGTATTAACGCGATTAAGGACTATGCTGTTATTGAACCAGTGGCCTCGGACTGTAGAGATTTGTTAGTTTTTAATTTGTCGTTTGTTGTTTTCATTAATATAAGTTGTAATATTGATACCCATAATTTAGTTAAGTTGGGTAAACTCTACCGGTCTAGGAAAAATTTACTTCCTACCCTTACAATTAGACCTGTACCCCTACACGAAAAAAATTTGGACCGAAATACCATCTTATAAATAATATATATTTTCATTTTTTTTTCATTTTTTCCTCATATTTTCAAAAAAAATTGAAACACCCAAAAATATATAAACCGGAACACTTTTTCAAAGTTTTCCAGTTAAAAAATTCACACCGGAACACTTAGAAAAAGAGTTCCGGTAACTTAAAAGTGAGATTTAAATATGCATACCGAAACACTTATTAAAACTGCTCCGGAGGTTTAATTTCTTTAAAATTTCTAAACTTTACGCAACGGTTTTAAACCGTTGCCAAAATGTATTGGCCAACAGAATAAAACCATTGCCTGTGCTGATTGTTGCTTCAAACCACACTTTAGGCAACGCTTCTTTAATTTGTCATTCCTTTTAGGCAACACTTTAAAACCGTTGCGTAAAGTCTAGAATTTTATAAAAAAATAAACCACTGGAACACTTTAAATAAGTGTTCCGGTATGCAAATTTAAACAACTGAAAAATACCATAACTCTTTTTCTAAGTGTTTCGGTGTGGTTTTTTAAACCGGAAGACTTTGAAAAAGTGTTCCGTTTTATATATTTTTGGGGGTTTCGAAATTTTTTCTGAAATGTGAGGAAAAAATGAATTTTTTTTAAAATATGTACTATTTATAGGAGGGTATTTCGGTCCAAATTCTTTTCATGTAGGGGTATAAGTATAATTATAGAGGTACAAAGTAAAATTTTCCGGGTCTAAAACCTGGATCGGGGGCTTTCCTGCTGTGGACCCCTTTGCGTCTGTTTCAAGCCCTTTTTTTAATGAAATTTCTTTCACATAAAAAAACTGTGAAATATACAAATTTATTTTATTATTCTATTTTAAGATTTCAAGTATTTTGATAAGTTCTCATTCATATATGAACTTTCATTCCAAGTGCGAAACTTATCACTAGTTAGTATCCAATTTTATTGATTTTCTTTGTGTTTTTACCATATTTTTTCGAAGAAAAAAAAATTTATCGATTTTTTATAGAAATTTCTGGTTAAACCTCATGTTTCTCATGTATTTTTATTGGATATTTTGAAAATTTATGTAAAATTGCATACTTCTGCTGAATATTTTGAAATATTCGATAAAAGCGAATGCTTTTTATCGGATACTTTGAAAAAAACCGGTGAAAATGCATGGTTGGGATCACACCTGACTTAATAAATAGACTTCTTAAGTTAATTAGTGAATACAACCGACTTAAGAAATTGAATATGAATTATATTTTACTTTTTAATCTTTCTTAAGTCAGTGTAAAATGCACCTGGCCTAACTAAATTACTAATACTTACAGAATTATCACTGCGTCGCTTCTTAAGTCAGGTGAACTAACTTAACTACCTCTGCTAAAAAGGTATTTTACACTAGTGAGACTAGTAAAATGCAAATATTTATACCGATGATTTTGAAAAAAATCGACAGTGAACAAATATTGTTAGGTTAGTCAAAAATTTCAAAAAATCCAAGATAACCATGAAATTTTTTGGATTTTAAAAAAATCCTCTAGTTTAAATAACATCATTTTTGTATTTATAATGAGGACTAGAGGACCAAACAACATGATTGCTTCTAGGCAACGTGATAGAGCTGCAACTGCTGCATCGAGGGCTCGTGTGATGGTAGATAACATTGAGGACTCGCACCACTCAGTATCCAATGTAAAGGATCTAGACCTGCTGTCAGATGGACCAGAGATCCTGATGATGAGCCAGTTGTGGAGGATGTCTAGGCAGTAGTTATGGATAACATGAAGATGGTGGCTGAGACAGCGGTGCCCCATCATTCTGAGAAGGATGCACCGACTAATACAGAGGTAACTCCTCAGTGGGATACTGGGGCGCCTACTATAATTGATATGTAGGCTACTCCTCTGACTAATACACATGTTACTGCTCCGACTTTGACAGAATCGTCTGTACACGCAGATGGAGGGTTTCTTGGATGGGTCGATGACCATTTCGTGTTCATTGAATATGTCGATCATATGGCATTCAAATTATGGCAGGGAGATGTGTGTATATGTTATGTTGAACTTCACCTTATTTGTTATTGATACGTTGAAAATAACTTATGCTTTTTACTTTGTTTGTTACAGGACCGACTGGCGCAGAAGCTTCCCTCCCACGGGGGAAGCTTAGGAAGTTCATAGATACCCCGATGCCACAAGAGGTCAAGGCGATTGTAGATGATGGTAGTCTTCTTTCATTGGTGTACTTTTCATTGACAATGCTCGACACTAAGCAATTGACAGCATTTGTTGAGTGATGGAATAAGAAGACATATTTCGTTTGGTGAGATGAAGATTACCTTGGATGATGTCTCCTCTCTATTCCATATTCCCCTTGGCAGGTAGTTTCTTCACCACTCCTCTCATTATCCAACAACTAGCATGTATTACTGCTATGCAGGACTTGGGAGCTACTAAAGAGCATGTGATAAAGGAGGAGTGCTCACTTATGCTTATCTTATCTCCAGAATAGGTATGGAAATCTAGTGCATCAGTTTATGTATGAGGAATTCGCTAGGGTATACATGTTACATCTTGTAGGATGTATTATTTTAGCGGATAAGTCCCATGTATATATTGATGCAATGGTTTGTTGATAACGTTATCAGTTGTGCTTATGCATTAGAGATCGTGCAGTGGAGGTTCGGTTCTCTATGCAGTGTGTGGATGGGTACTTTGAGTGACAAATTATTGTATCATTGTTATGATTCGAAGAGAAGCAGGAGATATGACTTTGCAAGGTCATTATGAGTTCTTTTTATAAATAATATTTTACCATATCGAAGTGGAGTCCAAACTAATGCCTTCAAAGTCGAAGAAATAAAATACTTAGAATATTTCAGGATATTTGGAAAAACACGCTTCGACAGTCACGTTGGTTGCGCTTTAGAGCTTCAAGCGGGAAGTTTTGAAATTCAAACTAATTCATTTAGGCCAGAAGTACGCGTGGAAGTCTTAAAGAATTGAAGCACATGCAAGCATTAAACGTGGCGTATTTCTGTAGAAAGACTGTTAGGGTCGAATTAGTATAAATAGGAGTCTTAATGTTAGGATTTGGGGTGTTCACTTTGTACAAAAATCACTCAAATACACTCAAAGTATCACCGTAGAGAAAAGAGTTTTGCAGAGAATGTACGTATAAGAAACACCATCATTATCTTTCAAAGTTATTTTTACTTTATCAATACAAGTCCTTTATGCACCTTTTGATTTCCTTTACTTTTCCTGTCGAAGTCTTTAGTTTCCAGAATTATTTTATATATCTCGCACTTTCCTTTAAACCTTCAATTTGAACCTTTATTTTAATCATTTAGGGATTTACAGTTGAAGTTACTTTTATTCGCATTTTTAAATAGTCATAACATTTAGAGAAACTTTCAACATCTTTGTCAAGCAAAATAGAATTATAACATGAATTCAACCATAAGTATAATAAAACTTAGACACATGTACTAGGAACAATCTAGTCGATCCTGCAAGTTACCAAAATATTCAATTTAGAGGACTAGCGGCTGTTTTACCAGAAATCACTGTAAACAATCACGCCCTCACATCATCCCAAATGTTGAGCATGGAGATGATGTTGAACCTTCTCATGTTGGGGAATTTTGATGACGTGTCGCTGCCTGCACCGCCTCTATATAGTGTGGATTACCAGCAGTGCCTGCAGATGATAACATTCATTATGGATAGCTGATAAGTGCCAAAATGTTGTTATTTTGAGTATATAATTGTGGCACTTATCGATTCTATTCATTCCGATTTTGTAATAAAATCCCCACTTTTGTGTATATATTCGCATTATTTAGTTTTCATATATTTTATATACCGTTTAATAGTTTTTCCTTTGTTTTTATAGGTATTCATGCTTATTGGGGCCTCGAGGAATAAAGTGTCGAAGGCACGGCTCCGATTGCGCGATTTTGGATCAAATAAGCAATTTTTGTGCAGAGAGCGCCGCTGAGCGGCGTCTAAGCGCGCTTTCCAGGGGCGAACCAAATTTCCTTGGCCGCTAAGCGGTGGGTCTGGCCGCTAAGCGGAGGCCTGTTTACTGTTGTAGATATTTTGTGAATACGTGTAGGCCGCTAAGCGAGATTTGGCCGCTAAGCGGCCGTAGCAGAAATTGTCTTTATATTCTTTCATTTGAACCATTTTAGGGTGATGGTTTTGGGAAAGTTTTAGTTCCAACTCCATCATTTTCATTCTTAGAGTAGGATTAGCTTAGAAAACAACACTGGGTCATGCACTTGGAAGATCGGAGGTGGATTTCTCATCAACCGGAGCTGACAACCCGCGAGATGTTTGGTTTATCTTCTCTATTCTTTGTGTGTTTCTTTGTGTTGGGTTTGTTTGTATATTTACTTGAATCTTATGTATATTTACCGATTTACCGATTATAAAGTTATATTTAACTTGCTTTACGAATCTGTGTTGATATTGTTCTGGATTTTTGCTCTGTGCTGGAGATTTGAGTTGCTTTAGAGATAAACTTCTTGAATCCTTATCTAGGATGATATTCTGTTGGTTCTGAACTCTAGAGATAGATTTAGAGCTAGCATTCACCGATGGTATCTGTTCTTAATGCTTTCGTGTTTGAGCGGCGCGCGAGAGATCGCCGACGCGAGAATACGGATGTTCTCGTGACTTCGCGTTAGAGATAACCTTAGTTGTGAGATGATCTCGTTTGTGCTCCAGAGATGGACGCTTATGTGAGAGATACGTGATGACATAGACGAGTATCGTAGGTTGAGTATAACGGGTTGGTAAGTGTATGTTTGTGAAGAGTGAATATATTTACATTCCTGATAAGTTATTTCTCTTCTAAGAATGTGTTTGTTTATTCTTTCCTGTCTATATCTTTGTTTACTTTTTGTTCATTCAAACCCGAGCTCGAAACCGTAGAAACTGTTGAATGGCATCTCCATCTCTGTGGACGATAATTCCCGGATCAATATTTCCAAATCTTTTCTTTTGTTGCTTGCCCTATACTGCATTCAACAAAACGCCGTCGTTGTCGGGGATGGTTTGATTGCATCGCAATAGTTTCCATGGTCTTGAGCTTTGTATATATCGTATATATTGTATATGCTTACTTGTATAATCTCACTTGCATATATACTTACTTGTACATGTTTACTTGTTTATATTCACCAACTTTTCTCTTTTTGTATAATAATACATGTATATGTTCATACTTGTATATATGTGTTTGTTTGTGTACATATTTTTATACTTGTGTTTTCTTTATGTTTGTGAAATTGTTATATATTTGTACTGTAACGTTTGTTGAGTGGTTGGTTAGGACACTTTCTTTAGGCTTGTGCGGTGAGACATCACCATGGCATGACAAGAGGAAGCTACTTTCCAAACACCGAAACAATAAAGGCGTCGAGCTAACGACGTAAAACAAGCGCTTGTTGGGAGGCACCCCAACGGTTGTAAATGTTGTTTATATTTATATTTATGAGGTATTTAGGTGAAGTGGAGGAAAATTGGAACAGCTATTTCTGTTCTGATTTTTCTGGTTTTTTCTGTCATCGCTAAGCGAGCCTAGCTCCGCTAAGCGATGACAGCAAAATTTTGTTTTTCTGCTCTGTACCAGTGGGGTTCCCATTCCACTTGGTTCACTCATTTTTCCCACTTTCACCAAGGCTATTTAGTAGTAGATACTAGTTTTATTTTTCTAATTCTTTTATTGGTTGTTTGTACTTGAATTTTGTCGGTAATTCGAAGATTTTTGAGGTGATTTTCCAAAGCTTGAGTGTTTCAACTTGCGGATGTATGGTAGGATATTATTTTTGAAGTTGTATCATTCAAGGTATTCATTTATCACTTTCTATAGCATAACATGTTTAGGAAACTTTTCATTTGTACAATTACCATACCATTCATTCTTTTGCATTACTTGCTTATTGATTGAATCACTTTAGTTCCCAAACCATAAATGTGAGGAAGCTTTCCATTGTTTACATATGCTGGATGCCACAATCTTTGTTTTAACTGGATTTTATTATGCTTAATCTTTTGTTTATGTTGATTTTATGAAAGCATGAAAAGGATCAAGGCATTTTGTTTCATTTTGAGCACAACCACCAAAACCAAATAGTCAATTCACCTTGTGAGTGTGTGATCATTTGTTAACCCTTTGAGCCTTTTTGTCAATATCCATGTTGTTTTTGCTAAATGCTTATCTTTGAGTGTTTAGTTCTCATTTTTGCATGGATGATTGATTCTTTGTTTTCTTGAACCCTCAACCATGATTTTTGGTATGAATTTTTACCTTGCCTTAGAAAGTAGGGAGTATTCATATGATGGTGTGGTTGAATTCAAGTTGGGGAGAAGAATGATTATGTACTTATTTGGTTGTTGCTATGAGGTTGAAAAGAAAAAAAAAGTGAAAAAGAAAAAAATGTGAAAAAAAAAAGAAAGAAAAAAAAATGAAAAAGTTTTGAAAAAGAAAAAGAAAAGAGAAGTGAATAATTATGCTAATAAGTATTGTGATTGGTTTGAGAAACTTGTGGTTAAGGAGTAAGTTTAATCGAGATTTTGTTGTTTGAATCTTTGGTGGATTGATCACTCCCTTAGGTTTAGGCAAGTTTTTGTTTCGATTAGCCTTAGGACTTATCCCTTGTTTGTTAACCAAGCCACAGTACAACCTTGAAAAGTCCTTGTGATTCTTGCTTTTATATCTTCAATGTGATTTTTGGATGAATGCATAATTTAATCTTTTGTTTGCAAGATTGTTGGATGAGTGTTAAAAGTCCTTCACCTTTGTGTGTTCTTCATCCATTGATGAATTTTTGCTAGGTGTGATTCATGAGATAGCATGTATTGTGTTAGAATGTGTTGTATGCTTTTTGTGCTTAGGATTCGTTTCATTTACATGTTATCGTTGTAGGATAGCGGTAAGTATTTACTTTGTTTATACGTTTTTGTATTGAGCCATACATTTGTTTTTGGTTTTTCAAAACTTGTTGATTCACAATTCTTTGGTTTATTACTTTTGATTCTTTGATTTATTTGACATTGTTTGAGGACAAACAAAGTTTTAAGTTGGGGAGAGTTTGATAAGTGCCAAAATGTTGTTATTTTGAGTATATAATTGTGGCACTTATCGATTCTATTCATTCCGATTTTGTAATAAAATCCCCACTTTTGTGTATATATTCGCATTATTTAGTTTTCATATATTTTATATACCGTTTAATAGTTTTTCCTTTGTTTTTATAGGTATTCATGCTTATTGGAGCCTCGAGGAATAAAGTGTCGAAGGCACGGCTCCGATTGCGCGATTTTGGATCAAATAAGCAATTTTTGTGCAGAGAGCGCCGCTGAGCGGCGTCTAAGCGCGCTTTCCAGGGGCGAACCAAATTTCCTTGGCCGCTAAGCGGTGGGTCTGGCCGCTAAGCGGAGGCCTGTTTACTGTTGTAGATATTTTGTGAATACGTGTAGGCCGCTAAGCGAGATTTGGCCGCTAAGCGGCCGTAGCAGAAATTGTCTTTATATTCTTTCATTTGAACCATTTTAGGGTGATGGTTTTGGGAAAGTTTTAGTTCCAACTCCATCATTTTCATTCTTAGAGTAGGATTAGCTTAGAAAACAACACTGGGTCATGCACTTGGAAGATCGGAGGTGGATTTCTCATCAACCGGAGCTGACAACCCGCGAGATGTTTGGTTTATCTTCTCTATTCTTTGTGTGTTTCTTTGTGTTGGGTTTGTTTGTATATTTACTTGAATCTTATGTATATTTACCGATTTACCGATTATAAAGTTATATTTAACTTGCTTTACGAATCTGTGTTGATATTGTTCTGGATTTTTGCTCTGTGCTGGAGATTTGAGTTGCTTTAGAGATAAACTTCTTGAATCCTTATCTAGGATGATATTCTGTTGGTTCTGAACTCTAGAGATAGATTTAGAGCTAGCATTCACCGATGGTATCTGTTCTTAATGCTTTCGTGTTTGAGCGGCGCGCGAGAGATCGCCGACGCGAGAATACGGATGTTCTCGTGACTTCGCGTTAGAGATAACCTTAGTTGTGAGATGATCTCGTTTGTGCTCCAGAGATGGACGCTTATGTGAGAGATACGTGATGACATAGACGAGTATCGTAGGTTGAGTATAACGGGTTGGTAAGTGTATGTTTGTGAAGAGTGAATATATTTACATTCCTGATAAGTTATTTCTCTTCTAAGAATGTGTTTGTTTATTCTTTCCTGTCTATATCTTTGTTTACTTTTTGTTCATTCAAACCCGAGCTCGAAACCGTAGAAACTGTTGAATGGCATCTCCATCTCTGTGGACGATAATTCCCGGATCAATATTTCCAAATCTTTTCTTTTGTTGCTTGCCCTATACTGCATTCAACAATAGCCCCATGGGTTTGATAAACCCAAGTGGTGAATTTTATAATTTGGCATCAAAAGTAGCACACTTAACCCGTGGAGGACCTATGTAGATATTATTCTGATTTTTGTATTATTTGTATATTATGTGTATTATTACCCGTACATTTGCACCAGAGAGTTTATTAGATAACATTTTGTCACTTTCATTATTGCTGAAAGAACATAACTCATCATTTCATAATAGAAAAATATGTAACGATAAACATAACTTCAGACAGATGATTACATAACTTTACAAAATAATAATAAATAAGAAGCCATAAACACTACTAGATGCTTATGGCTATTTCAACATGTTGATTACATCGTCGAAAGATCTAAAAATTATTGCATCAAACTTGATCAGTCCCTTTGTTAGCCTACGGTGATATGTTATCCGCATAACCTTCAAATCTTCATCACTCTCCAACTTAATACGATTGTATTTCACCCTTCTATTAGTATCAATACATGGTGCAAGAAATTTGATCTCACTCACCTTTCTATTCTCGATGTCGGGCAGCATATTATTAAATTTGGATCTCAAAAGAGAGAAACATGTGGTGTCCTCCGGGAGCCCAAAATTAATCATATGTTTGACACCATTGAAGTGTTGGATTTGGTTGAAAATATATATGTTGAAGAAGTCTCACATTGATTAGTTTTGTGAAGGAAGAGAGAATCCAAGACTATATATATAGGATTCAAGTTTTTCTTCACAAAATCCACCAATCAAAAGCTCTTTTAGCTTGTATTTAACTTTCTTTGTTCTCTTATGCTCTTGTATTAGAGTGTTGTGACATGTAGTTAAATATTTGTTTTGGAGGGTGTAGTTGTACTGGGGGCCTCGATTAGTTAAGGGCATACTATGTGTTGTAACAATTTTCACATAGTGTTATTCTCTAGTTATCTATTGACAACGACAGTGGTTTTCTCTCCGGTTTTGAAGTTTCCACGTTATGTTCTTGTGTTGTGATTGTGTTCCTCTTTTTCTTTGTTTGTTATTTTCCCAACATGAAGTACACACATGCCATAAACAAATAGTGAGGCATTTTATTATATTCTTTTTAACACACATGATCCCTATTTATAAAAATTTGAATTTATTCCGGACCACACACAATTATTAACGCAATCGCATACGTACAAAAATGTCGTCGAAATCTCAACCCTTGAAATTACACTACTGGATTTTTTACAAATTCGATAAATACATGAAGTTTTTAAAAAAGGTGATTTCACACACCGGATTTTTCAAGGATTTGCAAAAAAATCCGATACCACTTGATATTTTTTAAAAAATCAGTAAATTTTCTCACACATCGGTTTTTTTAAAAAAATTAATGTAAATACATACCGGAGTTTTTACATACACCACCGGAATTTTTTATTTGTATCAGAAATTTCATGTGTTCTACCTAGAGTTGTCAAATAAGCCCTATATTTGAAAGCCCCACTTATTTAGCCCCATCAAAACCCTAATATATTAAGCCCTTATTATTAGAGATTTATTTTAGGCCTTAAAATGTTAGGCCCTTTACATAATGCTTTCTTTTTTGGCCCCATTGAAAGGGCCCTATTTTATTCCAAAAACTGCACAAGATTACTCCATTGTTCTGTTTAGCAAAAAAAATTGTAATTATTTATTGCTTCCTATCTTACTCACGTTTCCAACCACCACCACCACCACCATGACTCTCAAATCATAATTTTACTCCTACTTTTTTTTTCTTTCTATTTAAATTGATAAAATTGAATTAAAATTTGTACTTGAATGATGTTAATTAGACCGGGACTGTACCACTTTTCTCTTCTATTATACATCTTAAATTTATTTTTTTTTGTAAATTTACTAATAAAAATTGAAAATTGTGTTATTATAAGTATAATTGAGTTTTGAGGGATTATGCATGTAAAGTTTTGTTCAACGATATGATTGTGTTAAAAATTGATTCAAATACCAATTGTTTTAATAAGAATTGTTTTCTCAAATTGTTTAGTTAAAACATCACGTAGGATAAAGTTGCTTTTTTTCTATGGTATAAAGTGATTTTCTTTGTATGCCTTTGTGAAGAGAATGGAAACAGTGATCATATCATTTAATAGATTCAGTGGAGAATTGAAAATAACAATTTAGAAAAATATGATATATCCACTACTTAATAAAATAGATGACAACAAATAGAAAAATATCTCTTAAAGTCACCACGAACCATTTGGATGGTGGTTCACTCTAGATGGCATCTAAAAAAACTATTAAAATTTAGTTTTATTTTTCGATTTTTTTTAATTTTATTTTTCATAATTATGATTTTTAATTTTATTTGGGCCTTATGGCCCCCTTTTAAATTTTAGGGCCTTCTAACTTTAGGCCCTATGTATTTGAGGGCTTACTATTGTTAAACTTTTTTAGGCCCTCTTAATATTGGGGCTGGGGCCCAAATTAATTGGCCCCTTAAATTGACACCTCTAGTTCTACGATTACAAATAAAATTCAGAAAACATACCAAATGAATATTAGAATTACAATAAAAAACAATATAAGAAAGGACAATTGATTATTACTAATATTAATAAATATTAATAATAAGAGTCTGATTGAAAGAGAGGGAAAAAAACAAAACCAAAAAAACAACATCATGAAATCAAACATCACACGTACGTGTCTGGAATTTGAAATTTACTTGTACCGATCACCCAAGAGTCCATTTCCATACCTTGAACCTCACATCCACCGCACACTTCTCATCCGCCGTCGCCGCTTTCTCGCCGGCAACATCAATGCCGTCGCACAACACACTGATTCCCACACGTGGCGTTTTAAAAACCCACATCTTAGCCTCTACCTTAGTCTCCATCTTCATTTTCAGCTCCAATGATTTCTTCTTCACACTCCTTCTCTCAACCAAAGCTTTCAGCATCGTAGTGTTCTTCGTTCCATGTTCAAACGACGGAATAACGCCATCACCAACGTCGAGTTCGTCGGCGAGGAGAGAGACAGAGATTGGTTGGTAAGAAAATGTGATTTTGTCGTTTGGGTTTGTGGTGGAAAGAGTGAGGTCAAATTCAGAGGAGGTGAGTTTAAGGGAGGTGACGGAAAAGGACGGACGTTGAGGGTGGTAGAGGAGGTAAACGACGGTGCCAGCGGCGCCGAGGAGGAGGAGGATGAAGATGAGGATGAGGATAAGCCAGCAACAAATGGTGCAACACCAATTACGGTTGCTACGGGGACGGTGGTGGGTTTGAGGACGGTAGGTTGGGCGGGATGCGCCGTAGAGTTGCGCTTTTGTTGCCGGGAATGAAGGCTTAACGGCGGCTGCGCCGCCGTTGGTGGTGGACTTGGCTTGAGGGTGGATAAGGTTCTTGTCCGTCATAGTTTTTTTATAATGTATGAATGTAAATGAGAGAGTTAATTATAGATTGAAGAGGAATTACTTTGGTGAAGAGGTGTTTGATTGATATAGATTTTTCTCCGGCCATTACATCTTAATCTCATGATGCTAAGTGGCACCATAATACTTTTCCTATTTGCTATATGAATTATGAACACTTGATTAAACTATAGTTAAAGTTAGGTGTAATTGCACTAGCTATGATACATTTGTCGAAATTTTGTGTGTTACACTACAAAACAAATGAATCTTTAATGTTTTGACTTTCATTTTATCAATTTATGTTATAGATTTGCATGCATGTATATTAAATGAGATAGGATTAAAGTAGGGGAGATTTAAGGTTCCATTTTTTTAATTGATAAAATAATTTATTAATAAATGAGTTAAAGTTCAGACAAAAATAGATGGAAAAAATAGACACAATTTTTAAGAAAATAAAAAGAGCCTTAACAAAAGAAAATAGACAAAAGTGCACTATAATAATCCATAACCAAATCAACAAGTAGAAATAAAATTAAAAGAAGGAAATCTCACTCCAATCCCATAAAAAAACACCACCCATATACGATATGTTAGAACTGAGACAATAGAATCATCCAAAACAAATCAGATCTTCAAGGGAAATAACGACAACAACATAAAATTAGAGAGGTAGGTCAAGAATCTCAATCCGCTATTATATAAGATATAAGATATGATTTTGAAGTCAATCGTTGAAGGATAAATAGTTCATCTGAGATTTATGATGGAAATAACTCCAAGTCAAAAGTATACTTTTATCCTCCAACTCTTTCGTATTTTTGACTCACCAATAAAAATCTTATCATTACGAGCAGACCAAATAGTCCACACCACATCATGTCAAATCAAAATAAACATGCCCCTCATCTTAGCCCTAGGATCTAAGGAGTAAAAAACTTTAAAACAAGACTAAGATCCTTAGGAATGGCAAGATACAAACAAATGGGAGGCAAACTCAAAATGATCCCCACAAAAAGTACAAGAAGTCCCCTCTTAAACAGTAATAACATTTTGCTTAAATAGATTTTTCTTAGAAGAAAATTTATCTCGTAGAAGTTTCCAAGAAAAAACCATCACCTTAAAGGGGCCCCAACTTTCCCAAATAGCAGAAGGAGTTAGAACCACAATCTCTACAGTCTCATCAGAAGTAAGACTACTACTAGTTATGGCTTGATAAACTGAGACCATCGAGAAAGAGTCATCTCTAGCATGCCTCCACATCCACCTATTATTCTCCATAGAAAAGGTGAACCTCTTAAACAGTTGAAAAAACTCGTCAACTATAGGTTTTTCATGAACAAATAACGAATGTCTCCATTTAAGGTCCCAAATGATTGACCCATGATCCATCCTCCCTACCTCTCCCACAGTCCCATCTTGAATTTGAAAGATGGAGAAAAGTATCTTAAACCTGACCATAAGGGGGTACTACCAAGCTAAGGGTCTTTCCAAAAGGAATTCAAACAATCAGATCCAACTTTCTTAGTCAAGGATTGCTCAAACCAATTCAAAGGATCTTCCTTCTTGGATCCAAGCAGGGACACACAACATAGCTCTCAAGACAATGCTCGGGATAAATGAGAATGCAAAAGGATCAAGATCAAGTATCTATTGGTAGACATCCTTTTTCAAACAAAGTTATCGTAGGACAGCCCGCCCCAACCTTTTAGGATCCGCCTTGTCAACCTTGTACCTTAGCATGAAGTATCTTCTATCTAATGGATGGGTTGGAAAAGTCCAAGGTGATCAAGAAACCACCCAAGAGTGTTACTAAGGTAGCCTCAAGATACAGAATGTAGAGATAGTTGCATATGTCGTTCTGCAACCAAGCACGCAAGGAATGGATTTTGTGAATTCACTACAACACGGAAGGCCTACGAAAGCGCTTATTTTGGGCTTTAAAAGCGCTTTAAAGCGCTGTGAAAGCCAGCGCTGGCGTAGGTAACAAAAGCGCTTCTAAAAGCGCTCTGGTAGACCCCCCTATAAGAGCGCTTTTCTGGAAAAAGCGCTCTGGTATCCTCCCCTATTAGAGCACTTTTACTGGAAAAAGCGCTCTGATAGCCCCCCCTATAAGAGCGCTTTTCCAAAAGCGCTTTCGTAGGTTGCGTTTTTTATTTTATTTTTTATGCTTTTTTTTTATAAACCTATTATTTTTATAATTTCTAAACCTGCATTTATGGCAGCATTCTTTCATGAACCTGTAATTTACCATTGTTATCCCATAAACCTATAATTTACAATCGTAATCTCATTATTTCAGTAATCTCATTATTTCAACAAAGAAGCGATTTCGATTATATACTAAACATGCATTATAATTATACCATTGTAATTAATCCAAAAATATATATACACCGATTCACATATTTCTAACATGAAAACAACTAAACCAATTCACATGACATTATAACAATAAGAAAATCATCCCTAAACAACTAAATCAACTAAATCGGTCCTAGTCCTGCAAAGTCTGAACATCTTCAAATGACTGAAAATCTTCACAATCTGCAAAATAAAAATAATATAATCAAAATAAGATTATTATTATATAAAGGCTCTAAAATAAGAAGGTAAAGAGTAGAACGAGTATATATATATATATATATATATATATATATATATATATATATATATATATATATATATATATATTTATATATATATATATGTCGTGTAAAAAGAATAATCAAATTAAATATATCAATAAATACAAATTAATTTATTAATATTTAGGACTTTATATATCTAACTTGAATACATGGAATGGAATATCATTTATTGTAAATTAGTTCAACAAATTTTGTACATAAAGTTTACCTTAAATTTAACACAGCCACGTCATATAGCCCAGAGGGATAAAGCAATATAGATCACTAACAATAATCCTGTCACAGACACCCTCAAGAACAACATTAGCTACATGTTATTGATAGGAACACTATTAGAAACTCAACCAACAGCATGTCAAACAATTACAGAATTTGAGAAGTTGTTACCAAATTGATCAAAAGAGCCCAGTATCCTTGTGAGCTTTCTACTATCTCTTAGCAATATAAGAAGTTTCTCTGCAACAACAATTAATGTAAAGTTCACAACCAATTGACAGGAAAAATTAGACACAAATAAAAGTTGAATATTAATTTCTATGACAAATAATACATGACAACTAGTTACTACTACTTACCCTTCAGCGTTTTCCTTCATCTTTGAGCTATGCTATATCTACACTTATTTTCCTACACTTGTATATTACACCGTATATTTTAACACAGATAGATACTTGTGCAAAGAAATTAAGATAGAATAAATTAATAAAAAATGAATTGTATACCTTGTATGTAGAAAATTACGGTGTTGGTGTAAGCTAGGGGTGTATGTTTACTCAATTAATAAATGTTGCAATAATGAGAAGGGGTTGTTGGACTAGAAATTTGAAGGTTTTGTTGGACTTAACCTGCATCGCCTCATTTCTATCCAAGTTGTATTGTGTCACAGAATATGAATCAAATAACTGTACCCCGAAGGATCCTGCCACAGAAGACTTCGGGGTACAATTACTTGATTCATATTCTATGGAACATAATCGGCAGGGGCACATTGTGTTCTATCCTTTACCAGTCCATCCACTGTTTGAAGCTCAACCTACAATAGAAAAACGTGATTATTACTAACTACATATAGAAAATCTTGAATCATGTAAAAGTTGATGAAACAGATATCCCTTGTAGGTCTCATTATCAATAACATCTTCTACTTACTTGACACATGTCTTCAATACTCTAAATCACTGATAAAAACCTAACAAAAGCGCTTTATAAAAGTTTAATAGCTCAGATTGTCATTTAAAATGATTAGTTTGTCATTTATAAAAGTTTAATAGCTCAATTTATTTTATGATTGTCATCTATGGCTAGTTAAAAGTAGAATGTTAATTTCCAGATACATTATATTGAAAAAAAAATTAGAATGTGAAAGCTAAAAGAGTTCAAAAGTTCCCTAGAAATGAATGTTCTCAACACGTTCCACATTGGAACTCGTAATAGTGGCTAATAAAACAAAAAGTCCTATGCTTTATGTCCAGAAAAGATCATGTAAAAAGCGATCAATCCTGGAGGCCCTTTAAATCAATTCATACTAAATTAAAAAGTGTATAAAACTATAGATAATACATCTATAGATGTAAATACTAACTTCACGGATCTAATGAAACTTTTATTCCAAAAACAAATTACTTGAGTTTTTTTTTTCTGCATAAAAACCTAACAAACTTTGTCTTCAATACTCTAAATCACACTAATAAATATAATCCCTTGTAGGTCTCATTATCAATAACATCTTCTACTTACTTGATACATGTCTTCAATACTCTAAATCACTGATAAAAACCTAACAAACTTTGTCTTCAATACTCTAAATCACACTGATAAAACCTAAATCACTGATAAATTAAAAAAGCCCCAATAATATTAACTATAACCCTAAATAAAATTTTGTATTTTTGAAAGCAAACAATGAAAAAAAGGAAAATTTCCGGCACAAAACCCTAACCTGAACAGAGAAGAGACGGTTGAAGGGTGGCGATGGAGTGAGGAAGGCGGCGGCGGAGTCGGTTGAAGGCTGGAGAGGGAGTGAGGACGGCGGAGCAACGAAAGGAAGAAGAAGGTTCGCGTGTTTTGGATCTGAAACAAAACGCGTGTGTTTATAAAATATATAATTTTTTAAATGGGCTACCAGAGCGCTTTTCAAAAGCGCTTTAATAACACCCCTACCAGAGCGCTTTTATCCCAAAAGCGCTTTCGTAGCACCCACCCTATAAGAGCGCTTTTAAAAGCGCTTTCATAACCCCCCTACCAGAGCGCTTTTTAAAAACGCTCTCATACCCCCCCCTACCAGAGCGCTTTTTGAAAGTGCTCTCATAACCCCCCTACCAGAGCGCTTTTTTTGCATCATTTTCCCTTGTTTATTAATTTTGTTTTTAGCGAGCCCTACGAGAGCGCTTTTGCTAAAAGCGCTTTAGTAGCTGCGCTGCTACAGCTTAAATTTGGCGTAGTGATTTATATTATATGATGGAGCCTGAGAAAGAAATACTGATGCCCACAGAATATCTAAAAAAGGTATAGATTGGGCCTAAATATTTTAAAACTTCCAAGTTTGGCACTGCCTTGACCAAAGCTAAATAATAGGAGTTCATCTCCCTGCTTAAGAGGAAGGTTGATTTGTTCGCTTAGGTCCCCGCAGACATGTCGGGATATAAATGCCAAGGTGGTCGGTCGCCGCCTCACCATTAATTCCACTATGAAACTTGTGGTTTAGAAAAAGCGTAAAGTTGGTGAAGAGAAACAAACAATGATCGATGCAGAAGTTTAGAAGTCAAAGAATGCAAACTTCATAACTAAAGTCAAATATCCGAATTTGTTGGCTATCGTGGTCCTCGTTCAGAAGTCATTTAATAAATGGTGGATGTACGTAAATTTCACTGATTTGAATATCACATGCCCTAAAGGTCCATGTCCAATGCCCAATATTGATAGACTAATCGATGGGTCCTCAGGCTATAAGACCTCGAGCTTCAACGACACTTACTCAAGTTATAACCAACTAAAGTGAAGTTGTTGGACGGGCCTAAGACATCGTTCATGTCCAATAATGACAGTTATTATTACAATAACATTATCATTCAAATTGAAGAATGCATGCGCTACTTATGAAAGGATAATTGATGCAATATTCTCAGACCAAATAGGGGGTCATATGAATGTTTACATCAATGATATGATTGTAAAAATCCATGAAGCAGGAGGCCACTATAAAGATTTGGAAGACATCTTTGATTTTTAGAAGACACAAAATGCATTTGAACCCACCAAGTTCTCCTTTTGGGTTCAAGCATTCAAATTCTTGGGATTTATGTTGACTAGAAGAGGGATAGAAGAGAACCCTGACAAATGTCAAGCGATCATTAACATGATGAGCCATCTCATCATCAAGGAATTTCAATAACCAACAAGGCTCTTGGCCGTCCTATCTCGTTTTCTTCAAGTGCAGGTGAGAAAACATTCCACTTCTTTGCCACACTAAAAATGAAGTAGAAGTTTTAGTGGACAAAAAATGTGAGGATGCCTTTGCAACATTGAAATCATTTTGGCGACACCGCCTATACTATCGTACACTAAAGTGGGCGTATAATTATTCTTGTACTTATCAATCACTGATAAGGCAACTAAATTCGTACTCGTCTAGGAGAAAAACAAGGTTGAACAATCAATCTACTTCTTTACCAAGGTATTCAAGGCATTGAGGCATGGTATCAAAAAGTTTAGAGATTGGCCTTGGCAATCATGATTAGAGCAAGAAAACTAAAACCATACTTTACAGAACATCGTGTGATGGTAAAAACCAAGTATCTACTCCTCCAAATCCTAAAAAAATATGGATCTATATGGTAGAATGATATCCTGATCAGTCGAGCTCTCTAGGATTTCATTTCACTTGTGGTCAAGGAGATCCCATATGTATGGACACTATCAGTGTATGATGCCTCTAATATGAAGGGAAGGCGAGTAGAGCTAGAATTGTGCTATTGGCCCTAGAAAATATTCTCTTAGAGCAATCCTTAAGGTTCGAGTTTGAAGTCAGTATCAATCAAGGTGAGTATGAAGGCATCATTGTTGGTATGAAACTTGCCATAGAGATGGATGCTTCAAGTCCCAAAGCCAAAAGAAACTCACCATTCATTGCAAATTAAGTCCTTGGGAAATATTAGGCAAAGAAGATCCAGAAGCTCGCAGCGAAATACACCCTGGTGACTGGAAAACTATATAAAATAGGAAGGTCATCCCCCATGTTAATATATGTCAAGGAGGATGAGACCACTTTGGTCCTCACAGAAGTCCATCAAAGAACATGTGGCGCGCGAAGTAAGTCTGACTGCCTGAAGTGGACCTACTCACCCAAAATGGTATCCAATATCCATCTCGCTTAATACGTGTGACCCATGAGGTGTTCAAATAACAATGATCTAGCGGTATTAGTCAAAGAGAAAAACTGGCTTCCCTAAAATTTGGGGAGGAATTGGTCTTCCCTTTTCTCACGTTCCTGAAGTGGCCAAGAAACTGTTTCTCCTAGGGTTTGTCCCAAAGTTCCTCTATATATCCCAATCTCAAAATTAGGAATAAGGGATATACAAATTCCAAAGAGAAATTACATAGATTTTCTCACAATCCTTACGTGAACAAGTTTTCTCTCAACTATTATACTTTAACAAGTACATGTTAGCAATGTTTCACAATCCTTATGTGGACAAGCTCTCTCTAAATTATTATATTTTAGCAAGTACTCCCTCTGGCCATTATTATAAATAAATATTCTTTTTTTAGGTTCATTAAATAATGAATGTATCTGGTCTTTTATGTATACCAGATACATTTATTACTCAATGAACCTAAAATCAAAATATTTGCTTATAATTCTTGCCGGAGGAAATACATATTAACGATGTTAGAGCGTCGTTTCTCTTATGGGTGGAATCAAATTTCTCATATTTAAATGTCATTTATGATAAAGCTAGTGATGTTTTTCTTAATGGTGGAATCAAATCTCTAATTCATATGTCATTTAAGATAAAGCTAGCGACTTATTTGCAGAGGAAGTGTAGAAAGTAGTTGGTAACTGTCTTTTGACATTTTTTTTGGTTTGATCAATGGTTAATACTCCCTCCGGAGATCAATTAACTACCTCACCTTGTTAATGTACTTTTTGAGGCGAGTGACTTTTTTTTAATATAATTTCCTCTTTGTTTATTAATATATGCTTTTTGTCATTAAACAAATTAAGGGGAAGTGATGACCCCTAAATTATAGGGTGGAATACATCCACAAATACACATTTAGATTAGGTCTTAAATATAGTACTCTTCTTGGATTGCATATTTTACCTTATTATGATGATTTATTATTTAATTTAGATTAGGTCTTAAATAATGGATCAGACTGCCAACATTAGGGTTTCCTCATTATATCATAATCTATAACACTTTAGAGTTTTACCTATTCATTGCTCAATCTAGAAACAAAAAAGAAAAAAAAGCCAAATAAGGTTATCCTATAAGGTTAGCAGTCCATTGAAAATTAGTTAGTTGTAAGTTGATGATCAGTTTAACCTAAAGCTTCATTAGAATAATAATAACTTATTAATCATTAACACGGTGAAAATCAATTTTGAAGTAAAAAGACGGCAAATGGAAAATTGATTCTTTACCTTCCTAATTGATATCTTTTGCTACTGAAATTGATTTTGTACCTTCCCTTACTTGTTTGATTTTCTTTGTTTTCATCATAAAACTGACATGTAGTTTGTTCATGTCTTTTCAATTTATCTTTATTGTGACTTAATCGAACTTTCTGCCTATGTATGTGAGTTGTTTTCTTATATTTTTTTTCTTTGTTGAAACACATGAAACTATTATGCACCACTTTTTCATTTTTGTAAAGGCAATATATATATATATATATATATATATATATATATATATATATATATATATATATATATATATATATATATATATATATATATATATATACTTTTTCATTTTTGTAAAGGCAATATATATATATATATATATTGAATTTAGACTGCCAGCCACACCTTCAATAGAGCAAGGATCCACAAGCAATAATCGAAACCATTGCACCCATTTAAAGAAAGACTGACCTCTTGATCAACTATTTGTTTAGACACATGATAGATTTTTGAAGTCAGTCAGACAATAAGAATGAGTTTAGTGGTGACCTGCAAAGAAACCAACTCCATGCCAAAAATAATTTTATCCTTAGCCTCTTTCACGTTTGTTGATGAAACGAAGAAAAACTTCTCGTTACGAACACACCAAATGGTCCTAACACAACTTGTCAAATCATGGAAAAATATCCCCTAACCTTAACCTTAATTCCTAAAGATAGAAAGAGCTTGAAAAGAGTACTAGGATCCCTAAGAAAAGTCACATGGACCTCAACCACCTAAAAATCTTATATTAAATACTAGAAGCTAAGTTTCGCATAACAAATAGATCTCAAGCTGATTCATTCAAATTCCCACATGTAATTCAAGATATGCCCTTAGGATTAACTATGACCTTCTGCTTAAATAGATTTTTTCTAGAATAAAACCTATCCTGCAGAAGCTGCCAAGAAAAGACATTCACCAGTCTCCTCCATCTAAGGTCCCATATAAATCTCCACTTGACCCTTTACCTATCTCACCCACCAACCTATCCTGAAATTGAGATATGGTGAAGAGTTATTGAAACTTAATCTTAAGGGGCATATTTCCTATCCAAGGATCAATCCAAAAGGAGTTATAAAGACCTGACCATACTTTCCTAACAAGCTCATCCTAAACTAATTGGAAGGATCGTCTATCTTGAACCCAAGAATATACACACTTTTTCACCAAGAAGTAACAAAGTGCAACCTCGAATCCCTACCCATGCGCAAGGAATAAACAATAGAGACATCTTAACTGGAAAACAAAATCTCACAACAGAGGCCATAGGCACTTGAGATAAGTCTCCATCTCCACACTTTAACAGACATCTTTAGGAAAGACATGAAGAAAACCTGAATAGCATTAATGACAAAATTAAGGAGTATCACTCCCTTCCCAAGATAACATATCTATGATTCCATGAGTTAAGTCTCTTGCGCAACAAGTTAACTAAAGGTTATTAGGTAGCTTCCAACCGAGAGTTGACTCCCACTATCAACCTCGTATACAGAAATGGAAGACACTCGGTCCTAGAGTGAAGAAAGTCCTTAACTAGTTATAAAAAGGAAAGATATGTATTAATGTCAATCAAGTTACTCTTATGAAAATTAAGCCCAAGACCTGAAGCTAGCTCAAACCCCATCATAATAGCTTTGATGCCCCAAAAATTATTGGTTGAAGGATCATCAAAGATTAAGATATCATTTGCATACTAGAGATGGGAAATCTCCAGACTAAAGGAACCTACTATGAACCTAGAAAAAGACTAACCCTATAGCTCTCCTAATAAGTCTGCGAAGGTATTCTGCCACAAGGATGAAGAGAAAATGATCTAGAGGATCCATTTGCTTTAACTGTTATTGGATCTTAATCTTTTGAGTAAGGAACCATTAACCAACACATCCAAATTTTCAATTTTTCCAACTCTCAATAAATGAATCACAAAAGTTGGAGGTGTCTAGAAGTTTTTCAAGTCCCCTTGGATACCTCAAAATGTTCCCTTAACCTTTTCCCCCTCTAAGTTTTCCATTATTAGTATTGTCACATCTTCCCTTTGTCTTCAGTTATAAATTTCTAAGTATTGTTATAATAGGAATGCAAGACATACATATTTATTATAGCTTAAACCCAATAGATCCATCAAAAGCCCAACACAACCCAGTAACGAACGAATCCACATACTCAAACATAGAAGTCCAATACACACAAATCGAGAAAAACCCAGACAAAAGGACCGAAAACCCGAACTTCCACAGAAGGAACCGAACCCCTATCGGCCACCCGCCGCCTCCCGCCTCTGTCGGACACCCTACCCACAGTTGCGACACTTTCTGTCAACCTCCTGGATACTTTTATGACTTTTCGATTTCTGCAATCTCGAAATATATTATCATTCTCTTTACTTTTTAAGTCATACTTCAATATAAGAGATAATTGAAGTACCAAAGATGATGATATAAAGACAATGCATGTATAGATCAAACTTGCAACCCCCTTCAAAACCTCGAGATGCCAATCAGCATGCTACGACCCTAACATGGTGAATTCCATCACCCAAGCTGCCATATCTAAGTGAATTTTCTAGAAGAAAGAGAGATGAGAAGTTGCATATCAAAAAGAGAGAAGAGGTGCAAATCACTCTAGGTAAATCACCATCAAAACTTTTGAACATCCATACAACAGTTACATTCTCATTCATGAGTGTGTCATCATTTCTAAAGCTTGGAATAGTCTGGAGAAATAAATAAAAAAATAGATATTTGATGTGGTTGGTGGTACCAGTTTAAACTTAATGGACATGACCCAATTCATTGATAATTTTGAGATTCAGAATAAAAAGATGTGAGATGACTAAATTTATGTCCGGAAATTTCTCAGTAAATCCATATAAGGTGGAAAACACCCCTGAAAAACCCCAAAATACCCTTCGGTTATGCATATTTGAACGCACCCAATGAAACTTGGGATATTGATTAATTCGGATATGCATATCAGAACACACCCTAACAGAAATTTGGGATATTGGTAAATTTGGATATGCATATTCTAATTAACCAAAATCCTAAATTTCTTTTAATTTTATTTTAAAAAGATATTTATTTATAATATAGTTATAATATAATTAAAGTGAGTTATTATTAAAAAAAGAATAACTTAAATACAAATTGTTATAAATAAGGAATAAAGAGATTAAATAAAATTTTAATTTGGTAATAATTTATTTGTCATAAATTATAAAAATAATTTTTCTTTAAATGACTACAACATTATACATTATAATTAATGAGATTATCAGGTTAAAAATATCCTCCTATTAATATTATAATTTTTAGTTTATATTAGCTTTTTTTTAATTAATTTTATATAAAAATAGTGTTGCTTTAAATATTTAATAGGTTGATATTATTATTATTATATCTTAATACAATTAATTATATTATTAATACAATTGATTCACATTGATTTTAATTTTTTAATAAATATTAGGTTATTTCGGATATGTATATCCGAAAAATCTCAACACCAAATATTGAATTATTTCGGAGATGCATAGACACTTTTTTTTTTAAAATTATTTCGAAAATGCATATCCAAATTTTTTTTTTTAAAATATATATTCGGAGTTGTATACAAAATATATGAGTATTTTGAAGTTTTCATCAAGAATTGTGAGGAAGAATGCAATGAAAATTTGGGTCTGTTTGGTAAAAATAGCGGTTGAGTGATAAGCTAGCTGATAGCTTATAGCTTATGACTGATGGCTGATGACTGATGACTTATAGCTTATAACGGATGGTTGAGACCGATAGCTTATAAGCTCATTGAAGTGTTTGGTAAAATTATCGGTTCAATTAACTTATAAATGTAAAATGACATAAAAGATATTTAATATATAATTATTTTATTTTAAATTATAATAAATTATAAGGGTTAAAAATGGATTTTAATTAAAATAATAAGGATAAAAAAGGAAGAAAAAATAATAAGCTATAAGACATAAGCTAAAACGCTATTTGAAATAGCGTCTGGAAAATAAGCTATAAGCTAGTAAAATAAGCTATAAGCTCGTGATGAAAAGACCGTTACCAAACGGGTCTAAATTATCATATGAGCTTATAAGACATAAGACATAAGACATAAGCTATAAGCTCGAAAATATGTCTTACCAAACAGAGCTTTTATATTCATGTCTTAATTCCCATGGGCTTATTCAATAGACATGTAGCCCAATTAAAGAATTAAAAAATGTTGCTAATTTTTTAAGCGAGAAAGGTTTAACCGTGGGGTATCAACATTCAATTTAGTCAATTTCCTTTCTTCTTTTTCATTTGTGGCTGCTACCTACTGCTCTTGCGACAATATCCATCACTTACAAAATGGTTAGTTAGGTTCAAGTTAAAATGTCCTCAATATGATTTTTTTTTCCTTGACAATATTTATGGTTGCATCATCTTTGTGAGCGAGAATTCCATGATGGTAACAATGCTATTGTATTCAACAACTTTGGTTACACTATGGGACCTGATGATATTCTTTTATAACAGTGGAGAATTTCATGATGGTAACAATGCTATTTTATGAATAAATATTGTTAAAAAACAGTTAAGACATTCCTTAACAAGGAGGGAATTCTCATTGATGTAATGGATACATACAACATTTCCCTTGTTTTGACAATATTTTCCAATTTTTTCTTTAGAGTTTTCTAACTAGAAGAAAACTGATCTAACTAATTAGCTTCTTGAATTTATTACCAAGGGACATGTTCTAATACCCAAATTTCAAACCTTTAAATAACTTAGTTGCTATTCAAGAATATATATAGCTAGAGATGGAGTAAAACATTTATATTTTAAAGACAACGTATGAATAACAAGCTGAGAGAATCTGTAAATACTTGGGCATTATTTGTCAATGTGTCTAGGAGAATTTCTAATCCAATTATCAAAGCTTTGTACTCTATGTTTCAAATTGAACATAGACCTAATAGGGATTCCATTGTTACAAATGAAAAAAGTTCTCACGCCTGCCTCTTTTGATGTCTTGACCCGTCAAAATATAAACTCTGGTTCTAAATTTACATGTTCAATAGATCAACCACTAGCATGTGTAAGAAGGTTCTCCTTTCATTTATACCAAATTAACCTCATATAATTCGGAGTCTAATCATTATTAGAAAATCCATGCGTGATATAATTAATTTTTTGGTAAAATATTATATTTGGTCCCTTAAGTTTATCAAGAGGTCCATTATGGTCCCTTAAATTTAAAAAATTCCAAATTAATATTTTAATTGTTCAAAAAGGTCCACAGTGATCCTTTCTGTCAATTTGGATGAAACAGATGTTAGTTATGGTCTACCTGATAGGTGATGTGGATGACATTACCTTCTTCTTCGTTCAATTTTTCCATTCTCTTTTCTTCCCTTCTCTTCTTCGTTCCATTTTTCCCAAATTTTAGGGTTCTTAAATTTTAGAGCTTTCAAGTAGGGGTGATCAAAACCAAACCAACCCAATAGAAAACCGCAAACCAAACCAAACCAAACCGAAACCGCAAAAAACCGCATTTGGTTCGGATTAGTTTGGGTGATCTTTTAACAAAACCGCACGGTTCAGTTCGGTTAGCGGTTTGTATTTTGTAAACCGAACCAAACCGAATCAAACTGCATTATGTTACAACCTAACTTTTACTTAACTCACATCCAACCCAAACTTAAATCTATTACACCTTAGCCTTATGATTACGAACAATTTTCTCATCCTTACACATGATTTTTGTCCTGATCTTCTCAAATCTCTAATAGCATCATCGCGCCTTCTTTGCCACATACATCTTCCCTTTTTTCTATAATCTCTACTCTCTTATATTCTTTCTTTTTCACCTTCTCATTTTTATGCAAATGTTCCCTATTTTAGTTTCGTTTTTATCGCATATCTTCTTCTATAATCTCTCAATTCCTTTGTTTTTTCTTTTTCACCTTCACTAATCTCTCATCTTTTCTATTTTTGTATTTCATTCTAATAATTTTTATATTGTTTTATACTATTATTTTATGTTTATTAATTTCACTTTTATCTAATTTAATTTTTACATATTAAATAGAAAGTTGTTGTCAAAATATGATGACTTTTGTTGTTATTTGATAGTGTATGAATGTCTAAATACAAAGTTATGTTGTCATCTATATGTATATGTATGGTTCAATAAAATATTTGTAAAAAACCGAACCAACCGAACCGAACCAAACCGCATTAGTTTGGTTTGGTTCGGTTCGGATTTTTTTTTAAAAGCCAACCGAACCAAACCAAACCGCACGATTTTTTCTCTTGCGGTTCGGATGATTTTTTTTGTCAAAACCGCACCGCGAACACCCCTACTTTCAAGTGTGAAATTACTTGTGGAAAATGAAGTCATCATCATCAACAAACTCTGGGCAATGTATATGCGAATCTAATATGAAGAGCGGTGATTATTTGGATGCCAATTTGCAATGGAAATCCATATGTGGCTGTGGAGACATTGCTATTCTTCGAAGGACTTCAACTGTCACAAACTTTGGGAAAATTTTGGAGCTGTCTTCATTATAAGGTAAAAAAGAAATTAAATTGCTTCTTCATTTCTGTTAGTTCTAATTTGGATTGCAATGTGAATTACTCAGGATGCAACACAAGCTGGTTGTGAATATTTTCAATGGTTCTATGATAATGTGGTGGAAGAGAAAGACCAGTTTATGAAGAAGTAAAAGAGTAGGTTGGAAAAACTTTAAAATGAACTTGATGCAGCAAAAATGGATGTGGAGTCTTTAAAGGCAACAAATGATGGGCTGAAGATACAGATAAAGGACTTACAAATTCAAATGAAGAAGATGATGTATTCGGAAAAAATTTGGAAGAGAATGTTTTGTATTGTTTTAGTTGTGGTCCTATTTAAAATGTTGTAACAATTGTATCATTTTGAATTAGTTTGAGTCAGTTGTAATAGTTTGTTTTAGAATGTGGTGGTATTTAGAATGTTGCAACAGTTGTAACAGTTATATCAGTTTCAAATGCTTGTTATGAATTAGTGTGTTTCCATTTCATTATGTGTTTGCCTTTAAGTATTGTGTATGTTTGTTTTCAATTGAATATATTTGTTTTCATTCACAATTGGTTTATACTCAAACATATAGACATTCAATTGAACAAAGAAATTAAGTATGATCCATTAATAATATGGTGTGAACCACCAATATTCAGACATTATACATTATAGGTTCAAAATACCTTACACTACTGGTTCATCGTGTGCTTGTATGCTTCTATATTGATCTCCTTCATTAATTTCATCTCTCTTTCCCAAGCTTGGTAGTATGTTGACTTGGCAACCTTCCGTATGATTTCCTTTAGCTTTTTTCTAACATACCTCTTCCTAAAGTTATTGTAGAGATTCCTGACACAAAACCTTTGTTGAACTCTAGGCAGCAGTTCATCCATTGCAGGCAATAAACCCTAAGTCATCAAAAATTATAACATGAAAACTCTAAAAAGTTTAATACTTATAACTTGAGAATTATAAAGAGAGTAATACCTTTTGTTGATCAGAAATAAAAGTGTATGTGAGGCACTCTTCTCTTCCACCAAGGTCATCAATAAACAATTCCAAGAACCATGTCCAGTTATCCTTGTTTTTTACTTTCCACTACTGCAAATGCTATTGGTAGCATTTGATCATTGGGATCTCTACCTATGGCTGCAAGAATTTTACCTACACAAAGAACTTTCAAGAAACTTCCATCTAGGCCTATGAAATGTCTACATAATTTGAAGTTTCCTTACAAGCTGCAAAGCATATGTATAGCCTTTCTGAATAACTCATGGAAATAATCATAAATCCTTGTATAATCCCCTAGGAAAGACCCATCAACCATGTCTCTAGCTGCAAACCTAGCTCTTATGCCATTGGTCTTGCTAACCCCCACCTTCCACTTATTTTGCACCTTTTCCTTTATGTCCTTAAGCTTCATTATATGGTTGGTTTTAAGTGAATTTTGTATCCTTTTGCTCAACCATTTAGTCTTCAACATCTTCACATTATATTCTCCACTACAACTATGAGTGTCTACAACCTTTATTAGTTGCCAAGGATCCTCATTATACAACTTAGCACAATAAGCTTCTCATTCACATCCATCTTTACACCTAACCATAACCCTTATCTTGTAATTTTTAGTGTAACTTAAATTTCTGCCAGACTTGACTACATAAGAGGTAATTGCTTCCTTGAAATCATCATTTGTAGTAAAATATGTTCTCACCTTCCATCTGTAATTGGACATGTCCTTTTGTATCTTGAATATTGGATACTTATTTCTCTTAACTCTACTACTATCATCATTATCACACTGACTTTCAAGATCGTCACTTTCATTATCACTACCTTTAAATTCTTCTTTGTTTTCTTCCCACTTTTCTTTACCTTTTTGTTTTTCACCTCTTGATCATCATATTCAATGTCATAGTCAATTATGTTACCTTCTTCCTCATCCAACTCAGTATCATACTCATCAGAGTCATCATCAAATACTATCCTTATTGCATTATCATAATTGAAGCTTTCATCATCAAAACTATCAGAACTAACATCATCATCAACCTCACCAACCCTTTGTACATTATCATCAGTTTCTATTGCCTCATTTTCCCTTACATCACTCAGCCCAACATCATTTCCTCCCTGTCCATTAACATTAGTATTCTTTAACTCAGTTTCCTTCAACATCTCCTCAAGCACAACTTCAGTCTCATCTACTATCTCATTAAGGGGTATCTCATCAACGGGACCTTCAACATAATCAGGCTGCAATAATGTGTATAGAATAAAGATATCAACACTAATATGAACCCTTTAGAGATCATCAATCTCTAAGGCACCTTTGTCCTCAACCAACACATTCATCCCAGCAGAAGGGTCCCTATAATATATCTTTTCTATGGCCTCGTAACATAGTTCCTTAATAGCACATAATAACTCAAAATAGATCCCCTTATCAACATCCACTCTCAAATCGGCAACCTCACCCCCATTATACAAACTAAGATCCTCATCAACAAATTCACCACTATGGTTGATTGTAAGGTTTGAAAATTCATCCATTTCAGACTATGCCCTAAATAGAAGCGAAGAATAAAGATGGATTTCGAAAAATCCTAACTACAAAAATAAAAACTTCCTGAAACGTAAAGATCTAACTTACATCTACTAAGCAGTGTTGTCTTCTCTTTCACACTAATGAAGTTTATTTTTCTTACTGTTTTTTTCAATCTAGTTTGTTCAATTTATTTAACTATTTCTTTCAATTGAGCTAAATCGACCAAGTAAAGATTTACCATTTTCTTTCGCATGCAAATCTAAGCCACTCACGACGGTCTCAATCACTTCTAATTTTCTAATTATGGAATTTGGGTAAAGAATTTAGCTTTAATGTTCATGAATCTTGCTAAATATTCATATGTGCCTTCATTATACTTGCTTTTAAGTTTGAACAAATTACTAGTGTATATTGAGATTGTTGAGAATCAAATATAGTACTTCTTCCTCACAATTGATTTTAACACACACCTGTAGCGGGGAAAATCTGAGATCAAAGCCATTGACTGACTTGACTCATTATTTCAGTGAAAGTCGCCACCGCGCTTTATTGTTTCCAAAAGAAATGGGAAAAGAGCGAAATAAACCCAAAAAGAAGATTTTGAAACAAAAACAACAAAAAGAGATCTTAGGTACGGGTGTTGATTATACAAGGGGCAGGTTTTAAGCACCCCTCATATATGTGGTACTCCACAGGAACCTTTTTGAAAATTTGTGTTTATAAAAATATATCGTGTGCGAAAGAAAAGGTTTGTTTGAATTTTTAAAAATAAGCTTGGCAAGACATTACATCTTGTGCTTACATACCTCCTCAGTGCAATGGAGAAGTCAGAGCAAATGTAGTTCCACTTAAAAGGGAATATTTTTAAAAGGAATAAACACTTTATCATCGTCGGAGAGAATACTCAACCATTGATATTAAATATGAGAACATATGGATTATTTGCATCACAAATTAAAGAAGGGCTCTAGCTGGATAAAATCAACAAGTATGCCACTATCTCTCTCAAGTGGAAAAGATTCCATCATATTAATCAATATCAAAATCGTGGGGTATCGCAACTCACTACAATAATTAATCGTGTATAAACTTTAAAAGAAATACCAACAAGGGCAAAAGATTTTTTTTAAAGAAAGATTTTTAAAAGAGGAGTTTTCCAACATAAGAAGGTTTTGGAAAAAGGGAGAAGCTTTTGAAAATCTAAGAAGGGGGAGGAGATGAAGGGACTATCCTAGAGCATAAAATAAAAGCTAAGAAAAGAACGATCTAACCAAAATCAGAAGCCAACACTTGACATTAAGAGTCAAGGTAGATTTCCCATCCTTTGGACTACCAACACTAAACCAACACATTACCACTTGGGGATCCAGCTGAACTTGATTATCTTTAGCACCACTTGCACCAAGCCTTTGAATTACAGTATAAAATCTTGACAAAAATCGGGCAGAGTAACGGTTGTGTACAAATGAATTCCTTATCACAATGCCTTGGAATTAACCATCAAGGAATTTCGAGGAAATACCTGCATACAAAAACAGAAAACAACCCAATGCCTTGGAGTAAACCCCAAGGACTTCCAGACAAAATAACAGTATAACAAGGTCCAGAGGTGCTAAGTCCAAAAGGTCCAGATCTCCAAAATGCTTGGGATAGTAACAATAGTTCATAGAGAACCTTAAATCCTCTTTTATTGTTTTAAGTTGTTTATTAGTGTTTTAGCACAAAAATAAACATACGTCCAAATGGACAAAAGGAAAATAGCGGAAACATAAACATACGTCCAAATGGACAAAGAGAAAATAGCGGAAACATAAAGATGAATGATAAATGGAAAAGAAAAGCATAAAGCATAAAAAGATAAAGAGCAATATAATAAAGAGCGGAAATTAAAGTCAATTGTTAATTGTTAATTGTTAATTGGTAATTGTTAGGAAGATAACCATCTTGAAGCTTGTCAGGTATATCATCGATTTTGGGATTGTTAGTAAGATGACCATCTTGAAGCTTGTCAAGTATATCATCGATTTTGGAATTGTTAGTAGTTAGTAAATGAAGATCGATGGTGAGTGAATGATGATCTCGGGTTTAAATTCAATGGAAGTTCATCAGAAGCTTGATAGAATCAAAGCGACTACACAATAAACTTTCATAAGTCTTAAACCAACCGCATACAATCTCTGCCATATTTGATCCTTTTTTTGATTCGGGACAATGAATGTTGTGCTATGTTAAGCAGATCGCCAAGTAACTTATATAGAAGTTACCCTACAACGAGGCCGATCAACAATTTTTGTGCTAATGCATGCGAGAGAAACGATATGTAGATCGTTCTCCGAAAGCAATACCGCACGAAAAGAAAAGAGGTAGCGGTCTCATCTTCATCAAGAATCTAAAAGAATTCCAATGATATTGAAGATTTGCATAGACCAAAATAAAAAGAAATAAAAGATGGAATCACATTCAAAGGTTCCTTCCATCTTCAAGTTCAATCACTTAATATTGTGGATTAGGATTCTCATCTCATCAACGCCCTAAGTTCATTGACTTTGAAGAGGAATTAGACCTCTAAACTTGTAATTCAAAGAAAAAATCAAAAGAATGGAGTAGGAGAAGAGTTAGAACCAAAAACAAGTTTAAAAAGGAAAAAAACCACATTCTGTCAGCATAAAATCGATTTCATCAGGAGGGAAATCGATTTCACTACTGCAGTTTTCAAAAAAATAGGTCACGCATAGCATGAAATCGATTTCAGCCTTAAGGAAATCGATTTCACTAGTGTATTTTTCAGCAAAAACTGCATTTAAAGGAGAAAAACTTGTTTAAACATAAAATCAAACACCTTATGATCTTGGATACAATTGTGCATGAAATTATCATCAAGTCACCATCAAATATCACCAAAATAACACCATAGATGTAGCACACATAATCAACAAAGGATCACATCTTAAAGGATGGAAATGGATCTAGAGATTTACCGATTCTTGCACAAACTTTAAATAAACTTCAAGAACAACCACCAAATGCTTTGATCTACCAAAAATGTACGAAGAAAGAGTGTTTGGATGGAGGTTTAGCTCAAAGATTAGTGAGATTCAATGTGAATCTCACTAACTTTTTATGAAAGAAGAGCTTTGAGTGATTTGGGAGAGGATGAGAAGAGAAATTGCAAGAGTTGTTTTGGCTATCAAAAGCTTGTGAAATGAAGAGGTAGAGGCCTCTATTTATAGAATTGGAAGTGAGGGTACTGGCAAATTGGTAATTGTCTCTTGGAGATTAATTTGAATTTAATTGGTAAAATGGGGTTAAAATGAGGTTAATGAAAGAAATTAATTATTGTGATGAGGTGGAATATTGGTAACGACAATGAATAATCAAGGAAATGTGATTGGTGCCAAAATGATATCATGCTTCCCTCTTTTTTTTTTTTCAAATTTCGTCCAGGGAAATTGATTTCCCCTGTGGGTAAATCGATTTCCACAGTGAAATTTTCAAAAAAAAAATTCTTTTTGAACTGCTTTGGTTCTTGATCAACTTCTTTCCTATAAAACACAAACAAAAGAAACAAAATGCATATTTTTAGATTTTGGTTAGTATAAAACAAATTAGACAAACATAGGTGCTTGATGGTTCCCCTCAGAGATGAAGTGAGCATAACACCGAAAACAGAGCTTTAAGATGGAGCTCTTGATTAATGATTGAGATGCAAATGATATATGATCTTAGGGTCAAAAATTGGGGTATGACAACACCCTCGGGTGTGAGTCTATTCAATGCTCCCCCTCATGTGAAAGCTCTCTCTTCCACATTCACTTGTATCTGTTGACTTTCTTCAACTACAAGTAAGCCGGTCCATTTCTCAAACCAGGCTCTAATACCACTGTTGGAGACAACTCGGAGGGTCAACGAGGGAGCATATTACACTTGGGACACACTTTGTGAGAGACATACCACATATTTATCCAAAATCTTAAGGTGATAGGTGTGTGGATTCTCTCACTTGTAAAGTGTTCATTCTTCTATTTTCTAACAAATGTGAGACTTCTTCCTCACACTTCAATCACATGCATTAATCACATAAAATAAAATAAATTCACAAAAAAAAAAAAAAAAAAGTCTGTCATTTAGCTCTTTTTAAAATAAACATATAAAACAAAAAGTAAACTAAACAACCATATAGATAATTTGTTAAAAGCTTGTATTGAAGTTAGAGTGCATTATTTTGATTCAACTTATAATCATTTAGCTCATGATAAGGTTTCTGTCATTTTCAAAACTGAATAACAAAAAATGAATCTTAATCAAAACCACCGACAAAATCTATGTGTGGCTAGCAACTTGGTCAACAATTCTTCTCATAATTATGGAGGGAAATAAAGTAAAAGCAGTGTCCCATTCCCAATCAATTTTATTTTTCAATAAATACTTACACCCTCCGGTCACATTTATAAGCAAAAAAAATGGTTTTCACGATTATTAAAAAATTCAATTAAGTGTAGTTAATTTTTTAGATTTTGGAGAAAACATTGATTAAATTTACTATAATATCCTCTTTATTAAATTTAATGAAGTATTGGAAAATGAAACATAGGGGTATCTTAGGAATTACAGCATTAAATGATTTAGTAATAATTGATTTTTGCTTATAATAGTGACCAAGAATTAGATCATTTTTTTTGCTTATAATAGTGACCGGAGGGTGTATTATTTATCAATGAAATCCTTAGATTTTAACAGCTGAATTTAAACCTTAATCATCGTAAAATTTCAAGTTGAATTTTATGGATACAACAAACCTATGTTTACACCCATCCTGTTTTTTAAAACAACTGACCAAATCCAGTTCTATCTTTGGTGGGTCACTTTATCAAACAGAATGGACCACCACGTGCATTTCATCAGATTTTGTCTAAACTATTATTTTTCTTAATTTCGTTTCTTAATTTGAGGTTATTCATTTAATATAATTAGGTGACATATTAATTGTGTAACCAAATTAAAGTTGACACATTAATTATCACCTTGCTTAAATGAATTATGTTCATTATATATAATATGGGAATGATGCAACTCAAGTCTTTATAAGGAAAATAAAACCAAGCATAGATATCAAAAGTATTAAAATTAAAATAACATTGAAATATTGTTGATTTAATAATATGAAGTAAATTAGGTCCTTAATTGTCACCATCAAGAGTAATGGTCGTTGCCAATAAAAAAAATCATGAGTAATGTCCAACAATAAATTTCGTTGGTTCATGAATTAATACACATAAATGAATGGGTCTTTATAATTTTATCTTGAGGAATATTATTATTTATTCCATTCGTTTTTTAAAAAAAAAAAAAAAACTTAACGGATTTCATTCATCAAACAATATTCAATACAAGGAGATACCATATTAAGGATATAGATTACGAATGGGCAGCCGAATTTGTTTGGTGCTTAATGAACTCTATCTCAAAGTTCGGAAATAAAAGCAACAAATTCTGAATAGTCTTAATAATAAAGCTAAATTCAAAATTGCCAACATGTTTAGCATGAATAGACTTGATAACAAATTGATAATCACTTTCAAAAATAACATGAGATAAATGAAGGGAGATGACATTTTGGATTGCTTCCTTCAAAACGGTGGCTTTAGCTTCAGTGACGGAAAGAAGACCTACATCCCAAGACACACCTGTTGTGATAAATCTTCCAAGTGATCCCTAAAACACCACCCTCTATTAGTAGTACACACATTATTGAAACCTGCGTCAACATTGCATTTCAATTGATTAGTCGTAGGCGGAATCCACATCGTTGAATTGTTATTAGCAGCGCCGGAGTTATGCTCCTCTCTAGATAAATACCAATCATACCAATTGTGATAGGCTTGTAAACCAATCCTCATAGTATCTTCTCGAGTATCTTGCCAAACCACATTATTCCTACTTCTCCAAAGAACCTCAAGCAAGAAAGCAAATCTACCTGCATCCCTACAGTCCTCACAGCTACAAACATCAAAACTAAGGGACTTAGCATCGTGGAAAGTATGTAAACGAGGTTCTATTATAGATGACAAACATGTTGCCCGCCAACTTTGAGTAGTAGAAAAGAAACCGAAAAACACATGTCCCTCATCTTCGTCTTCTAATTCACACCAAGGGCATAAAAGCGGGCATTGTACATGATGTTGTTGTAACTTTGAACTAGTCGGAAGGCAACCCCTACAATCATTTTATGGTGTGTTTCGTTTAGCGGCAAGAAAAGGAAAAGCGCGGCAAAATTTTACGTTACCGCGGAAGCTTAGTTTTGCAGTTTCTGAAAATCACAGTGAGAGGTAGTAGACATGTGTTTGGCTCTCAATCGCCAAACCAAACACACCCTTAGATTGTTTAAGAAAATAAAATCTATTTTATATATAAAAAAAATTAAAACTATGAATTTTATAAAATTGTCATTTATTAAATAATAAATAAAACATCTCCATCGCGTGCCCCATATGTCGTCCCATATTTTCTTTATGTGTTGGAGCTCTCTGTTTCTCTTGTCTTCATCATCCCTTTTATTTTCTTTTATTTTTTGTCCCTGCCTCGAGTAACTATAAACTAGTGTTACTTAACATTTTTTTTAAAAAAATACTCTTTAAGACACAGGAAAAAATATGGTAAGCTAAAATAAATGCGATGATATAGATTTATATGATCACAAAGTTAGGTACCTAATTTTGTTTTGTCCATTAATAAAACTGACCAACATTCCAACGATAGCTAACAATGATGTATACCTGATTTTGAGGACAAAATTATATGAACATCAGAGTCTATTGCTCACTGTTCATTTTGGACAAATTAACAATACTATGAGTAACAGATTATTGAGAAAAGAATAAGAAAAGATGGTGTGAATGACAGTAAAAAGAGTTCTGTAAATTGTACTTTAGGGTAAACCACTCTTTAATATACTAATGTTTGTTTTGTCAATCATATTAATTTGACTTACCGCTTGGGCTACTCACTGTCAAATGGTTATGTCTAACAATTTGTGAATTATTTGGTTTATATATATATATATATATATATATATATATATATATATATATATATATATATATATATATATATATATATATATATATATATATATATATATATATATATATATATATATATATATATATATATATATATTGTGAAAATTTGTTTTTATTTATTAGAATTTGGTTTAAATCGTCCTTAAAATCAATTTGTAGCTTACACCTTTTCATTTTATTAAAGTTTAATTTAATGGTGAACACTCTAGTACCTTTGAGTTTAGTTGAGTATTGATACTCTTAATTTATCAGACACTATAATTCAATGTCACGTCACTTTTTATTTTATTTTTAAAATAAATTAAAATTTTAACACAAATTACACACACTACTTAAATTTATGGGTACCAAAGAATTTACCTTAATTCATTCTTAAAAAATTTATGTGACATTTTATATAAACTATTTTAAGTTTAATATATACTTTAGTCTTTTAATGTTTTGCTTTAGTTTCTTAATTAAAAAATGTTACAAGTTAGTGTTATAACTTTTTTTTTATTTGATCTCTTCCATTATTTTTTAGCAAAAAATGTTAAATTTTAGTGTCATGGATGTTTAGTAAGACTCAAAGTTCAAATGTGACTAAGCATTTATACTTTAAAGTAGAGTTTTTACTTAATATAATTTTATTGTAACCATCTTAATAATACATCTTTAAGTGAAAATCATACTTAGTCACATTTGGACTTTAAACCCTATTGTACATCTATATCACTACTTACTATAACTTCAAGTTTTTTTTTACCAAAAATTAATGGAAGGAACCAAATAAGATGATGGAAATGAAATTAAGGGGTTAACTTGTAATGTTTTATAGTTAAGAGAATAAAACAAAACAATAAATTAAGATAAGAGACACGTGGACTAAATATACCACTATTTTAAAATTCTATTTCTAATTAATAGGGGATTTGGGACCTTCTCAATATTATTTTTTTTTAAAAAACTCCTAATTAAATTTTCCCTAAACTCCTTTTGTTACCTTAATTATTTGTAAATTTTATTTTGGTCACTTAAATTACTTTTATTCTATTTTAACTCATAAAAGTATTAGACATTTGAATATATCAAATTTTTATGTTTTATTTTAGTCCTTTCAATTATATTATATATTAAACAATAAATACTTTTTATATAACATTACATTTTAGTGATTATGAATCTCACTTATAAAATGAAGAATTAACCATAGAAAATATATGATGGACTAAACCAAAATGATAAGCATCTAAAATTTGTTACAAAAAACCAATATAAAAAGAGAGGGAGAGGAAAAAACTTACATAAAGAATTGAAATTCTATTTTAACTATAATACCTAAAACTTATATAAAGAATTAAAATTCTATTGTAATTATTTTTAATACATTCTCATTAATTCTTGGAAATACCAATACTTTAGATCAAAAAAATAATTAAGATATCCAATCCCAAAATCCTAGTAATTGTAAAATGAATCATTATTACCTTGATAAACTGAAAATAAAGTCAATGATTAAGGTCTTAATTAATCAAATTAAATTCAATAAGTCTCTAACTTTAAGCCCAATATTTATGACTTTTCTCTCTCTCTCAAGCACACTCACATATTACATATGCACACAAACCCCACCAACTCTACTCAAGAGTTACTGATCTTTGATGCTTAAAGTGTTCTACCCTTGTACTTTTCTCTTTCATTTTCCTTTTCTTTGAATAACAATGATCACAGTACTTTCACAGTTCTCATGTCTTCAAACTTTAGTTTTGAAAAAACTGATGAAACATTGGTGTTCAAAAACTTAGGTTTATGTTTTACTGTCACATGCATTAATGTTTTGTTTCACATGATTCTGTTTCTACTGAAGTTACTTCAATTTGTTCTGTCATTGGATTTTTTTGTGAAAGCTGAGAGGTTTTTTCAGTTGATCTAGCTTTCATTGAGCAGAAAATGGAACTGTTGCTAATTTTGCTGCTATTTAAGGTGCATTTTGGACTCAGTGCTCAACAGGTTCATGAATATTCAGGTATGAATGAGAATGGTTTATGTGTTTTTGAGTTCTTAATTTGTTGATGAAAAATGAATTGTTGTTCCTAATTCATATATTTGGGATATTTGCTGGTTCAATAGTTTTTGGATATTTATAGTGTATAATGATATGGGTTTATGTGATGATTTTCTCTCTTTTAAGGTTAATGTTAGTGTAATGTAGATGTTAATTTATGTCATTTCTTTCATTTTGTGCAGTTTGATATGAAATATTTCACAGTATTGAACAATTATGGTTAATTTCGAGATTTTAAATTACTCTTTTAGAAAATATTTGAAGTGAACATTGGATCAGGATCAAAGATCTAGTTGGTTTGCTCCAATGCTGTCAATGGCAGAAACATTTTGTTCAAATTCTGCTAAAGTTGTTATAGCTGCCATTCCACAACACTTTGTACTAAATCGCTTATAAATTTTATCGTTTACACTTGCAGACTCCAACCTACTACATTTCAGATTCAGTGGTCATTTAAGTATTGCAGTGCCACCAACAGTATCATCTTATGTTCCTTCAAGTATTGCGCAACCACCTGCCAAGTCATTGTCGGGCGTTCCTGCAAGTATTGCATTTCCACCCTCCAAGTCAAATGTCAGAGCTCCTACAAAGAAACCGAAACATGGTTCTTTGGATTCTCCAATATCACATCATAAACATCACTATACCGGTAAAAAGAACCGTAATCCAACTCTAGGACCGACCTCCACAATCCAAGCTCCTGCTTACAGCAATCAAGGTTTGATTCCCTAACCGAAAGTGCTTATATAAAGTTATTACACAACTTTTACACTGAAATTGTCTTGAATACATAGGTCCTTCATACCTCAAACCACATCCTCCTTTCTCTTCACCAAACACCAAGTTTATCCAAGCACCTGTGCCTGCACCTGCACCATCACCGGCTTTTCGGTCAGGCCATCTAGATGGTATATATCCTTACTTATTTATATCACTGCTTTAAATTTTATTATTTCATTTCACTTACCTTTTCTTTTAAATATCACCTGACTATTTGTTAACTCTTTGTTCATCAATCATCAGTTCCGTCTCTTCCACCTAGAATTTCACCTATAGGTTCATCCTTGAACAAGATTAAGACTCCACCGCCAACATATGCATTGGTTCTTCCCCCTCCACCTCCTAATAAAGGTATTCTAAACTTAATCCTGTATATATATTAGCTCAAAGTATCGTTTAAGTTACATGTGTTCATTCTTTTATAATAATTTCAATAAACCTATCGGATTTTGATCCTCCTGCAGATTGCTTATCCGTCACTTGCTCAGAGCCGTTAACATACACACCTCCTGGTTCACCTTGTGGTTGTGTATGGCCTCTTCAAGTTAAAATCCGTGTCAGCATTGCAACATACAAGTGTTTTCCTCTGGTTTCAAAGCTAGCTTATGAAATTGCAGCGAGTGCTATGCTGAACCATACGCAAGTTCGTATCGTGGGAGCTGATGCAGCTAATCAACAACTAGAGAAAACCGATATTATCATTAACATGGTACCAAAAGGAGTAAAATTTGATGATACCGTGGCATTATTAATATACAAGAAATTCTGGCACAAGGAGATTCTAATAGATGGTTCCCTCTTTGGTGCTTATGAAGTACTCTATGTTCATTATCCAGGTTATACATTGATTACAATTTTGTTAAGATTATTTATGATATCTAGTGAATTTATATTGTATGCTTGGTTTCATTAGTTGGCATCTCTCTAGATTCATACTTTCGAATAATGCATGCTTGCAGGTCTTCCACCTTCACCACCTTCAAATCCCTCGGGTGTTTCTAGTATAGATGATGGACCGAATCAAGGTCGTGACAACAATGGAATGATGATGAAACCTTTAGGAGTAGCTATACCAAAGAAAAAGGAAGAAGGGAGCAACGGAAGAATGGTTTTTATAATTGCGCTGTCATCAGTTACCGCTTTTGTACTGTTCCTTGGACTTGCTTGGCTTTGTCTGTTGAAATACAGTTCTTGTATTCATCAACATGAAAAAGCTTCAGATAACTTAATGTCATCCTCTTCAAAACACTTAAGTAAGTCCAATAACTGATTCAGCTAAAGCTTTATTGATAGTTTAGGTACAATATAAAATAAAGATCTTGTTTTCTTTGAGCATGATAAAAATGGAATCATTATCGAAAGATGTTATTTTATAGAATTTGATTTGAATGTGGCAGGGGCAACCGGGCCATTAAATCATGGGATTGTGTCAGGATCTGGATCACGTTCCTTCGGTTCGGGAACAATAGCATTTACAAGATCTGCCAAGAATTTTTCCTTGATTGACTTAGAGAAAGCAACAAATAACTTTGACTCTTCTAGAATATTAGGAGAAGGTGGCTTTGGACTTGTTTACAAAGGTGTTCTGAATGATGGGAGGGATGTAGCAGTAAAGGTTCTCAAAAGAGATGATCAGCGTGGTGGCCGTGAATTCTTGGCAGAAGTTGAGATGCTTGGCCGCCTACACCATAGAAATTTAGTTAAACTGATAGGTATATGCATAGAGAAAAGGACTCGTTGCCTAGTGTATGAACTTGTCCCTAATGGAAGTGTGGAATCCCATTTGCATGGTAAGAAAAAACACATTTCAAGAATTTCACCAATACTTACCTAAGTCAATGGTCAGTAATCTCTATTTTACCAGGTGCTGACAAGGAAAGTGATCCATTGGATTGGAGCGCCCGGATGAAGATTGCTCTTGGTGCAGCTCGGGGATTGGCTTATCTGCATGAAGATTCCAATCCGTATGTCATACACCGGGACTTCAAGTCCAGTAACATCTTATTGGAACATGATTTTACACCCAAGGTTTCGGATTTTGGATTGGCTAGAACAGCACTGGAAGAGGGAAACAAGCACATCTCCACACATGTCATGGGTACATTCGGGTAATAATCCCTTGCTAACACTTTCTCTTCATGTATTGTTGATAATTTGATGATGAAAGATTTTAACATGCTCACAATGTACTCATGTTATTTCAATATCTTTGGTGTTTACTTTCGAACTAGGGTTGCTGCTCTAGAGTTCTTAACAACAATTCCTCAGATTGTAAACTGAATTCATCTCATTGATATCTTTCTTTTGCAGGTACTTGGCTCCTGAATACGCAATGACTGGCCATCTTCTCGTCAAAAGTGATGTTTATAGTTATGGAGTTGTGCTCCTTGAGCTCCTAACCGGTAGAAAGCCTGTTGATTTGTCACAACCGCCAGGTCAAGAAAATCTCGTGACTTGGGTCCGTCCACTTCTCACAAGTAACGAAGGTTTGCAAACAATCATAGACCCAGATGTAAAGCCAAATGTGTCTATCGATACAGTGGTAAAAGTTGCAGCAATTGCATCCATGTGCGTGCAACCAGAAGTATCTCAACGACCTTTCATGGGAGAAGTTGTTCAAGCCTTGCAGCTTGTATGCAGTGAGTTTGAGGAAACAAACTATATAAAATCAATTAACTTTCACGAAGACGATCTTGCAATAACTAAGTTGGAAGGGAAGTTTTTGGAGGTTTCAGACGAGAGAGTGGAGTTTTCGGAGTGTCAAAAATCACTTTATGGCTATCAATCTGGTGAAGAAAATGTAAGATTATCAGCTTCAGAGCTGCTTAGCACTTCAGGCCGGGAATTTGAGTCATTCAGGAGGAAATCAACTTCGGGGCCTATTACCACCGAGAAGAAAAGACATTTCTGGCAAAATTTGAGAGGTTTGTCTAAAGGTAGCACAAGCGATCATGGATTTTCAAATAAACTATGGCCTGGATCCCATTAAGCTTTCGCCACTTCTTAAAACAAATCATGATGTTTATCTTTCTTCTTGTTATAAAAAAATGGATTTTTTTTCATGCTCAACACCAATAAACTTGTGTCCTTTGTATAAGCTATTTTATGTTACCATTGAAATATAGAAATTTAAGGTGTATCATGTATTTTCTCAGCTCCTAAAGTAATATAGTCAGATATGAAACACTTTCACATGCAGTTTATTAAAGCCAAGCCATTATATAAGAACTTTATCTTGAATTTCAGTGCACTTCAACAATATTTTTTAAGCTATAATTACAGAAAAAGTAAATCACTTAATTGTTGAGTGAATACTTAATTTTCTGGAAAACCAGTAAGCATAGACAAATTTGTTCAAAGGAGTTTAGTTATCTACACTGTAGCACCGACATGACGCCGACACTAACACTTATTATTGCGTTCAATTTATTCATTTTTTAAAAATTATTACTGGTGTCGATATATCCGTGTACATAATACTACATAATGCAGATATATTAAATTGGTAATGAAAATAAACAATTTCTATTGTGATTCTGTGTAGTTATACATTCTGATTCATATCTTTACATGGATGCTACAATTTTGCTTCCTTTTCAATTTTATTTCTTTTAGTTGCCTTCAGGTTCTTATGCCTTTTTTATAAATTAAAAAAAAAATCATTTTACTAACCAAAAATGATTATTATTTTCTCTTGAAACAGAATCTAAAATACTTCACCAAAGTAACTTATTCCTCCTCAAAACCAAGACTTTCTTGATTATTAATAATAATTTTTTCTAGAAATTACAACAAATAAACTACATCCATTTCCAATCCTACAGCCAATTGTTTTTTTTTTGTGTGTTTTTGTTTTTGATGTGCAAAAGTTTTCTTATCTTCATATTACACACATTTGTTTGTTTCTATAACACTTGAAGTGAATCTTCAAACTGCACTTTATTTCATCCTTATATACCAGCCAATTTTCCCAACCTATCTCTCAATATCTTCACTCCCATGTACCTGTCACAAACATAAACAGAATATACTTAGCACGATTTAACGATAACACGTGTTTATCATTGTCACGAATACGATTCATGTATGCAAACGTAGCACGTACCTTCCCATCATCATTACAGTGGCTTGAGGATTTGTTCCTGGTGATTCAGTAAACGTCGAACCATCAACAACTCGAAGTCTATCAACATCAAGAACCTTATAATCAGGACTAACTACCTTCCCGACATGACATCCACCGTGATAATGCCAAATCGTGATTATAGTGTCTTTGCAGAACTGCTCTAGGGATGTTGTATCATTGGCGTTTTTCGGGATGAAGTTGACATTAGCCTTCACACTAAGGTTAAGAAGTTTCTCGGCGGTTTTTTTCTTACACAATGTGTAGTTTGTGAAGTGTTCCGACTGGATTACTTTTAGTGCCATTCTGATCCCGTCGACGCAGCGTTTCAGATCGCGCGGATGACTGAAGTAGTTGAAGGTAATAGAAGGATTGTCATTCACATTGGTGTTGATCAACTTGAGCTCGCCTACGGACCAAGCACTGCCGACTTTTGACAAGACAAAGCCTCCCTTGAATGCTTCGACCGGTATGTCTCTCTTGTTCTTCGCGTAAGCTTGAATAGCTTCTATTGATCTTTGCTTCGGAGGAATTGTCGAAAGTTGTCCAATCTGGTTTATCATTGAAAAAATGAAACATTACTTTACTATGAACATTTTCTGTTTGCATTCTTAAGAACGAAAGTCTTATTGTTTTCACTTTATTTCTCGATTTTATAGATTTGTATAGGAAACATATGAAACAAATACAAATCATTGAAATCGAGAAACAAAGTGAAAACGGAAACATTATTGCATACCTCAGCGGACATGATACCGTGATGACAGTGAATGCTACTGTTGGACTGACTGAATCCGCTACTAGCCTCAATGTATATACCTTTCTTGGTGATACCTACAGTTTGAATGAGTGATTGATGAACTGGCCTATGAGAAGGAACATAAAGTGCATTCATCGGATTATCTATCATTCCCTTTCCAACGAAACGGTTGTTAAGAACCACTGAGATGTTCAAGTTTTGGAGATCAGCTTTAGGCCCAATTCCACTTAGCAATAGCATTTGAGGTGAACCAATTGCTCCACTAGACAATATAACTTCACTTTGCATATTGTTTCCTAACATTGCTTCATGTTGTTTCCCATTTTCATCATTGAAAATAACCCCTACAGCTTTTGGTCTTTTACCTGCAACAATAGCATGTTACTTCAGTCACAAGTAACTTTCAAAGGCCTAATTGACCGTAATTTCGGATTCGGATTCTCTGCAATCACAATGATGATGTTATAGATACCTGTTGTATCAAAAACAATTTTTTGGACAGTGGCATGGACCAAGACAGTAAGTTTTTCAGGGTTTCCAGAAGCAAGAAGTTCAGCAGATGTGTGACGACGACCGAATCTGTCAAAAATGGTTCCACCAACTTTTGTTCCATAAATATGATCATAAGTGAAGCCATTAAAAGGAGAGACTCCAGTGTCTATAAGGCTGTCCCTCACTGCTCTTTGAAAAGGCGAAAACTTCGGACGATGAACAATCTGCTTCTCAACCCAAGGGTATGACTCATTTACAAGCTTTGCATCCCAACCTACCTTACTTATAAACCTGCATTTCATATTCCATATAAACTTTCGAATTTAATCCGTATGCATTGTCAGAATATAAATTTCTTACGGTATTAATCAATTATAATCGTTACATTATTTAACATAGTTGACTAATTAAATCTATCTTAAAATTCATAAATACAATTAGTTGGTTGAGAAAAGAAGGTTGATCAGTGTTCTGGCGTGTAAGGTGGGCTATAGCTGAGGGTGGCAAAACAAATCTTGTCTGCTGGTCATGTTCGTTTAACCTGCAATATTTTATGGACTGGGCCAGGATTTTAGACCCACACCTTATACTTTGTCCGCCCAACCTCATTTTTTGGCCGGCTTTTGAGGGCGTAGGCATTAGTAGGTCGGACATGGGATTTTCTGCCACTTTTAGGCCTTGGGAGTGCGTGGCTCGCTCCGCCCCATTTTTTGGCGGGATGAGTCAAGGTTTCTGGTCCGCCCTGTCTTTTTTATTTTAATACTTTCGCATGGCGAGTCTAAATTGGACGGACATGTCCATTTGTCATATATAACTATAACATTGGTCTAAAATTTTGCTATGATTAAATCGTGGTTACATAAATTCTCATTACACATTTTTCACAGTTAAATAGACTCTCAAAGTTTTGTCATGGTTCTAAGTTGAGAACCACGGAACTTCATAAGTTTAAGATATATTGGGAGAAATTAATTAATAGTACTAGTATAAATGAATTGATAAAAAAAATTTACCAATTAATAATGAATTTAATTAAATTTTGTAGTTAGAAAACTGTTACATTTAATTATAGCAATGGTTGGGACCATGCTGAAAAATAACTTGAACCATATAATATAAAATGCTTTCTATCAACTAAACTTCTACCTGTGTTAGTTATAGCCTCTAATTAATACTAACCACTTTTAAAAATTCTAGAGAAAAAAAAGGCATAAAATAAATAAATACTTAGCATTATGTAACCCACTTATATAACATAACTCTCTAAATTAAATGCAACAAAACAACTATTGGAGGTTCTTATGTCTTAATATGGACCTCTAATATCTAAAGGGCACCCTTAATGAGATTCACCAAAGTTGGAGGTTTTTTTTTCTTATGACAATGAATGTATTTTCTTCAGATCTATCTTCCTACCTAATCACTTTAAAAGGACCACAGCTAGCATTTAATTCAATTTGACAAGTCTTTCATATAAGCAAAATGCAAACACAAATGTCACCAATATGAAAGGGAGGGTCAATATTTACTATTTTAGCCTAAACTAATAAATTTTCTAATGCATGGATCTCACCTCTATTTTAGCCTAACTACTATTTCTTTCTTAATTAAGTAGTATTTAATCATTATAAATATTTTTTTCTAGTAATTTATAGGTCGAATTTCACTTCTTAGAAATGAATAAACGAGATGATGTGGGTCCGAAACCGCGCCATTGAAAATCAGATGTCTCTCCATAATTATCATCTGAGTTATCTAAATAGTATTAGTAGTAATAACTATATAATTTAAGAAAATTTAACAATTAATACATCTTAAGCAACTTTAATAATAATAAAATATAACCTTAAGTTGGGTAGTGTACCTTCAACCAATCATATAACACCATTTAATTTCATCATCTTTAATTATTTATTAAATGATACACTTTTTGGTTATTTTCAATGCATTTTACACTAAAGGTAACTCTACCCAACTTTTTGTATTGGGTAGATAAGAATTCACCTTATTATTAAACATGGAAGAATAAAACACTGACAAACACTTGACCAAAAAAAATCACTGACAAAGAATTAATACATCATCATCTTCCACATACCTAGATGCAATGTATTCCTCTAGAAAAAAAAATTAATAAACCAAAATTTTGAACTATACCATATAGTTTATAATTTATAAACTCACATAATTGAAATAAACATGTCTGATAAAAAAATTTCCACTCAAATTTTTTCTTCATTCAAATACAAATTAGTTCGGTCAGTTAAATCTGTTCAAATAATAGTTATACAGAAATATCAGATGCAGCTGTGCGGTCGAAATTCAATTTTATCTTAACAAAGAATTGAAAAATCAACTAGTATGAAGAATTGAATTTACCTTGGGCTAGCTCTAGTATAGAAACCAGCATTAATAGAAGTGCCACCACCTAAGACTCTCCCTCTTGCATTGAAAACTCCATCAGTTGAAACAAAGTACTGTGAAGCTGAAGTTGATGAAAGATCTGCCAAAGTAATATGAAAATTCTCAAGAAATGTTACATTTGGATTAGTGAATGGTACACCCCCTCTTTCTAGTAACAACACACTGAAATTCTGTGAAAGTGTTGCTGCTAAAGGACACCCTGCACCTCCTCCTCCAACTATTATATAATCATAAGCTTTGTTCAATGATGCATCTGAAGTTGATGGTACTGATGAAAATGAACTAGCTTTTTTTATATAAGGGTACTCTTGTTTTCCTGCAAATCAATCACATGCAAAAATGAAAGTAAAAGATAGATGAGAATTTAGCCTATGGTGTGAGAAAAATGTTATGTGGTGATTGATGAGAAAGAAATGAACCTTGAGAAAGAGGTAGAAAGTTGCAGTTCCAGAAGCATAGAAGAAAGAACAGTGAGAATTTAACTGTATGAATTGAAGCCATAGGAATCTCACAGGCTTTTACAAAAAAATGTTTACTCACTCACTCAAGAACTTGTTTCTTCTAAATCTATAAGTGTCTTCCTCTGGTTGGTCTTGTTTTCTGTGTACATCATATAAATACTTTTAAAAATATGAGACCTAACTACTATAACTTAATTAGGATAGTAACATGATTAATTAGTATTAGCATGGAAGATTAGAAGACAAATATAAATTAACAACGTTAACTAACTGCCAGGGTGGACTACACTACAGAACTCAAAATGTCTCACAGTTAAACCATAGTTAATTAGTATCTTATAACAGATTTGTCACTGTTAAAATGTGACTAAATAAAATTATTTATTTATTTTGGCACAGATGGACCTTGTCAAATTTATATAAGATCTCCAAAAATTTAAAATGTCAAATTTATATAAGACCTCCAAAAATTTAAAATGATTCTGCTAAGGATTATATTAAGTTTTTGTATATAACTAACCTAACTACTATATTCTCAGATCGCATCTGCAATAGAATTAGATAACAATGATCTTTTTAATATTAACGGGAGATTCTGAGTTCAAATTCATTCGTAAAAGCGTATGACTAGTAAATCTCTTAAAAACAAAGTTTTATTGTCTGGTATAGTTCTCGCGATTTATGAGATTAATCTCTGTAATTACATGTATATAGCATATGTATATACAATATTGATATTCAAAAACAATGTATTCATAAAAACACTTGTAACTATAAGTGAATAAAGCATTTAATGATGAAATGAATGCTGCGGTTAGAGTCAAGTGTCTACAACCGTTCGATTTGACAGTGTATTTTCTGATGAATTTTATACAAAGACAGCTCACTTACTAGGCTATACAATGTGTAATAGTAAAGTCGTATATATTTAATATGCAACCAAAACTATACAAAATTCTTTTATTATTTTTCCCTTTATTATGGTTGATGCTATTAGAGAGAGCATTGTCTAGACATTGTCTATTCAACTAACCATTGTACTTGAATTAACAGCCATTAATTCCATCTTTCATTGTTCAGCAAACTACAGTAAGAAGGACCATGGTGAAGGAAAAAGATGGAAAAACAAAAAGTAGTTTGAATAATTAATTGTATAGCTTGAAAAAGTAAATTTATCTCCTTTTGCTTTTTTTCTTTGTGAATTGATCACGGCAATATAGATTTATGCTGGTAATAATGTTCACTACTAAAGGTATTCTACATTTAGTATAGGTTTTTTTATCATGGAAATTGATGTAGATGGCTATGCTTGTGAATTTAGTGACTAGTTTAATTAGGAAGTTAGTTTTGGGGTCAGATGACCAACGCCAACGTTAATGGAGTAGTGTTTTAATTTGCAAATGATTCTCCAAAACTTGCATTGTTTTGTATAGGATGCATTTAGAAAACCACAATTTCATGATGAAGCAACTTATAAATAACTTCATGAACTCATGTTGACTTATTTGAGCACGATTATACATTTACGGTCATACATACTCGATCATGTGATTCATAGATATTATTCATGTATATGTACAAAGGAGAATTCTCGTCTAGATAACTCATGTTGCTTAGCATGATTTGTGTAGAATATCCATCAATTATCTTTATGATCATTCGGTTATGGACAATGTTTGAAAAATAATAAAATACTCAACTCCACATCTAGGATCCATAGTGATTTCAGGTTGAAGTGAGACATACATCATTATCACTATGAAAATAACTTATAACACTTACATAACATGTTATATGTTATTCTCATAATGGGTCAATCCAGTATAAATATTACTTCTAATATTTATACTCAGGTGAAACCTTGATATCTCATATCTATTATCCGTGAGATACGATCATCAATCTACTCACAGAATAGTATTTACGCATCATTGTTATCCAACATGAGAGTAAAGCTTGACTAGAAATATTTTAAGAATATCATTTGTATGTTTAATGAAGTCTCACAATTAAGGCACATTTTATGTGCCATTAAATAGATAAATTATTCTAAGGACTTTATTATGTAATTTTGATGACTTCTCGGCAAGTGTATTGATAATGTCGAAGTAATAATTAAAAAGATTGTCTCCACGAGTATTGTAATTTAACAAGATAAGTATGTGCGAAATTAAGTAATTAAAAGGGGGTTTTCGTTCGAAAAGAAATTATAAAGCGAGAAATTATAAGGTGAAATTCAAGGCAAGAAGCGATTAGATCTTAATTACGGAATCCCCTTATTTTTACTTGTTAATGAACTTTGTACTTATTGAGTTTAAATTAAGTTATTATCTCACTGTTGTTGGAGCACAAGATTGAAGATGAAGATGGAAGGGGAGAGAGAGAGAGAGAGAGAGAGAGAGAGAGAGAGAGAGAGAGAGAGAGAGAGAGAGAGAGAGAGAGAGAGAGAGAGAGAGAGAGAGAGCAAATTTTCAATAGTGAAAATTCAGTTATGATTTAATTGTAACAAACTTGTTTAAATACACAAAGATTAAACTGCCACGTAAGCAAACTATGTGATGTAAGCAAAACTAACTATGCTAAAAAACGTAGAACAAGGTTCTGAACATGCAACTTCTCAGCTACACTGAGAAAGGTTCTGAAGCATGTAGCTTCTGACTAAACAGTATCTACACCTTCTGAATATGAATTACTTCTAACATCATCCCTTAATTCATATTCAGCTAACTAAAATATACAACACCAATTTCATCTCTCAAATGGATAAAGTATTCAGTCTTGACAACTTTAGTCAGCACATCTGCAAGTTGCTGCTGAGTGCTACAGTGCACAACTTCTAACACTCCATTCTGAACTTGATTCCTCGGAAAATGATACTTTATGTCATTGCACTTGCTCCTTTCATTCAACACTGGATTATTGGCAAGATTATAGCTGATTTGTTATCAATCATCAACCTCACAGATTTGTTTACCTTAATCTTCAAATTCTACAATAAGTTCTTAAGCCAAACAGTTTGACACATAGACAAAGCACCTGCAATTTAATCAGTTTCACAAGTTGACAAGGCAACGACAGGTTACTTCTTGGAGCACCAAGAAATAGGACTTCCCAAATACTTGAAGAAATATACGTAAGTACTTCTTTTGTCAACTCTGTCTCCATATCAATCAGAGTATGAATAGCATATCAATTATAAATTAAATTTAACACCAGAAGGGAATAAAACTCCATACCTCAAAGTTCCCTTAATATACCTTAATATCCAAACAGCAGCTTGATAATGTGACCACTTTGCCTTATTCATAAATTTTCTCAGCATTTCAACTGCATAAAAAATGTTAGGTCTAATGTTACAAAGATATCTCAATGAGCCAACCATCTGTTTAAAAGGTGTGGCATATACATCATCACCTTCAACATCAGAATCTAGCTTGTGATTCGTCTCAACAGATGTGATTGAAATACTTGCATTTTGTTAACTCAAATCTCTTCAAAAGCCCAAGTTCATACTTCAGCTGATGCAAAATTATACTCTTCTCAGAGTACATAATCTTCATCCCTAAAAAATATTAGGGGAGGCAAAAGGGCATGCCTGTCCCGTTTAGGATCACCCCCGCAAACGTGCTTAGTGGTATAGTTTGATTAGTATAAAATCGATGTTTACAAATATAATTAAATATTTATGCTACCTCTCCTTTCCAACGTGCTTAGTGGTATGGGTTGCATATCAAGGGAGTATTAACATGTTATTTAGGCCTCTAGAAAAATCATCAAGTGCAGAAACAACAGGTACAACTGAAGTATGTGGATCATGTAAATGTACAGAAGCATTGAGTGTGTATATGGAAGCAGCATGTACATTGTCATGGGTCGGAGATCCTTGACCATAGGAAGAGAATCCATTAGTAGCTCGAGATAATTCTCCAAAAATACGTGAGAATTTAGTTTTCTCCATTCACACTAAAACATGTTGAGACAACCAACTATATTTGTACCATGGTTGTTCAACAAGCATTTTTCTATAATCACATAAGACAGGACACATCATAATCACAATGAAGGTATACTTCAAGAATTGACAAACAACTATCCAATAGGACTTAAATAGAATAACAAACATTATTTTCAAACAATAGTTCAAAACAGAACTCAATTAAACAAAGTGTCTAAGTTTTGGTTTCCTTATTAGCCGTCTGAATTTTGAAATTTAGGATTGAAGTATTGGAATTCATATCAGCATAAACCCTAACTCCTCAAATGCTCAAAACTCAAACCAAAACTAAGTTGCAGAAAAATGATACAACATTTCCATTAAATAGAATATAATGTAGCTTAACTAAAATGTAGAATCCATGAAAAAATTACATGCATCAAAATTTATAAAAGAAAGGTGTGGATGAAAAACTTATCAAATATTCTTCAAATATAAAAAATGAATGATCAAAATTGACTAAGGGATTTAGTTTGAATGAAAATGTATAGGAATTGAGAGATTTTTTAAAGAATGTTAAATTCAAATTTTAAAAAGTTTGTGTGTGTTTTTTGACTTGATTTCAAAAGTAAGGGAATAAAGAGGAAAAAATATGTCGCGTTACTTAAAAGAGTATATTTAGATTTTAATATCTTGAAGATATATCCGAATATTATAATTTATTTATATTTTTGTAATGAGTATTCTTTAAAAAAAAAAGTTGTTTTGTTGTAATAGCTGGTGTTTTTGAATTTCAACTCAACTGTTCAAAAGAAGTATTTTTGATTTTTTTTAGAGAAATGCCAAGAAATAATAAAGTTGCAAAGAAAAACTCTTAATTAAGACGTACAAACAAAAATAAGTATTTTTAATTTTTCTTATAGAAGTGCCGAAAAATTAATAAAGTTGCAATGAAAAACTCTTAATTAAGACGTACTACAAAAGAAATCACTACTAAAACATAAAGGAAAAAAAAACATGATAAACCACAATAACGGCCATTAGAATTTATCAATAGAGAACCTTAAAAAAAATGTACAATATCATCATTAATATAGGACTTTATTTTTTGGATAGAAAAAATATATATGAATTGCATAACGACAAAATAGTGTTGTAAATATGTCTTAAATATGCTTTAAAAACAAGTACCACTATATTTCATTTCATCTTAAAATATAATGCGTGAATAGAAAATATTTTATTCGTATATAAAAATTTGGGATCTGTTTGAACCATTAGCTAATCTCAATAGAAGATTAAAATCAAAAGAAAAAAATGAAGAAGAAAAAAAGAGAGAACATAAGCATGATCAAGTATTTTCGAAGTGGTAATAATAATTAAATATTTATGACATTTAATTTAATAATATTAATCTTTATCGTTTGAGTAAACTATAAAATTATGTATTGAGTTTAATAATATTGATATTTCTCTTTTGAATTAGTTAAAATTAACAAGATGAATTATTTTTTATGAGACAAGATCAAATAACACCAACATATCAAACTAAAAGGGTTAATGAACTGTTTCGTCCCTTTAAATATTTCAAATTTCGTTTTTAGTCCCTCCAAAATTTTCCTTCAAGAAATCGTCCCTTCAAAATTTTTCTACTGAACTGTTGGTCCCTAACGTCAAATTTCGTAGCTAATCGGTGGCTAAAGTCGTAGCTAATCTCTAGCAAATTTGACGTTAGGGACCAATAGTTTAGACAAAAAATTTTGAAGGGACGATTTCTTAAAGGAAAATTTTAGAGGGACTAAAAACGAAATCTGCAATATTTAGAGGGACCAAAAAGTTCATTAACCCGATAATTTTTCGTCTCATATCCGTATAATAAAATTCATTGTTGGATTAAAAGTTATTATCATATAGATCACGTCTATAAAATTTTACATCAATAAAAAATTATTTGATATATTAAAGAGAATGATCAAAATTGACGATTTTATTTTATAAAATTTTATAAAATATTAACTTTTATGTATTTCCTTGACACATTAGATGATTTTCGATTGATGTTAAATTTTATAGACATGATCTATATGATTATAGCTTTCAATTCAACGGTAGATTTTAATATTCGAAAATTAGGTGAAAAGTTATCGAAAATGTCATGTTACTAAATTTGACACCTCAGTGTCGTTTCATCATGTTACAATTTTTTTTTGATCTCATTATTATTGACAACCGAGTAACATTAATTTGCACATGCATGTATGACATAAAAATATGCTACAAGTATATTTTATGTTCCTCAATTGAGCAATTGCTACTACATATATAATGTACCAACCAACTTTTATCTCATTTGATTAATTTCTATAGACAAAAAATAGAAATAGAAGTCCCACCTCCACCCTCTCATGAATGACATCTAAGTTGGTTGTTCTAAGTTTCCTATGCTGAGCTGTATTCTCTATGACACCTAAGATTGTGGAAAAGCCTATAGTTATTTGATCATAAATAAAAGTGAAACATATACTTATTATACCAATCAACTAGGCATGGTATATAAATGGATCATAGCTTACAAGTTTTGTTTAATAAATCACCAATTTTTATGAGATCATCATGATAGTTTTATTAAAACAATATTAATAGTTGCATTTTACAACAACAAAAAATCACTAATTAAACTACCACCTCAAGTGTATTTTATAGCTTATTTTTGTCAAAATTAAATTTTTTACTATTCACTTTTTTCATCTACTTTTTATCACGAGTTATTGAAGGAGTACTCCAGAACTTCAGTTCAACCTATTCTGAACCGCTCATACCTCACACATGCTTATGTTTAATTTCTTGTTCTTAATTTGTAGCTATTCAGCAACCACATCCTCTGTCACATTGCAAAAAAGACTATATATATTGTATCATATAAATTATGATAGTCACATTTCTCCTATTGACCTATAAAGTCACATTATCAACATAAATGCCGATAAGGTTCGTCACTGTATAATACCAACTTTTTTATATTATATCATAGCTAATGAAAGAACTTGTATAACAAGAAAATTAAGTCTCAATAATAATAGATACATAATAGAGGTCAATATACTTAAGGGAGGTAAGACGTCTCAATAATAATAGGTACATAATAGAGGTCAATATACTTAAGGGAGGTAAGACGTCTCAATAATAATAGATACATAATAGAGGTCAATATACTTAAGGGAGGTAAGACAGGTCTGATGAGTCAGACAATCAACTTTGCCCGTATTTTTTTGCAGAACGAATCAAGATTTTAAGTCTACACCCTCTAATATGTTTTTTTGTCCCGTCCAATATTTTGCGAACTTTTTCGAACGCAGACATTAATATAATATTTTGCAACTTTTTAGACTCAAAAATTACAATGTCAACGCATATGCCTGCCTTCATTACAAAATTTTAAACTAGCGCCCTACACAACGTTTGCTCCGCTCAGTCTTTTTTTTAGGACAAATTTAAACGGGACGGATATCTGTTTGCCACCCTAAATTAATTATAGTAACTTTCTTAATGGTTATTTTAGTGTACTGAAATTCTTTTAACCTTGGAAATTCTTCTCACCTATAAGTCAACTTCTTTGTTGTAGACAGAAATGACCTTAATCTGCTTTTGAAAAGACAAAACTTCGACCATGTCGCTTTCCATATTTTTAATTATAGTTGAACGGTTGGAACAAACATAGTGAGAATAAATTTGAAGGGGGTGAATGGAACTAACTTTTCACTTTTTGTTTCCATCATATGATTCATGTTTTCTTAGGTGAAAATAAAAAACATTAACAAATATAGCAAAAATGATGAATAAAATAGTAGGGTCTTTAAGAAAATCACAAGTTTTCTTCTATAAGTGTAACTAAATTAAAACTGTATGGAGATTTGATGTGTTGGATGCAGAATTGAACATAGAGCTCTCTACTTCTCTATATTTAAAGTGTGTAATTTTTGTTATTGAACTATTTGATAAAAAAAAAACACAAGTCTTTAAATGAAAACTTAATTATCATCCACTTTTTTTATCTTATTAATTATGACAAAGAAACATACATTTATATGAACTCAAATTCTGCATTGCTCATAGAATAGAAGTAGTTTTGTGTAATAAAGTGAGAAAAAGAAAGAAACAGGTGTGAACAGGTTGGTGTTGAACTTATGTGTCGATTTTTCATGGTACACAAAATCTAGACCATCAATATTTTGTTGCCTTAAGAAATATATAATTCTGAATACCATAAATCTAAAGGGACCCGTTCCTTAAAGACAAAGATATGAACTAATGAGACAGGTATATTTAATTGTGTTTTTAGTTTTTGAAATCTATTTATATAAAATAATATTGAAAAAGTAACTAGTAGTAGAATAAAACAATAACATATAAATGCAGAAATAACAACAATAATGTGCAAATATAATTTCATAAATCTAAAATAAAAATACAAGTCCAAATAATAATTTTCAACAAGTAAAATTGAAATATTACTCACAAAATTGACTGCAAAACCAGCACATATATATTTATAAAAATAAGCTAACTTCTAAAAGCAATTGAAGCACCCAAATTGCAAGAGAAACCTATTTTTCAAAGGGGAGACACTATACTGCACCCTGTATATGACACTTTTGCACAAAAAATAATGCCTTTCAATGTCTTGAAAGCTCACAACTTATAAAATTAATCAAACCAAAAATACATCATGTAGTGGCAGCCACCGTGGAAGAAATCACTATTTGATGACGATTGAATTTCCTCGCTTACTCATCTTTTGATGAACTGGTGTATCTGCTTCCATTATCCAACGAGGTTACGTTGGATGAAGAACTAGATGAAACAGAGCTGCCAACAGGAACAGCATTGGAGTTGTTTTGTGATGTGTTTCTCTGTGGATTGTTGTTAGTTGCAGCGTTACTCCCCTCCTCTGCTAGTCTTTTCATAAGGTTCATGATTGTTGGAACAAACTTGGTGGACAAGGAAATGAGTCCCGGAAGCTGAAAGCAAAAAATAATTATAAAGATCAAGCAGGCAATAAAGGCCTTATAACTGGCTATAGGTTGCAAACAAGCTCAAGCGGGCAAGGGAGAACCAATTATAAAGATCACGATAAAATATACTCACTATTCCATGGCTAAATTCACCAGCAATGTTAAGTTGCACCCACAGGGCTTTCACGAGAAGAAAAACAACAAAGATGACACCCAAATACAAAGGATTTCTGCCACATAGAATGCCAAACTTGGGTTAGATCAATTGAATAATACAAAAGTGAATAGATTTTTCTATATGATTTATGTCCAACACATACAACATTTATTTATTTTAAAGTTACTAATTTCATGCTAAAGGAGAGAAAGATGCAGAAGTGCAAATGAAAACAAACAAAATATAAATTAAATAAAGCAAGAAATAGCCATCAATTTAGTACAGTTGACACGCACTTTAGAAGGGTCATAAATTCATTGAATCCCAAAATAACCAAAGCGAGTATTGCCCATGGGGGAGGTAGCCAGTTGTTATTGCGCTTGTTGGCCTCCTGAAAATGCAACAAAAAATTGCATCAGTAAGAGCAAAAAACTTGTTATTACGATTGTAAGAAATCATACAACTAAAATATTTTCCAAAGATTACAAAACTTGAATGCCTTGACCATATGGCCATCATGATGTTTATCAAACTAACTATATTAGCTTTGGATATATCATTATGTATTGATGCCACATGGAACCTAAACAATACTACAAAGAGCAAAACATTTGGGACCATGCCGACAACTTTATACATACAGGAAACATAGAGCATGAAAACATATCCAGCCTACATGGCTCCAGCTAAAAATTTCAAACATATAATTTCCACAAAAAAAATGTCATAGGAATTGAACTTCTATTAATTTTGTTGCAACCGATTTTCCATTTTCTGCCTAAGGAACTTTCAAAATCTCTTTAAAAAAATGGGAAACATCATACCTGTGCAGAAATGGCTTGAGAAACACTATACTCTGTCTCCATTTTGAACTGCCTCCACAAAGATTTGCACTGGACAGGTGTAATCAGTGTCTTAGTTGGTGGAATCTGCAAAGAAAATACGTTCACAACAACTGATTAGTGCCCAAGATAGAAAATGCTCTCCAACATCACTCTAGGAACCCAAACAGGGTAACAGTAGCAGTATTGAGGCCCAACATATATAGTCATGTCAAAACTTCTAGAGATGTATTCCTACTACCCCAATCACAACACTATATGATGCCAATTTATCAATCACTCATTTTATCCAATACAACTGCAAATAGCAACGACAAATAATGCACCTGTTCCCAACTGCTAGTAGCTAGCGGATCTGCCGCAGTAATACTCCTATCTCTAACAGCACCGCTTGATGAATCCAGCAATGTAACTGCTAATGTTTTCTCAATATTATCTTTATCACCATCATCCAAACGAAGTGCAGCCATCACAGATAGTAACTTCAAAGACTGCAAAGAGTTAAATTTGATTAAAAAGCTAACAAACTGCAATGCAAATTCGGTAGCGAAATAATATTTGTAATCATGTCATACAGCAGAGCGAGCAGTTTTGGTGATAGCTCGAATATCTTCTTTTCCCGTCCAAACACGAGGCATTGATTCGGAATCATGGCTAAATAACATTGTAAACCTGTTTTCAAATTTAAGATGAGTGTCACTGAAGTAAACTTCAGAAGGGTAAAAAAGTGAACTTCAATGATGCAGAAGGTTTAGTACCTGTCCTTCATACGGATCAGAACCCTTCCAGCTTCTTCCTTAGCCTTTCCCTCTACGACACCTTTTGCAAAATCCTCTAAACTCAAAATCATGTTCTGTCTTGTTTCTTCATCCATATCAAATGCGTTAAGCGCAGCAGAGAACCCTAAAACTGCTGATGCCATCTCACGCTTAAGAAGGCTCCTTATTGATGGCCAAGTATCACTATTAGCTCCATCCAAAAGAGCTTCAACTGGGCCAGACAAAGCTAGTTTCAGTTTTTCCTGCAACAGTATTACTATTAGAAAACTTCCCAAGAGGTTAGTTATTCAACTTACAAACCTTTATTCATATTTTTACTAGGCTCGATAAAAAGAAATAAAAAAAATCAATCCTAAGAATCTAAGTTTACAATCCAAATACTATGAGCTAATATCCATATATCCTAACAATATACAATCTGAAATACTAGCATAATTACTAATCACGAAAGACAGTCACTTAAGGATTCATAAGCCATGAAAAATTAATTCTGAATACAAACCTCATATGAAGAAACAAGTTCAGAAATCTTAGCTTCACGCACGGATGCAACGTGTGCATCAATATCACGCAACAGTTTCTCTCGTACTTTAGATGTATCCCAATTTGCTACTTCAATAACAACATCTGCAGTGATGGTATATCATGTTACTCAGCTGAATAACAATATTCATACTTGCAACAGACATTATCAAGATAACTTTTCAGACAGTAAATCAGTAGAATGAACCAAAATGCAGTAAATGTGATCCCATCCAACACCAAATCAATCATGTATACAATCTGCTTCATGTGTATCCATGGGCTCTAATTTCCGTTTTCAGTGTATCTCATTACATGTTTAGGACCTTCAACGTATTTTATGTTCACTAATAAACAGCATAAAGAAATTTTTCATTACCTGCACATGCTTCATCAAATTGAGCCACACAAGACCCAATGCAACTATTAGCAGCTGCAGAAAACCTTTCCCCTCCTTTCAAAGCCTTTTCGAGTGAATCCTTAAATTTTTCCAAAGTTCCAGATCTAATATGTCCCAGTGCAGATTGGTACGCTGGTTGGACAAGCTGGCCAATTGAAAAGGTGTTACATACCCTTAAATACCACATTAATCATCTTTACAAATCTACAAAAGCTTTAAAGACAAAGAAGGTAACAATCCAGTATCTAAAATGGTCATTTTCATTAAATAATAATCAAATAATTTATGTTTATGAAAAAAGAAAGATTTAATGACCATGATTTCTAAGAGCCGGGCTAAGAAAAATTACTTGCAACAATTTATCTTGAAGTTGCTTTTGTTTTGCAGTTCTCACACCTTCATCAAAATAAGTAGCCTCGGAATCATACCTAGATTAAAAGAAAATGAAATAACTGAATTAACCATCAGCCCTCGTTCTTAAATGATGCAACAACATGTAACATCGAGATAGCAAACTATAAGGCGACAGTTTTCATGAAACTAACAAATTGAGCCGGTAAGAATATAGGTGTCACATAAACTGGACTATACTCACTCTGACAAACCAGCATGAAGCAGTGAGTTGATCTTTTTCCCAAATCCAGGAATAGGATTAGATTGCACAGTCTCTTCCAATTGACACCATTCCTGAGTGAAAGTTGCAAGTTACTTCCACAGCATTAGTAACTGACAATGTCAAAATGTTGGAGAAATATACAAAAATAAATGTTCATACCTCATTTGCAACAAAAGCGGCATATTTCTCATTGGCAATTTCTTCACAACGTACAGTTGCAACCATAACCTAAAACAGAGTTGACCCTACAATGGTTAATAAAATAAATATACATTTGAGCAAATGCAGCAACATTGCAGCATGTATATTAGTTAACCTTATGTGCAGGAAGGTCGAGATCTTTGTTTTCCTTAATGACTTTCCATATTTGCTGAGAGCTAAAAGAAAATCCAGAAGCAGGAACTGCTCCACGTCGGTCCCCTGCTAGGCCACCAGGAGCAATAGACTGATGAAAGCGTTGCCTCAAATTGGCAACCTGCATTTAAATCATGTCAACACAAAAAATATATGCAAGTTAGCTAGTAATGGATATTTTTTTAACCAAAAGTATATGTTTTCAATAACAATCCCAAATATATACTATAACTCATACATACATATTAAGTTGCAAGGAACATTAACAAAGATGCAGATATGGATATGCAAACACCCAAAAATCCTAACGGGTCAGTCAATACAATCAGCAAGTAAACCAGAATGAAATTGGTGTGCCATTCATACCTGCTCCCTAAATTGCTCTTCCTTTTCTTCATAACTAGAAAGTGCAACAACTTCAACCTGGTCATTTGTTGCCAAGCAAAGAGTTAATATAAACAAAAACTAACAATGAAGTTCTGTTACAGTTACACACATGAGATCATCAATAAGATTAGCAATGTGAAAGAAAAAAGGCATTTACGTTGAAAAATTCGCTTAATGGGGTTTCTAGGTGGGCCTGTGGTTTAGGAACAGAGTCCCATATCTGCAGAGTACAAAAATAAAGCAAGAAAGGTCAGAAAATTTTATATAACAATTTAAAAAATATCATATATTGGTGAAAGCATTGCACTACCTTCTGAATATCTTCTCGCAAAACAGGTTCTAAATTTTCAAGCGGTGTCTATAAAAGAAGGTTAATTGTATCAGCACAGATTAAACTGTATAGAATTACCAAGTACAAGCTTTAAAATAGTTAGAAAAAATAATATGAAAACTTTTTGCTTACATACCCTTGTTTTATCACGTATGACAAACAGCATTGTTGTTTTGCGCGGACTAAACAATCTCATCATAACCTGAAAGTATATAATCAATAAATGACAAGTTTTGATTCAAGAGAACTGCTTCCACCTAATAGGTTGCTGACAAAAGATACCTGAAAGACGGTTTTCAAAAGAGGCTTATTTGCAGCTTGCTCACGGCCAATGTCATGGCACCACCTTTACAAGCATTGCAGAAAGAGAAAATTAGTTGCGGAAAGAAAAAATCAACTGCAAAAACATAAAATAAAAAACAAGTACAAGCTACTAAACAAACTTCAAACGTTTTGAAATTAGTTGGTACAGAAGATATCTCAATGAAGAAGAGGGGAGAAACTCACATGTTTATTAACACAATATCTGAGACAGCGAGAGCAAACAGAGCACTCTGCTTTTCGAATGCAGTATCATCCTGAGAGAGAGAAAATTTCATCATACAAGGAAACAACCAAAGAATTACCCATTTCCCATCCTTAGTTCAAAGTTAGTCAATGGCAGAGACTTATGGTTTGAATAATAATAAGTCCTAGCTATGGACTATTCCCAGCCCACACAGTGCAAACAGAGGATTATAATTATTATGGAACTCTTTGTTCATTTCACAACTCATAAAATTAAGAGACAGAGATAAAAGTGAAGCTTTCGTCTAACAACTTCCATTAAAAATAAGCTAAAAGAACGTTACTTTGCAAGGGAAAAATGGATGTTAAAAAGGGAAGTTGCACTCAGCTCCTCTGATGTATGTTTAAATGACAAACACGCCATTTCTTATTTTAAGCAAACACTCGCCGTCCTAATTTATAGGAGAAATTTCACTCATGCACCTCCATTTAGGTCTGTTTAAATGTCACACTCCCTCCATTTTTAACAAAACAAGGGAAGGTCGTATCAATGTCTTTTACAAAATAGAGGGGTTGCATGTGTATTTTTTATACATATCTCCAAGTAGGTATGTACCTTATATTCATAATAAATTAAATCTTGAATAATAGGACATCAGATACTCCACGAATTTCTATGATAAATGTTTCTATGTTCTATAGGGACTAGAGACCCGTTGGCATATATGCATTACTGATTTTAAAATGTAAATAAGATGTCAGCAATAGTCACTAAATTGTCATCACTTTTAATATCTAAGTTAAGGTATAACAATAGTAATCAAAACATTTTCCCATTAGGCGGGGTCAGTCAACGGATAGAACAAAACCATGGCGTTCGAGATAAGGGTTAACAAATGAAAAACACCTCTCCACGTTCTCTTCCATCTGTACCCTCCAAATCCATCACAAGCGTACAAGGCTCTATGCCAGCACATCTAGCCATCCAGATTCCTTTGGTTGTTTGAGACCTGAAAACAAGCACATAACATCTGTTACCACCCTTTTTGTTGAGCAAGGCTAATGTGATATATAGATATTGCAAGATTATACCTTCCCTTAAAAGCATCCATCTCTCTGAAATTGGTATTAAACAAATTATTCAATAGTGTACTCTTGCCTGCCCAATGCAAAGAAAACAACAAATTAGACAGTAGAAAGAACCGTCTACTGGAAATAGTTCACATCTCATTAGTAATAAACTAAAGCAAATACAGAAGAATGTAAACACAAGAAATAAAAAATCTCAAAAGAGTAAAGATAAGAGCTAAAAGAAACTGAACCATCAGAAAGGGGTGTTTTAGATAGATAATAAACTCATAAACCATGTCAAATTCAAATAGAATTTATTACCAAAAATTACATCATAAGGTATAGACTAGGAATCTAGCTTTCCATGAATATGAAATAACAATCACCTCAAGCATTCGATATCAAGAAAAAATATCCTAATGACAACATAATCTCAAGGGAAAACAAAGCCTACTAAAATAAATCATGAAATCCAATAAACTTATGAAGGAAATAAAAAACAAATAAAAGTATGAATGCAAGAAATTTTACCACTACTCTGTGGCCCCATAATAGAAACTACAGCATATGAAAGCCCACATTCCGCCAATTTCACCTCCTTCATAAACTTGTCAATCCCAGTAGCATTGAATACACCATCTCCATCAATTAGTTGAGTTGAACAACAAGTATCATTAGTAGCTGCATAAGCAGATACTCACAATGTTAGTTGGGGAAAAATCAAATAAACTTGCACAAGTTTCAAGTATAGCACTAAATGAGAGATCCACAAGCATAACAGAAATCTTAGAGTGTGATTGCATTTGAAACACTATTCTCTAACAAATCAATAGCAAGAACACATTTAACCAGAACAATCTAAACTCTACATGATCATTGATCATCCAGCTCCATTGAAAAATAACAATTCCACAACCTTCTAATTAACATTCTCTTTATTAATATTAACTCCTCTTCAAATTAGAAATCATCATAATTAACAACCTAAACCTTAACCTTGGATCCATCAATCAATTCATTTATCCATAAACAAAACACAAATTATGGATCAAGTTATCAAACTCAATCACATTCAAATAACTAATTTCCAAAAATCCAAAGCAGAAACAACCACAATAATAATAAATAAAAACAACGGTTGGAGAAAAAAAAAGCATAAAAACAAAACAAAAAACGCACGCAAGAGTAACTGTTAGTTTCCATAAATACCCAGAAACTTTGATGGGAGTTAGAAAAGGGGAAACTGACAAAAACAATAAAATTGTCGTTGAGATTGAAAGAAAAAAAAAAGTATATATATGAATTGGATCAGAAATCGGAAAAGCATGAAATTGAATTGAAATTGGATCGGGATTGAGAAGCATACCCATTAGAGCGTGGAAATGGAAACGATGATTGTTGATGAGAAATGAGATTGAAAGAGAGAGAAAAGCAATGAGCGATCGAAAGAGAGAAGAGAAGAGGCTCTCACAAAGCCATTACCATTAGCATCATAACATTAACACACACGTATACTTTCTTTTTTCACTTTTTTTTTTCTCCTTTTCTTTTCTTGTTAGTATTTATTATTGAATTTTTTCTATTTCTTTCATGTTGAGATAGAATTGAGAATTTGAAAATAATTTTTGGAATTCTACTATTTAACTTTTTTTTAATTTTCTATTTCTATATACATGGAACAATTAATTAATTATAATTTAAAATATACTATGTACGAAAATAAAAATAAAAATACTAGGTACACTCAGACAATTTTGTTTTACATCAAAATATCTATTAAAAATATATTATTTTGTTAAATCATCTATTTGTATTCTTTTTAAATATGAATGATAAATTTTGTTAACCTCAATTTAAAAATGAGAAAAGGGATGATACACCGACACTTTAAATTAGTTTTATATGTATCCAACCAAGTTAAATTGTGATAAAATAAAAAATAAAAAAAAAAACAAGTCAAATTAAAATTTTTTAATTAATTATATAATATGGTAGATTGATATATTCTCATTAAATATGACAGTGTATGTGTATCTCTATTAAACTCCATTAAAATATATTAATATTTCCACTATCAACAACTATCATATGCATCTCCATTAAACTTTTAAAATAATATTATAAAAACTTGTGATATAATAAAATATTTGAATTCGTTATTTTCTACACTGTCAATATAAAATAAAAATATTTGAATTCATCATTTTCTAAAAAAAAAAAATTGTGATATAATAATATAATATCAAACATTAACATAATCTTTTGAAATAAATTTCATAATAAAATTAAATTTAAAATAAAAAAAATAGGTGATTTAATGTCTATCAAAAATATTTAATTTGATTTAATTTAATAAGTATAACAATATTATTATTATTTTAAAAATATTATTATTATTTTCTATATAGAAAAAGTACGATATTTATTAGTAATATAGAAAATAATATACTATTATTATTAGTTGAAGAATGTTGAAACCTTCAAGTAGGGGGGAAGGGTGGCGGTGAAGATGGTCCCACCCAGTGGCCGCCCACACATGAATTTGTATTACCTTTCGGCAAGTTTTGAGCGCGTGAGATACAACTTTTTTTCTCATCATTCATTCATCATGCAAATCAAATAAACAACAAACAAATGTATTTTTTGTTGGTCGCACATTGTTGCTTTCGGTTCATCCTTGTTGTGTTTCATGTCACAATTCCCCCACATGCCTATCTCCATTTTATATTTAAAGAGAATTTTGGACTCAATTGCAACATTTAATTATAAAAAAAAAAAAAAAACATATGACTCAGTTGATGAAAACTATTTAAACCGTTTAATGTAAAATATGAAGTTTTATGAAAAAGTGGAGAAGTTGGTTAGCTGTTTGGAATCAACAACCTCTCTTTATATGTTAGTAAACAGAAGCTAATAGTTCAAATTTTGGTGTTACAGCATCCATCTTCTTTTTTAAGTAGAGATTAAAATTAGTTATTTGAGGTTCTTTTAAAGAGATATAGATCAGGAGAATGGGACTAGAGCATAAGCACCGACTTATTGGTGGAAAGATTTGAATGAAATATAATTTGGAACTTAGAGCTTTCATTATAATTGGTTATCTTTAAGGTTAAGAAAAATTATTGGTAAAGTTCAAGGAACTAAATTTTGGAGTGATTGGTATTATGATAGAGAAGTTTTAAAAAATTCCTTCAATGATTTTATTTTTTTCTAAAAATAAAAATAAGTAGGTGATCTTGGAGTAGTGGAGAATGGAGAAAGTATGTAGAGGTTTAATTAGAACAGAGAGTATTACATTGACATTCTAGCGCATTAAAACCACATATCTAAGATGATAATATGAAACATCTTAAATTGTATTTGAACATGCTTTGATGAAAGTAGCATTTTTCATGGTCCAGTGTTAAATTTCATGTATAACATTGTTCACATAGATGAAAAATGGTTGTACAGGTCACAAAAATCAATAAATTATGACCTTCTTACAAATGAGGATGACTCGTATCATACTTGCATAAACAAAAACTACATATAAGAGGTCGTGTTTGTAGTGGTAGTGGCTAAATTCATATTAGATGATGAAGATGATGTGACATTCACAAGAAAAAATTGTGTGTTTTCTCTAGGTGATATAGTATTGTCAAGAAGATCAAATGTTAACTAAATTGTGGGGAATCTTGAAACAAAACCCAATTAATTTATCGCCAAGGAAGTCAAAAGAATGTTCAATAAGGTAAAGTGTTTCAAGACTCCATAACAAACGAGATTTTGTTCAAGTCAAATATTGAAATAAATTACTTCTATATAAGAATTATTTCTACCAAAAAAATCAGCCACCAATTACTTATTGAAAGAGGTAATCGAAACTCTTTTATTAAGAACTTCTAACCGATTTCTTTGGTGATAGAAATAATTGGATTCGCTTCAAGTGTCTCCAATGTTCAATTAACATTTGACTTTCTTGTGAACCATTATATTAACTAGAGGAAACACATTAATTAATGTCACATTATCTTCATCATCAAATTTATGCCTAACCACTGTTATTAAAATTTTGATTTTTTTGGGCTTAGGCCCTCTTTTCTACCAAAAAAAAATAATTGACCTTATGAATGTAATTTATATTTATACAAGTATGATATTGGTCACCCTCATCTTCGTAAAGGTAATAATTTGTTGACTTTTTTCACATGTAGAACCATTTTTCATCTATGTGCACAAAGTTAAATATGGATATAAACATTAGATCATGAGTATAGGAGGCAAAATGGACCCGACCCCCAGGCATGCACTTTTTTCCCGCACTTTTTTGCTGGACGGATCAAGATTTTAGGTCTGCATCCTCTTTCTAATATGCCCGCATTTTATTGCAGGACGGGTCAAGGTTTAGACCTGCACCCTCTAATATGCCTGTACTTTTTTACGGGATGGGTCAAGGTTTTAGACCCGCACCCTATAATATGTCTGCCCCGCCTTGTTTTTTGCAGGCTTTTGTTGGCGCGGGAATTAAAATGAAAATTAAGAATTTTGCTAGGTGAGCATGCCTGTTTACCACACCTAATCATGAGAAATGATATTTTCCTTAAGCACGCCCAAGCAAAATTAAAGACATTGTTTCATATTATCTTTTTTCATATGTGGCTTCAATGTCCGTGAATGTCAATGCAATACCCTTTAAGTTACATATTTTTCTAATTTTAACTTTCTTTTAAGTCCCAAAGATTTTGCTATAGAACAAAAATTATTACACTTCGATAATAAAATCACAAATTTTCTCAAATTTTAAGCCAACTCTTTTACTACCACAATTTTTATTTTTTGAGGTTAAAGGTAGTGCACTGACAGTGTAAAAAAGTTTTACACTGTCATCCAATAGAAACAAATCGTTTTGCCATGTCATATAAATTTTTTTAAAATTACAG